>NC_091463.1:56672169-56984897 GCF_027789765.1 Dendropsophus ebraccatus
CTCAGGTTGTAGTTCTGGAACCTTAAGACCCATAGGTTGCAAAACTACAACTCCCATAATGAACTGTCATAAGGACTTGATAGGGGCTCTAGTGATGAAACCTGGAGAGGCACAGACTGCAAAACTACAATTCCCATCATGAATTAAGAACCGAACATGATGGGGTTGTGATTCTGCGGCTTGGAGAGCCACAGGTTGCAAAACTACAATTCCTATCATGAAGTATAAACAGGACATGATGGTAATCTTACTTGTCCTGCTGTGCTCCACTGCTCTGGCCTCTTCTGGTCAGGTCTGCATCCTGTGTAATGTGAACGGAGGTAATCACTGCTCTCCCCGCATTACACAGGAAGTGGCAGGAGACAAAGCATGGGGCTCCCCTCTTGTGCCATTCAGCTATCTACTTGTGTCAGTGATTCCTGATACAATTGAATAGGGAGAGAGAGAGTTGCTCTCTGCAATTTTCCTGAACCGGCTGTTATCATCAGCTAACTTGGAAGAGTGACATGATGTGGTTACTGTTGTGACCCCTATCGCTATGCCACTGCCTGTTACAGTGTAGCCTTTTAAATGTCCATGTGCAGTCACAGCAGGAAACATCCCATGCAGAAATTCACTTTATTGCTGCACTCTCCAATACTATAAGAGAAACAGATTACTGATCTCAGGGAGACCAGCTAAAGATAACACTCCCGGCTGCCAGTTAAATTGCTCAATGCAGTGAAATCCTAGGTGCATTGCCCCCTGGGAAACATGTTAGTTTAATAATATGTTTGTTTAGTTTAAAATTTCTCAATTTCACGAGGAACAAGAGAAAAAAAGTACCCCAAAATTTGTAACGCAGGTTCTCCTGAGTAAAAAGGTACCTCATATGTGGACATAAACCACTGTATGGGCACACAGCGAGGCTCAGAAGGGAAGAAGCGCCAATTTGCTGGAGCAAAACCGCAGCTAGTAATGGTTATTAGAATAGCGCAGTTACTAAAATAAAAGAAAAAAATGAGATTACAGGTAATGTGGGGTGGTTATGGACAGTCTGAGGTGGTTACGGGTAATCTGGGGTGGTTATGGGTAATCTGGGGTGGATACGGTCAACATGGGGTGGTCACGGGCAACCTGCTGTGGTTACGGCCACCTGGGGTGGTTACAGGCAACCTGGGGTGGTTAGAGGCAACCTGGGGTGGTTACGGGCAACGTGGGGTGGATACGGACAACCTGCTGTGGTTACAGACAATCTAGGGTGGTTACAGGCAACCTGCTGTGGTTACGGGCAACGTGGGGTGGTTACAGACAATCTGGGGTGGTTACGGACAATCTGGGGTGGTTACAGACAATCTGGGGTGGTTACAGACAATCTGGGGTGGTTACGGATAAACTGAAGTGCAAATAGGCAATCTGAGGTGGGTACCTGTAATCTGTCTTGGTTACGGGCAATCTGGAGGGGGTCACTGGCAACGTGCGGTGGTTACGGGCAACGTGCGGTGGTTACGGGCAGCGTGCGGTGGTTACGGGCAACGCGCGGTGGTTACTGGCAACGTGCGGTGGTTACGTGTAATCTGGGGGGTTACGTGCAATCTGACATGATTACGGACAACCTGGGGTGGTTATGGGCAACCTGCGGTGGTTACGGGTAATTTATTTTCACTATATTACTATGATTACTGTGATATTTTCTATCACAGTAATCATAGTTCAGTGACAGAGACCAAATTGGTCTCTGTCACTTTAAATTTTCTGAGTTGGCTGCTTGTGGAGCGCATGCGCACTTCATAACCAGCCAGGACGTCGAGGAGGAAGGAGCTCCAAGGATCAGGTGAGTATATGGGGTAGGTGGGGTGGGGGGCGACTTGGGGGGGGGGGGGGGCCACATCACTTTTTATCCCCTGTCACCAATCATTTATGGTGACAGGGGATAAAAAGTGCTGGGAAGCACATGGCACAAGCGATCAGCGGTATATAGTATATACCGCTGATCGCTTGTACCGGGACCCCACAGGGGGGTCCCCGATCACTGCCCCATTCTCTCCGCTACCTCCGGTGGCGGAGAGCATGGGGCTTTCATTCATTTTTACTTTAAATCACTGTGAACAGACATTAGTCTGTTCACAGTGATGGCGGCGGCCATCTTGGATCTGATGTATATATACATGTTACTGACGTGAAGGGGTTAAAATCGCTCCATTCCCATGCTTATAACACTTTTATCCTTTGGTCTATGAGGCTGTGTGAGGTGTCTTTTTTTTGCGCCATAAAGTGTTCTTTCTATCTGTACCGTGACTGTGCATATGCGACTTTTTGATCGCTTTTTATTACAATTTTTCTGGATTTGATGCGACCAAAAATGCCATTTACGGTGCGAGATCAGGAATGTGATTAATTAATAGCGTGGGTGATTACGCACGCGGCGATAGCAAACATGTTTATTTATTTATAACATGGGAAAGGGGGGGTAATTCAAACTTTTATTAGGGGAGTGGGCTTTTTATTAAAAACAACACTTTTATTTGTACTTTTACACTTATACTAGAAGCCCCCCTGGGGTTAGGGTTATTCCCCCTGGGTTTAGAGCTATTCCCCCTGGGGTTAGGGTTATTCCCCCTGGGGGACTAGTATAA
This sequence comes from Dendropsophus ebraccatus, assembly GCF_027789765.1. Lineage (NCBI taxonomy): Eukaryota > Metazoa > Chordata > Amphibia > Anura > Hylidae > Dendropsophus > Dendropsophus ebraccatus. The sequence continues at coordinate 56,674,785 of NC_091463.1, forward strand.
GTGCATTGATCTCTCATACAGATCTATGCTGCACGAGATAGGTACATTGATTGCTTCCGGCTGCTGCAGCCGGAAGCAATTGAGTGCCGAGTCGGGATCAGTGCCATTACGGCGCTGACCCCAGATGGGGTTAGATGTGTGGATCGCTTTGACAGTTGCATCCGATTACTTTATTAGCCGTGGTCCAGGGCTACGAGCGGCTCCCGAGACCGTGGCAGTTCAGAGCGCGGCCACCGCGCGGCCCCGCTCTGAACGCATGGAGGCGGCCCTGGACGTACGGGTACGTCCAGGGTCGCCTAAGGGTTAAAGAGTTTATCCAGTACTACAAAAACATTGCAACTTTCTTTCAGAGACAACACGACTCTTGTCTCCAGTTCAGGTGCGGTTTGCAATTAAGCTCCTTTCACTTCAATGGAACTCCTTTCACTTCAAGTTTAAGACATGTTAAAGAGGTTTGGCAGCTTAGTTCCATTGAAGTGAATGGAGCTGATTTGTAAAACCACACACAACCTAGGGACAGATGTGGTACTGTTTTTGCAAGAAAATAGCTGTGTTTTTTTAAAATCCTGGATAACACCTTTAATGCTAAAGTCAAAAGCGGTGCACATGGTAACACATTTACATCCTCTTATAGCAAGAAAGATTTATGGGGGCATGTCTCATTAGAAAACAAAAATTCTTCCCCACTAGCGCACTTTTCCTGTGCTGTGCAAAAAATGATCGATAGGAGAACAGGACTTGATAAATATTGTGCAAATTTTGTGTGTGTGTGGGGGTTTTTTTTTAACCACGCCAGGATCTGACTGGAGCACTGCTGTGCAATATTTTTTGCACAAAATAAAAAATTGCACATGGTAAATCTGGCTAAGGGGCCCTTTACACACAGATTATCTGATAGATATCTGGCAGATATTTGCAGCCAAAGCCAGGAACAGACTATAAACAGACAACAGGTCATAAAGGAAAGACTGAGATTTCTCTTCTTTTCAAATCAATTCCTGGTTTTGGCTGCAAAAATCTGTCAGATATCTGTCAGATAATCTGTGTGTGTAAAGGGACCCTAAAAACTGGCTACTATAAACCACACACCTTCAAGCAAAAAATATTTGAATAAAGGCACAATCGGCAACAACTGCTCGAAAATAGAGCAAACTGCTTGATAAATGCTGCAAAAGAATATACACTGTGCACAAAAATGCATCCAAGTTTTTAAGAGGTGTAGCATTCCAGGATCTTTCACTTTGCCACATTTTGTTATGTTGCAGCCTTCTGCTGAAACAAAATAAATAAATAAATACCCCCCCCCCCCAATTATTCTGCACCCAGTACCCCATAATTACAAAGTGATATTAGAGTGTTAGAAATCTTTTCTAACACGTTTCACTGTAGGGATGGTTTAGGTGGGTGGGCAGTGCTTGGTTTCCACCAGACGTGACGCTTGGAAATTTTGACAAAAAGTCCAGTCTTGGTTTTCTCAGACCAGAGAATCTTATTTCTCTGAAGTGCTTTTTTGAAAACTCCAGACAGCCTTTTATGTGACTTTTACTGGCTAGAGGCTTCTTTCTGGTGCCCTGCCATGAAGTCCAGATTAGTAGAGTGCTACAGTGATGGTTGATCTTCTGGACGATTTTATCATCTGCACACAGGATCCTTGGAGCTCTCTCTGAGTGACCATTGCGTTCTTGGTCACTTCTCCTACCAAGGCTCTTCTCCCCCAGTTATTTAGATTGGTTGGGAAAGCCAGTTCTAAGAAGTCCTGGTTGTTTCAAATAGAAACATAGCAAATTGTTGGCAGACAAAGACTACCTGGTCCATCTAGTTCGCCCTTTTATTATCTCCTTTCTTATTGCCTTAGCATAAATATATGTTTATCCCAAGCAGGTTTAAATTAATTTACTTTAGTTTCCAAGCATCTTAACCCTTTCCCACAAGAGGACGTAACTGTACGTCCTCGCACGGGTGCGGGCGATCAGAGCGGGGCCGTGCGGCGACCCTGCTCTGAACTGCCACGGTCCCGGGTGCCTCATGTAGCCTCGGCTATTAGCGAGCACGGTCCGATCGCCGTGCCCGCTAATAAGGTAATCAGATGCAGCTGACAAAGATGACAGCACTTCCCTGGTGTCTAGTGGCGGAGAACGCTCCTCCGGGACGTTGTCCCGGAGAAGCGATCTCCGTTACTGCTGCCGGCCGGGGACCTCTCCAAGATGGCTCGGCTGCAGCAGCGACGGATGAGTCCAACTTATTCATGAGGTCCTCTTCTCGTCGCCGCCCATCCACGCCTCCTGGAACTTGATTGACGTCTTCAGTCTTCTGACGAATTCCCGCGCAGGCGCCGTTGTGATGGTCTCGTCACCTCTTCTGCGCCTGCGCGGTAAACAGGATACGTGCTCGAGACAATCGGCGCACGCGCAGTAAAGGGTGAAGCTGCGGAGCGGCTGCAATTGTGAACTGCGCATGCGCCGAAAACGACTGTCACGGTGCCTGCATGGGATCCGGCGAGAAGAAAGAAGACGAGGAGAAAGAAGAACGGCGTCAATCAAGTGTCGGAGGCGGGGAGAAGGCTGGACTTCGGGCCCGGCGGCGCTCATTACCATAATGGGCGTGAGAAGAAGAATCGGCGATTTCTCTGTGTCAACAACGGGATCCGGGACGGGACCGGGAGCGATGTGGTAAGTATATTGACCTTTATGTCACTGTATGTCAGTTTCTGCCTGGGCCACGGGGTGAATGGTTCCCTTTAAAAAAAAAGTGATGTTATTAATAAAAAGCCTCCTCCCCTAATAAAAGTTTGAATCACCCCCCTTTTCCCATGTTAAAAATAAATAAATAAATAAATAAACAAACATGTTTGGTATCACCGCGTACATAATCGCCCAAACTATTAATTAATCACATTCCTGAGCTCGCACGGTAAACGGCGTAAGCCCAAAAAAATCCCAAAGTGCAAAATTGCGCATTTTTGGTCGCATCAAATCCAGAAAAATTGTAATAAAAAGCGATCAAAAAGTCGCATATGCGCAATCAAGGTACCGATAGAAAGATCACATCATGGCGCAAAAAATGACACCTCACACAGCCCCACAGACCAAAGGATAAAAGCGTTATAAGCCTAGGAATGGAGCGATTTTAAGGAACATATATTCGGTAACAATGGTTTGAATTTTTTACAGGCCATGAGATAATATAAAAGTTATACATGTTACATATCGTTGTAATCGTAACGACTTGAGGAACATAAATAACATGTCAGTTTTTCCATAGGACACACGGCGTAAAAACGAAACCCCCCCAAAGAATAAGAATTGTGGGTTTTTTTCAATTTCACTGCGCATATAATTTTTTTCTGATTTTGCAGCATATTTTATGCAAAAGTTCAGCCTGTCATTGCAAATACAATTAGTGACGCAAAAAATAAGGGCTTATGCGGGTTTGTAGGTGTAAAAATGCAAGTGCCATGGCCTTTTAAGCACAAGGAGGAAAAAATGAAAACGCAAAAACGAACCCCCCCCCCCCCCCCCCAAAGAAAAAGAATTGTGGTTTTTTTAGCCTGGTCCTGAAGGGGTTAAACTCTTTCAGTAAATATGTTCTCATGTTTCCGATCTTTTTATTTTATTAAAAACACTTTCTTCCTGAGCCTTAATTAACCCGTTATTATATTTAATGGTTTTTATCACATCCATCCTTCCCTTCCCCCCCCAGAGACTAACAATTCATTCCATACATGTCATTACCTTATCTGTCTCCTTCCCCCAGTTCTGAGCGGCTGCTTTATGCTGATGACAAAAAAAACTGTGTAAGAGGTGTTCTCTCTTTCCCCTCTCCCTTACAAAATGGCTCATGTAAACAGTGTCCCTGCAGAAAAAAAAGTTTTTCGTTTTTCCATAGGACACACGGCGTAAAAACGAAACCCCCCCAAAGAAAAAGAATTGTGGTTTTTAGCCTCCTGAAGGGGTTAAACTCTTTCAGTAAATATGTTCTCATGTTTCAGATCTTTTCAGACCTGCAGAAAAAAATTCTGATGGGTTATGGGAGCAAAAAATTTTTGGCTGCAACAAAACAAAAGGTGAAAAAAATATCAAATATCTCTAACATACACTACAAGGAGTACCATGAGCAGACTCCATTTCCACTGTCACTGTCCTGCCATTTCGATGTGCTGATAGGCTGAGTACTGGGAGGTGAGGGAGAGTTTAATTCGTATGTCGTTGATTGTTGATTTAGATCTGAACCTAAAATTATTGTTAATCGTTCGCTAGTCGTTCACTGTAATTCCACATTTGTTCGTTCAAGTTCCGCATTTTTTCACCAATGGTTCAGAGTAATTGCACACTGTTCGTTGTTTTGCTGGGATTTTGCTTCACTGTGTGAACTGACAGGTCTTTCTGTGGCCAGAATTCACTGAATTCTGGCCACAGAAAACTGACACGACAGTTTTATCCGGCACCACATGGGATCCCGGCCGGAGCGCATATGATGTGTGTACACTCCGGCCGGGATCCCATTGAACATAAAGCTATGTCACACACCGTTGTAGTTTTACGTATTGTGAACATAGCCTAACACCAGATGTAAATAGCAACACTACAATAAAACACACACACACACACACATAAAAATACAGATAACAAGTAAATCTTAAGGCCCTATTCCACCAACAGATCTGACGACAGATTATCTGCCAAAGATTTGAAGCCAAACCCAGGAATGGATTTGAAAAGAGAAGAAATCCAGTCTTTCCTTTATGACCTGATCTCTGATTATAGTCCGTTCCTGGGTTTGGCTTCAAATCTTTGGCAGATAATCTGTCGTCAGATCTGTTGGTGGAATAGGGCCTTAAATTACAGCCTATTTTGGTACTATTTGTGTTGTTTAGTTGGATAGTTTCACACAACGCTATTCCTACAAGCCTATATTAGATATTGCTGCTTGACCCAGTCATTTACTGGACTGACCATCTGGATGGTTTGAGCACAGATGTGGATCAGTCCGTATACACTGATTGATGTGGGGGCCTGAAGCAGTGTGTCTTGCCAATGAATAACAATGGATAAAAATAATGCCTTGGTGACTACACTTTACAGTCCATCTAATTAACATATTTACAACAAAATGATTTTTTTTTACGTGAAGCTATTGTTTTGAGCTGTTAAAGGAGGGACATGGGCACAGGTCTAGACAGATGGACTATGCCTCACTTGTCTGTTCTCATTATCTTTTATTAAACCAGCTAATTGTATGTCTATTGCTCAACTTTCCAAAAGTAGCTGAAACACAGGGATTTCCAGTAGTCCCGTTCATGATATCAAATATTATCTACCACAAATGGCTGTCCGACATAGCTTTCATATCCGCTTTATCTCATCATTGTTGAGTTCATTAGGGTTTTACAAGAAAGCCCCTTATAAGCTTCCAAGTATAATTTTATAGCTTGGACAGCAGCTGCTGAGTGACCTCACTGTAGGAGTATTTAGTTAAATAGGGATTGTGGTCACATGTAGTGTGACTAATCTGTAAATCTAAAACAAAAATAACCCACAGCAATGCCAGGACAGGAGTCATGAAGGTATCAAGGGCCCCGGTAAGTGCCAATTAAAAGTGGTTATGCAGATCAGCTTAGGTTTACTATAACCAGACACAAAGGAAGTACATAGGTAAACTAAAATGACACAAACAGACTCATACGTGTTTATTTATGTATTCAAGGGTATAACAAATAACTGCAGGGTCCCATAATAAACTTTAAAGGGACCCAACAAGCAAAAACTGTATTTTTAAAAGACTGTATTTTTCTCAATGGATCTTTTGAATCTAATGGGAAAGCAGCTATTTGTTCCCACATACATATTTTACAGTCTGCGTAAGGCAAATGTTGCCAATTTTCAAAAAGGGCTCTAGGACTTCCCCAGGTAACTATAGACCGGTAAGCTTAACGTCTATTGTGGGGAAACTGTTTGGAGGGCTTATAAGGGATTACATACAGGTATATAGGGGGTAATAGTAATATAAGTGATAATCCAAATTCCTTCATTAGCTATATTCATCAGTAAGTGCACTTAAGGTCTCTGTGGGAATGGGCCCCCTTAGTTGTCGGGCCCTACAGAAGCTAACATTTTTCATATATCCATGTAAGTATCGATCATACATAACATTAGCACTATACATTTAATGTTGGCCATGTCACCCAAAAGTCACCTAGTTCAAACCCAGAAAGACATAGCCCTGGATTTATCAGTTTGATTTATCATTCTTCAATATTTAAATTGTAACATCAAGATGGCAAATCATGGAATTATGGGAAGCACAGGATTAAAAGACATGTTAATGATATACAAAGGAGTAGAAAATAGAATCAAAATAAATAGGGGGCTGCCAGCAACAGATCTTAATGATTTGCATGCCCAAGTGCATTCAGAGTGGCATTCAGAATAGCATGCCAAGACGTGTAAGTACATGTATTTCTGCATGTTTATACTCAATATTGAATAAATTAAGATATTTTGAATATTTTGCTTCCATTTTTTATCATTAACATATCTATCTTTCCTTTTAGGTGTTGCAATGTTGAGGAGCATATATATATATATATATATATATATATATATATATATATATAGGCCCACATATATACAAGCATATCTACAGTATGTGCCCAAATATGCCAATAATTCTGGGCTGCAAAAGGTACAGCAGGTGGTAATCTTAAAGTGACACTGTCACCTCCTTTTTTGCATTCTGACATCTCTACACAGGTGTAAAGGGTAAATTTATCGGTTTTCATACCTTATTTTATATCATACGTCATGGTGCTTGTTCAAGTAAAAAGTCATCTTTTATCAACTGCAGATTGTGTTAAGCGGGCGGGGCCTCGCGGCATTAGCGCCACTTAGCCCCGCCCACCACACCACAGTTAGCCCCTCCCCCTCGTCGGCCATTGGAACAGGCTGGGTGAAAGGTCTAGACCCCACCCCCTTTACGTCGGCCAACCAATGGCCAATGGTGCTGTTGTGGGCGGGGCTAAGTGGCACTTATGCCGCGAGGCCACGCCTACTTAATACAATCTACAGTTGATAAAAGGACACTTTTTACTTGAACAAGCACCATGACGAATGATATGAAATAAGGTATGAAAAATGCTAAATTTACCCTTTACACCTGTGTAGAGATGTCAGAATGCACAAAGGGGGTGACAGTGTCACTTTAAGTATTTCGGAGGATTTCTGGGAGTGGAGCTTAAATGTCCTGATGTAGCCATTTTGAGTGATTCCATAAAAAAACATGTTTTCTTGCCTCGTACAAGTAATTTTAAGTGTAAGAGTTTCCTACTTCTTTCCTTACTACATCGTTGGGACATGAGTTGGATGAATAGCAATCACCATGGAAGACCTGATATCTGCAAAGCAACCAAGAAAAGTAATCACATTAATAATGTATGTATGTGTTTAGATTCATAAGGGTCAGAAGTGCTGTCAGGGCCATCATCACCAACAACTCATTGGTTACTAGTCTGTGCACAAGAAAGTAATTCCAGCCCTGGGGTATGGAACATTTGACAGATTTCACACATTACTTTGCTTTGCTTTCTGGGCATCTGCCCCAAGAAAATGTGGAAAAAAAACATGGCAGCCCCAACTAAGATACAAGATTCATAAAGGTAGTTTCCTCATAGCAAAGCACAGCCACATGCTTTATCTGAAAATGACTAGAACTGTTTGAGCAGTGAAATATTTGTACCATTTCAGGTATGTTCACATCATGATTTACCCTTATATTCAGGCGATATGTTGGCATCCTGTAAAAATGAGATGACGCCACATACTGTGGCAAACACAGAAATACACAAAAAATGCAACAGCTCACCGCAATGGCAAGATACAGACCCACTACAGACATGAAAATAGTTAAAAGCAGCCCCCCCCCCCCCCCCAACTTCCCAAAAAAACTTCCACAAAAATAATGAGGCTCTTGGTTACTATTTGAAAATGGTATAAACTACCCCACCACGTTACGGTGGCCTCATGCTCGGGGCAGTCCTACACTGTACTATGGCCTCTCCATGGCATGAAATACGCCTATGTTCTGGGCATGCAAGATCTGTCTTATGGTACTTTTACACGGAACGATAATTCGCATGATTAACAATTCCGAATGAACAATGTGTTTTTCATAACGATCAGCGTTTAGACGGAATGATATATGGTACGGAAAAATCGTTTTGCGATCGTTTAGGTTACATCGGTGAAAGACTGTTTACACGGGATGATCTGCAAATTTTTTGCGAACAACCAACAACGATTTGAGATCTTGTTGAAAGATCAAAATGAATTTCTTGCTTGTCGCTTGATCGTTCGCTGTGTTTACACGGAACGATTATCGCTCAAATCATGCATGCCCAGAGCATAGGTGTATTTCATGCCATGCAGAGGCCATAGTACAGTGTAGGACTTCCCCATGTATGAGGCCACCGTAACGTGGTGGGGTAGTTTACACCATTGGTAACCAAGAGCCTCATTATTTTTGTGGAAGTTTTTTTTGGCAGTTGGGGGGGCTGCTTTTAACTATTTTAATGTCTGTAGTGGGTCTGTATCTTGTCATTGCGGTGAGCTGTTGCATTTTTTTGTTTTTTTGTGTGTTTGCAACTTCAGCCATAGCAACTTGCTCCTGCCTAGTGTGAATGGTGTTCTAGGAGAGCTGACCAAATTTGTCCTTCTTTTTGTTGCATACTGTGGTATACTGGCAGTGAGCCCATTCACTTTAATGCCCTGATCATTGCCCACTAGTGACTACATTTAGACCATTTTGAAGCAAATGGAGCTGCTGTCTGTACTCCATGGTTTATGTCGGCATCCAATTTTGACAGCATCACTGAACATAGACAGAAGCCCCATTGTGGAAATTATCTTACTGTAGAGCTGAGCTCCAAGAATTTAGCAAAAGGCAGAATTGTTAATTTGGTTTTCCAATGTTCCTCAGCTGACCAGTTAAAGTAAATCCTTGTACTGTGGTTCACATGAAAGAAATTGTAGTTGTTTTCCATACTCCTCAAGATGACGTCAGCCTTATGTCTTATACCTTGTCTGTAACTCACCAAGAGAGAGGAGCCTGTGTGATGGGAATAAAACACTGGAAAAGAGCGGAGACGTTATAGGGTCACAGATATAACCATAAGCTTCCATCTCCTAGCAACCATTTTCCCTTTTCAAAGCAATCAGTTGTGTGTAATGATTAACTCATTCAGTGCTATCACCCAGTAAGAGTTCATGATAAGATTTCTGACAAGCCTGAACAGCAGAGATGTAGTCATCACTGTCTGACAACATGTCTGTTGATTAGAATCTAGCATTTAAAACACAGATTTTTTTTTAAATAATTATTATTAAGATTACAATCTATGGCAGAAATGGAATATGGCAGACAGGTATATGCTTGAGTATTGTCCTTATTAGGGTACAAACACGCAGCAGATACGCAGCAGATTTGATGCTCTGTTCAGTTATTTAGATCTAATCTGCTGCGTATCTGCTGCGTATCGCAGCAGTAAATACGCAGCGTATATGCCGTGTGTGTTTGTACCCTTACTCTTCGAATCAGAGACATCATTGATCATCGCGATATTAATCAGTGTGATTTCATAGGATCATTAGTAATGTAACAATAACTATGTATGGCTATGTCTTCCTTTCAGTAGACTAGTTCGTTTTTTCTGCGTCTTATGTAAAGTATTGCTCATCATATACTGACGTTAAAATAAAACACTGCGATTCCTATTTCTAGTGTATGGGGACCTTGGAATGGAGCAAACATCTAGCCTTGAAATGCTTTAGCGTTTTTCTTGCGACAACACCCCTATAGATTATCCCTTAGTGCTGGATTTTGGTGCTTTGTTCCAAGATTGCCAATTTACTCACTTACAAGCCCACATCTTTAAAGATGGAAGTGGAGTGGAGTATTGATTCTCCTCTTTCCCTCAAATAAGATAATTCTCAGGGAATGCATCTAAAGGGGTTTGATCCTATTACAGCTGCTACTCATCTAAATGAACAGTAACCGGTTCACACCTCCTAGTGGCAGAAGCAATCCGCAGACATATATTTTTTAATATAGCTAGTGGCAAGCAGAGATGTAGCAATGGTGAAGGTGCTCAGGTAGTAGATAACCAGTTACAACCTGAGATGTAGCACTAACAGAACAACAAAATCAGCAGGACATGAGACCAGAATCTATACAGGTAGTGCTCCATATACTGTGTAGGGAGACACTCTAAGTCTCCCCACACAATATGTGGTGTATGCATATCCCCCGGTGTGATGTTATATCAGAGGAGTGGCCGGTCACTTGCTAGGTGGTCAGGTGTGACTCCACACCAGAGGTGGTTGGCCGGGATACAGCCGGACCTTGGAGTGTTACTTTGTGACACCAGTGCCAGTGAGGCACACAGGTGTGATGGCACGCCTGCTTTTAGTTGACAAGGCCGATTGTACCCTTTTCCCCTGTGGTCAGTGTCCTGCTGGGTTGCTACTGGGTCCCTTAGGTTAGAGTGATCACGGATGGCCAGAGTGGTGTAGTGACCCTCTCAGGTTATCAGAACTGCCACCCACCGTAAGGGGAAGTGTCCCAAGGTTGCGGTGTGTGCTGTGTCAGTGGATAGTGAAGAATCACAGAGTCTCTTCAGTGTGGATAAGTTTGGTTAATGTAAAGTTGCAAATGTGCAGCAGGTCATACAGAACAGTATGAGGTTTCTCTGGATAAAGCACTTGATAACACACTTGACAATAGTTCTGGACAATTACTTGACAATACAGCAAGCTGATCTGTAGTAGAAGTGCAGTGTAGGAAATAGTTGTGCTCTGCCGGGATGTTGGAAGATGAGGTAGAATATTTAGAAGAAGAACACCTGTGTCTGTCTATTGCCCTTGAGTTAGTTTTCACACCACCTTATGCCCACTAGACTTGGCTGAACCTTCCTAGAGGGTGACACAGGCCCCAGACCTTGTTACCTGGGATGAGCGGAGTGCTGAGGATTTACTGCTGACACCCGCCTTTTCCTTGTCCACGGCTTGAGTTCAGGGTTATCTCTGGCTTACATAGTGACATAGTAACATAGTAAATAAGGTTGAAATAAGACAAGAGTCCATCAGGCTCAACCTAGGGAAATCCTACTGTGTTGATCCAGGAAGGGCAAGAAAACCCCCTCGCAACTCCAACGGCAACCAGAACAATCCCTAATGCCCATAACTTGTAATATTATATTGTTCAAGAAAAGCATCCAGGCCTCCCTTGAACTTATTTAATGAATCGGCCATGACAACATCATGTGGCAGAGAGTTCCACAGTCTTACCACTCGTACAGTAAAGAACCCGCGTCGATGCTGATGATGAAATCTTCTTTCCTCTAGACGTAGAGGATGCCCCCTAGTCATGGTTACAGACCTAGGAGTAAAAAGATCACTACAAAGATCTTTGTACTGTCCATTCATATATTTGTACATTGTGATCAGATCGCCCCTAAGACGTCTTTTTTCCAGCGTAAATAACCCCAGGCTTGATAACCTGTCCTGATACTGTAACCCCCCCATTCCCTTAATGACCTTTGTTGCCCTCCTCTGCACCCGCTCCAGTTAAGCTGTGTCCTTCTTATATACCGGTGCCCAAAACTGTACACAGTATTCCATATGTGGTCTGACCAGTGATTTATAAAGAGGCAAAACTATTTTCTCATCTTTAGCATCTATACCTCTTTTGATGCATCCCATTATTTTATTAGCTTTGGCAGCTGCTGCCTGACACTGATCACTAAAGTTGAGTTTACTGTCCACCAATACCCCCAGGTCCTTTTCGGAAGTAGTTTTACCCAGTGTTTTATTATTTAGCACATAACTGTACTAATTATTTCTACGGCCCAAGTGCATAACCTTACATTTATCCACATTTGCCAGCTTCTCCAAATCCGTCTGTAATATGATATTATCCTCCTCTGTACTGATTACTTTACCCAGTTTAGTATCATCTGCAAAAATGGAGATTCTACTCTGTAGTCCCTCTACAAGATCATTAATAAAAATATTAAAAGAAGTGGACCCAACACTGACCCCTGTGGTACCCCACTAGTAACTAAAACCCAATCTGAATATGTTCCATCAATGACCACCGTCTGTTTTCTATCACACAACCAGTTACTTACCCATTTGCATACATTTTCCCCGATTCCCAGCATCCTCATTTTGTAGACCAACCTTTCATGCGGCAAAGTATCAAATGCCTTTGAAAAGTCCGGATACACAACATCCACAGCCTCCCCCAGGTCCAGTCTATAACTTACCTCTTCATTGAAGCCGATCAGATTAGTCTGACAGGACCGATCCCTCATAAATCCATGCTGGTGCTGCGTCATAAGATTATTTTCATTAAGATACACCAGTATAGCATCTCTTACAATCCCCTCAAATACTTTACCTACTATAGATGTTAGACTTACGGGCCTGTAGTTTCCAGGATCACTCTTTGACCCCTTCTTGAATATTGGTACCACATTAGCTATGCGCCAGTCCTGTGGAACAATCCCTGTCATAATAGAATCTTTAAATATTAGGAATAACGGTCTGTCTAACACAGTATTTAATTCTTGCAAAACTCTAGGATGGATACCTTCTGGGCCCGGTGACTTATGGATTTTAATGTTTTTAAGGCATCTCCCCACTTCTTGTTGTGTTAGGCAGGTGAGATTTATAGGAGGATTTATATTATCCCTAGTCATGCCCTCTGTTATGGGATTCTCCTCTGTGAATACATTAGAGAAGAATGTATTTAGTAGATTGGCCTTTTCCTCTTCCTTGAGGGGACCAACATTTTCGGTTTTAAGTCTTTTGTTGTTTATATAGGTGAAGAACATTTTGGGATTCGTTTTACTTTCGGTGACTATCCTTCTTTCTGTTGCTATTTTTGCTTCTTTTATTTGCTTTTTACACATTCTATTCTTCTGTCTATAGTTGCTCAATGCTTCCCCACTACCTTCTTGTTTTAGTAGTCTGAATGCTTGTTTCTTATCATTTATTGCACCCCTTACAGCTGTAGTTAACCACATTGGATTTCTCTTATTTCTACTACTTTTATTCCCATATGGTATGTGTCGTTCACACGATTTACCCAGGATGCTCTTAAATATGTCCCATTTCTCTTGTGTACTTTTATTTCTGAAGGCATTGTCCCAGTCTATGTTCCCAAGGTCCTCTCTTAGTTTTTGGAAATTAGCCTTCCTGAAATTTAATGTTTTTGTAGCCCTCTACTAATCATTTTATTGAAGGATAATTGAAAACTTACTATGTTATGGTCACTATTACCTAGGTGACCCCCCACCTCTATTTTTGATGTTCTGTCTGGCCTATTGGTTAAGATTAGGTCCAGGAGTGCCCCCCCCCCCCTCCTCTTGTTGGTTCCTGTACTAGTTGGGAAAGGTAATTATCTTTTACTATTCCCTTCCTGGAGCTGCAGGTTTCTGATTTCCAGTTTATATTTGGGTAGTTAAAGTCCCCCATAATAATGACGTCACCCTGCTTCGCTGCCGCATCTATTTGTCTTATGAGAAGATTTTCTGATTCTTCCACTATACTTGGAGGTTTATAACTCACTCCTATAAGAATTTTATTATTCTTCGTCCCTCCGCTTATTTCTACCCAAAGAGATTCCATATTATCATCACTTATATCCTCCTGCAGAATGGGCTTAAGGGATGATTTAACATATAGACAGACCCCTCCCCCTTTCTTATTTTTATGGTAATTTCTGAATAGACTATAACCCTGGATATTAACAGCCCTGTCATAACTCTCATCCAGCCATGTCTCGCTTATCCCCACTATATCATATTTCTCTTCAACCATTATGAGTTCTAATTCCTCAGCTTTATTAGTGAGGCTTCGAGCATTAGTATACATACATTTAATTTGTTTGTCCATATTCCCTTTCCTCTTGTCACTAGTGACTGTTCTATCCCCTCCTGCCGCTCCACCCCCAGTTCCATAATTTAGGCCCAGCTCTCCATCTACTCTGTCTTCACTTACTATATTGTAGTTGCCCTCCCCCCCTGTCCCTAGTTCAAACACTCCTCCAACCTCTTAGCCATCTTCTCCCCCAGCACGGCTGCACCCTCCCCATTGAGATGCAGCCCGTCCCTACCGTAGAGCCTGTAACCGACCGAGAAGTTGGCCCAGTTCTCCATGAACCCAAACCCCTCTATACTACACCAGCTCTTGAGCCACTTATTTACCTCCCTTATCTCCCGCTGTCTCTCAGGTGTGGCTCGTAGACAGAGAGAAATAAGAAGAGGGGGCGCCTCCTGGTGTAATATGTAGGGATCAGTTCCTACAAACAATGTGTAGGATGGATTGCACTCACCTAGTGGAGTTGTGCAAGGTATAGGCACAACTCTATGTAGCACTTATAGGAAGGAGGGGGAGAACCACCGCAGCTCCTGCCGGGGTACACCGTCCGAAGACGTCCGTGATACAAATGCGTTTGTGGTCTTCCAAGGACCACGGGACCATAAATCCCGGCTTGATAGTGGGCACAGGTGTTCTCTTGTAACGTAAACCACACTAAATACGTGGTTATTCCATAAAGGTGTAGATTTATTTATAAAACGACGCGTTTCGGGCACCGGGTAAAAGGAGGCCTTTCTCAAGTTAACATCAGACCATATAATACAGCATCATTTATAGCTCATTGCACCAGGACAGGGGAGAGAGCTTCCGGGTGAACACATATAAACCGTTTCAGGGCATAGGCATATACATACATAAGTAATACATTCATGGTAGTACGTTCATAATAATATCAATTAAAAATACCAATTAAAAACATAACTTACAGTGAAAAAGAGAGATCCCAGGGCTCCAAGTGCTGCAGACCGGCGTTTACACGTGAGCGGCCATGCGTCACCGCGTCATCACGGAGGAGCGTAATGGCATCACATGACTCCGGCAGCGTCACTTGCGCCATCTGTGTAATAAGGAATCGAGAATAAGAAAAGAGCGTAAAGCATTTAACATATCTGCATTAAAAGAAAATATACACATATTTCATCATAAAATTATCTTTAACTTATATTATAAAATCAGGATATTATAATAGAAAACACATTATCAAATTGCACCTTGCAGAGATAACACATCACTCCAGCGACACCTACTGGATGAACATATGTATATGATCGCTTGTTTGTGAGTAAATGTAAGGATGTAAATCCAGTAAGGCAGTGGATGGAAATATCATTATCAGGTGACACCTACTGGACAAACACACATGTGTGTGTGTGTACATAACTAACTGGAGAAATATGTATATTAGTAGATAATGTTTAGGAAATAGTAGTTAGGAAATAATTATATGAAGAGAAAAAAAGAAGAAGAAGGAAGGGGGATGAGAGGACTAAACTGCAAGCTCAATGCATTCATTGAGACCCTCAGGTATAAGGGTTTGAAGTTGATATATCCAAAACGATTCCCTTTTGCAAAGTTGAGACCAACGGTCAGAGCTGTGGCTCGTGGTACAGGTAATATTTCGGAGAATATCACCTTGGAGGTCCTAGTTTTAAGCTTCCAGCCTAAGTCCCTGAAATCGTTTTTGAGGACCCGCCACCTACCTCTAACTTTATCATTGGTGCCAATGTGCACCATGACTGCTGGGTCATCGCCAGCCCCTCCCAGTAATCTGTCAGCCCGATCTGTGATGTGATGAACTCGAGCGCCAGGAAGGCAACACACCGTTCGACAATCCCGGTCTTTGTAACAGATTGCCCTGTCTGTCCCCCTAATAATTGAGTCCCCTACTACCAGTACCTGCCTGGCCTGCCCTGAACTCCTGTTTCCCACCTTACTGGAGCAGACACCCCCCTGGCTTTCAGAGGCAGTGTCCTGCTGCAGCAATTCCACCCCTGAATCAACATCCCCCTCATCCGCCAATTTGGCAAACTTGTTGGGGTGTGCCAGATCAGGACTGGCCTCCCTCACACTCTTCCCTCTACCCCGTTTTCTAACTGTGACCCAACTAGCTGCCTCTTCCTCCTGTACCTCCATGCTATCACTCTCTCCCCCATCTACCCCTTGGAGTGCTTGCTCAGTGAGCAGCAGACCCCTTTCCAGTTTGCTAATGCATCTCAATCGTCGCAGCCGCTCATTTAGATCCAGGATCTGGGCTTTCAAATCAGCAACATACACACATCTCCCACAATGGTATGCACCCTCGATCGGTTGATCAAGGATTGCATACATCGCACAAGATGTACATTGGGCTTGTCCTCTCCTAAGAGGGGTTTAACAGTGCATAGTGCTGTATAGCGTTACTAAAGAAGGTGTACTGTCTTACTTCCTACCCATACAAGATTCTAGCTAAGACTGAGTTTTTAGAGTACAGGGACCTGGCAGAGGGCCAGGGCCCAGATAGGACCACTGTGGAGAGCTATCTAGCTTGCGTCCTTCCTCCACAATGCCTAACACGAAAGACCTCTTGCACCTCCTCCAACCATGTGACTTACTTCCCTAACGTAACTAACGTGCGCTGTGAGTGGGTGAAGAGTGCAACAGAAGAAATAAGAAGAGAGGTGATAGGAGAGAAGAACACAAGACTCCTACTGGTCTAAAGATTCCGGTGACACATAGAGAAACAATAACCCTTTACATTCTTCAGCTGTGCAGCTTCCATATACGCATATACAATACAGTGTACATCTAGTGGTGAAACTTTAGTACTACCTTAATCACCACACAAGTACAATAAGTACAGACTTTTGCTAGGGGTGTATATTACTGTAACACCCATGGTAGGACACCACAATATATGCCTACTTTAGTGCTCCACAAACAGTATAATGCCCTTAAAGTGCCCCAATACATACTCAGTTATTTTATAACATTGTTGCTAATGATACCACTACATAATACCTTAAAGGGAACCTGTCACCCCCCGTGCCGGGGTGACAGGCTCCCGACCCCCCGTTAGAGCCCCCTATACTCACCTAATCCCGCCGGGTCCCGCTTCTGGAGGTGGTCGGGTGATGAAGATCTCAGCCGCTGCAGCCCGGCGCGCGCTGAGAGATGAGTCCAACACCTATAGAGAATGACGGAGTGCTGGACTCTCCTGTCATTCTCTATGGGTGTTGGACTCATCTCTCAGCGCGCGCGCCGGGCTGCAGTGGCTGAGATCTTCATCACCCGACCACCTCCAGAAGCGGGACCCGGCGGGATTAGGTGAGTATAGGGGGCTCTAACGGGAGGTCGGGAACCTGTCACCCCGGCACGGGGGCTGACAGGTTCCCTTTAATAATACTACCACACCATGACCACTATCACTACCATTACAGGCCCTATAAAAGAGTCCAGTTCCACTCAGTGACTTACAGGGGGCATCTTCTCTGATCAGTGTCGTTCACTTTGTCCTATTTTCTCTCCTTCCATCTTGAAGTCTTCTCTTTGACATGAATCTTTGACAGAGAAACATTTTAGGCTCCTTGATACTGTAACTATAAGGATTTTATTAGATTCACCTATAGTTAAAGGGGGCTGCACTGCACTAGGTCTGGTATACAGGGTGCTGTTTCCCCCTTTTGGTTGATGTGGTGATGTGCCTCATGTGGTCGAACACCCCTAAGGCCATCCCTGAAGGCACATACCATTGAAAGCTATGTTCACTGAAGAATCCAGGATACCTACCCCAGATTGCAAACAGGGCCCCCTCGCAGCCATAAATATCTACTGGGGGATGCGCCCCCAGACAGGCTGCCCGATACCACAGTCACCCCCAGTCTGCCCCAGTTACCAAATGCAATTTTTTTGGGTTGGTTGGGTGTTTCTTCTAGTAAATAATTGCCAACATTTGAATTTTTTTTCCAGTGACACTTTAGCATTGACAACAAGGGGAGTGGCTTATTGTGGGCATGGCCTCAGTGGAGTGTGGCCTGTCGTGGGTGTAGTCTGAGGTTTGTGGCTTGTCACCAGAGGGTTTCTTTTTCCAGTTAAAACAACACAAAAGGAGCATTACACACCCCAGTATCAGGTCCCCAGTATATTACACACCCAGTCTGCTCTATTTACTCCCAGTCTCCCCCAGTCTGCTCCAGTAACCCCCAGTTACCCTCTGCTCCAGTCACCCTAAGTCTGCTCCAGTCACCCCCAGTCTGCTCCAGTCACCCCCAGTCTGCTCCATTTACTCCCAGTCACCCTCAGTCTGCTCAGGGGCGGATTAACTTCACCATGGGCCCTGGGCTGTTTACTAAGCTGGGCCCCCCAACCCACTGTAACTATGGCGACACTAGCTTTAGTCTTTTTCCTCCATAATGCAGCCTGTAAAGGACCTGGGGTGACATTATTGTCACATGATAAGGTCCTTAAGTATCTTCTTTAATGTTACTGCATTGTCTCCTGGCTGCAGTTTTGCCTTGATTTGTGCAAAATTGCAGTAAAAAGCAGCAATTTTTATGCAAATCATGGCAAAACTGTAGCCTGGAGATAATACACCACTGAAAGTAAAAGTCTGTTTGGAGGGCCATGGCCCCCCTAGGAGCTCAGGGCCCCGCTACTGAGTCTGTTCCAGTGACTATCAGTCTGCTCCAGTTTCCCCCAGTCTGCTCTACTCAACCTCAGTCTGCTTCAGTCACCCTCAGTCTGCTCCAGTCTCCCTCAGTCTGCTCCAGTCTCCCTCAGTCTGCTCCAGTCACCCTCATTCTGCTTCAGTCACCCTCAGTCTGCTCCAGTTTTCCCCAGTCTGCTCCAGTCACCCTCAGTCTGCTCCAGTCACCCTCAGTCTGCTCCAGTCACCCTCAGTCTGCTCCAGTCACCATCAGTCTGCTCCAGTCACCCTCAGTCTGCTCCAGTCCCCCTTAGTCTGCTCCAGTCTCCCTCAGTCTGCTCCAGTCACCCTCAGTCTGCTCCAGTCTGCTTCAGCCACCCTTTGTCTGCTTCAGTCACCCCCAGTCTCCCCCAGCTACAAGTTTTTAAGGTTTTGTGGGGCCCCATGCAGTTGTTTGCTATAGGGCCCCATGACTCCTAGCCACACCGCTGCCCCTCATTTGTTCCTGTACTACTACACCCCTGATGTGTTCCTGTACTACTACTACACCCCTCATCCTTTTTTGTTGTTCTCACTGTAAAGTTCTAACCCTAAAACACTGGCGACAAGCTACACCCCATAAACCACACCTACCGAGACCACACCTACTATAAGCCACACCCCTTGTTGCCAACACTAAAGTGTCCCTTGAAAAAATGTTCAAATGTTGGCAACTATGCCTAATATAATCACAAATTACCAATCCAAAGCATCTCCTAATTCAAAATAATTTCAGAGGACATATCAACAAAGGAATTAGGAGATTATGTGCTTCGCAGGGTTTACATTTAATGAGTACAGAGCCTGCATTGTAGTCAATGACATGACAAATAGCGCAGGATAAAATGCTATTCTTGCCCTCAACAGACATCATGACATTACCTAAGAAACCTTAATATGTGTTTCTATGATGGACCGAAAAAATGGAATTCACAACATAGATATGAACACAGCTCATCTTGGCTGAATGCTGATTTCCTTCAGCCAATGCTGCCACCTTGTGGTGTTTTGTGCTAACAACAGGAGAAAATGTAATGCAATTGTATGAATGCTGTACATGATTTCTTAAAATGGCCATGAGTAGCAGATTATTCTACCATGTTAGTCATTCATAGCAATAAAAAGTACAGTAATATGAGTATTTTATGATCAGCAAAGGGAGAAGATCTATAATGCAAATATTATAAAATTCTCGGGAGACCAGCATGTATGCAAGCCGCCAAAACAGCTGCCCAATGGATCCACCTTGAAAGCAGGAACTCTGGACTGATGGTTTAAAATACGATAGAAATTTTATTTCTTAAAGAGTCACTGTCGTATTTTTAATTTTTTTTTTTTGCAGAAATCAATAGTCCAGGCGATTTTAAGAAACTTTGTAATTGGGTTTATTAGCCAAATCTGCCATTATCTGCATGTAAAAAGCCTTTTCCCAGGTCCCCCCCTCCTTCCTCTTTTTCATCCACTCCAAAAAATCTGAAAATTGTGACTTGTTGCAGGAGTCATACCGTCTGCTCTAGGGAGAGGGGAGGGGGGAGGAGGAAGGAGGGAGTTAGCCGGCAGCAGAAAGCAGATAACAGAGGATTACAGGCACTGAGCTGGGTGACAGCTGTAATCTGAGCTCAGACAGGTCACTGGTGACTGTCACAGGAGATATCCCGTGAGGGATTTGTAGATTAACTCTTTGTTGTCCTGTTTTGGTCTTTTCTTTAGCTCTCTCCATAGGAGAACAATGAAGACAGGGGGGAGAGCTTCAAACTGCTTTTTCATGATAAAAATGCATTTTTCGGATAATAAACCCAATTACAAAGTTTCTTAAAATCGCCTGGACTATTGATTTCTGCAAAAAAAAATTTCACGACAGTAACACTTTAACCCTTAGACGACCCAGGGCGTATAATTACGCCATGGAAGTCTGTCCCCAGACGACCTAGGGCGTAACTGTACGCCCTGGGTGTTTCTCCCGCTATGAAGCGTGCTCCGGAGCGGAGCGCGCTTCATAGCAGGTGGGGGCCGGCTGCAATCAGCAGCCGGGACCTCACCGGTAATGACACGCTGCAGCGATCGCGCTGCCGCGTGTCATTAACTCCTTAAACGCCGCGGCGTTTAAGTGTAAGTGACAGGGGGAGTCCCCTGTCACTTACCGATCGGGACCCCCGCAGTGTGATTGCGGGGGTCCCGATCGGTAAAACGGGCCGCCGGAGGTCTCTCACCTGCCTCCGTGCGGTCCGATCGGTGCTCTGGTCACTGAGCCTGCACAGGCAGGCTCAATGAGCAGATCGCCGATAACACTGATCAATGCTATGCCTATGGCATAGCATTCATCAGTGTAGAAATCAAACTAATCTATGTAAAAGTCCCCCAAAGGGACTTCAAATGTGTAAAAAAAAAAAAGTTAAAAACACACACACACTACCCCAAAACCCCTCCCCCAATAAAAGTTGAAATCACCCCCCTTTCCCATTATATAAATAAAACATATAAAAATAAATAAATAGATAAACATATAATATACCGTAGCGTGCGTAATTGTCTGATCTATTAAAATATAACAAGCGTCATTGCGAACGGTAAACGGCGTACACGAAAAGAGGGGAAAAAAGTGCGCGGATTACCGATTTTATGTTACATTATATATATAAAAAAATTAATAAAAAGTGATCAAAACGTCCGATCTTCACAAATATGGAATTATTAAAAACTAGAGATCATGGCGGAAAAAATGACACCCCATACAGCCCCGTAGGTGAAAAAATAAAACCGTTATAAGCGTCACAATAGGCCCATTTTATTTATAATTAATTGCCAAAAAAAAGGATTTCATTAAAAAAAATATATAACATTAGAGAATCTGTGTAACCTGCATATGGTTGTGTTCGTACTGACCTATAGAATAATTGTGTCATGTCGCTGTTACCATATAGTGCATTACGTAGACACAGGAACCCCCCAAACGTTACCATATTGCATTCTTTTTTGCGATTTCACCTATTTATATCTTCATAAATAATATATTTGGAATTCCATCATACATGTTATGGTAAAATGAAAGACGCCATTACAAAGTACAACTATTCCTGTAACAAATAAGCCCTTACATGGCCTGTAGATAGAAAACTGAGAGTGCTGGAGTTCTTAGAAGGGGAGGAGGGAAAACGGAAACACTAAGATCAAAATTTGCGCGGTCCACTGGGTCATTTTGGGCCTGGTCCTCAAAGGGTTAAAGTGTCACTGTCGTAAAAAAATTTTTTGCAGAAATCAATAGTATAGGCGATTTTAAGAAACTTTGTATTTGGTTTTATTAGCCGAAAAATGAATTTTTATAATGAAAAAGCAGTTTGAAGCTCTCCCCCCTGTCTTCATGGTTTCCCTATGGAGAGAGGGAAACAAGGCACCAAAACAGGACAACAAAGAGTTAATTTACAGCAACATCACAGGCTCTCTCCTCTGACAGTCACTACTGACCTCTCTGACCTCTGAATAGCTCTCTGAATAGCTCCCCCACTGAGTAATCCTTTGTTCTCAGCTCTCTGCTTCTCCTCCATCTCTCCTCCCCCCCTCCCCTCTACATAGACAGGATAAAAAAAACAGTCGAGATTTCCTGATTCTGGGCAGTGGATGACAGAAAGGAGGGGAGGGGGGGGCCTGCGAAAAGGCTTTTTAAATGCAGATAATGGCATATTTGCCTAATAAACCCAATTACAAAGTTTCTTAAAATCGCTTGGACTATTGATTTCTGCAAAAAAAAAAATTAACTACAGTGACTCTTTAAGAAAACTGACAATGGAATTCAGGGGAATAGCTTCTCCCTTCATCAAATCCATACATGAATATGATGAGGAATATGTGACTTTCTCTATAGCTAGCACTCTGAATGATGAATGTATAATCCCTTGGGTAAGGACTAACGCACCTGTGCAAATTAATTTTTCGAGTCCCTCTCTGTTTCCACTACTTTATCTCCTCTCTATTAGCTATTGACTGACCACTGACTCCTTCAGGAGACTTAGTAGGACCGAACTGGTGCATGCAGTTACTTGGTCTGACTTTGACACATGATAGCCACTAGGTGGCAGCAACATTTTCTGGGTGCTAATCACTTCCTCCTCTAGTGTACAGGCTCATGCATATCAATGACAGTGATTCCATTCAGTCACATAGTCAGTGACTGTGCTAACCTGTAACTCCTCCAGAAGCATGGGGGGCAAAATAAGTGAAGGCTGCAGTGCCCCCAGGTAAGAAGAACTGGGAAGAGCTTGTGAAGAGGTGATCTGTGAGTTTATATCATAACTGCAACATCTGACAATGAGATATGGGGGTCTTGCACTGTAAAGGATGAAAGGGGGTGCACTATAGAGCCTGAAAGGAGAGGTTAGTGCATCTTTCCTCTCTTCCTCCTGCTTAGTCACACTGAAAAAAGGAGGAAGGAGGGATGGTGCACATCACAGTGAAGAGCTTAACCCCTAGATGACAATTCCCTATGGGTACAGCATGGGCGTCTGTGACCAGGTGACCCATGCCGTACCCGTATCAGCCTGTCATTAACCCCTTAAACGCAGCACCTGTCACTTACCGATCTGGACACCCACAGTGTAATTTCAGGGGTCCTAATCACTTTCCCTGACCACCGGATGAGTTATACTTATTATACAAATAAAACATGTAAAATTAAATAATTGTCAGATCGAATGAAATATAATGGTTATATTCACTTTTAGTATAACACCGTCCGTTGCATAGCAACAGATGGTATTATACTGCCAGGTGGAGTTCGGCACGTTCCTTAAGCCGATACTGCTTTTTACAATTGTATTGCGGGCACTGACCACAGGCCAGAGTTCCTGCTGCAGTAGCTAAACCAGCCTGGCTTAGGCCAGAGCCCTAGACAGGGACCAGACTTATTTTGTTATGCTAAGACATACAGCCAGTATGTAGCGCTGAACACTAGAGTTGCAGTAACCAGACAATAGGACCACCCTTGTCTACGCCGAGGATTTCTTCAGTCAGGACAGTCACCCCCAAAGGAAATAAAGAAGGACTGATCCCCAGCAACGCAAAGATGCATTAAACCGTGTATTTTACTGACATATGTGGTGTCCCACCACAGGTGTTTCCTGCACTACACCTGTCGCAAAAGCCTTTCATTCAAAAGTCAGGTGGTGATGAAGGTATTTATTGGTTTCACCACCAGGTGTCAGTGTCTTGTATGTGAACCTGTATATACTGCATAGCTGTAGTGAAAAGAGGGTTACTGCTCCTCTTATGGTATGTATTTTTGCTAACCAATCCCTATTCTTATTTCTCTAGCACACATTCTCCTCCACCACTCACAGGGGGCTACACATATCCCTGTAGGAAGTAGTCACTTGGTGGGAGGAAGAATAGTTTCAGTTTCCCTTCAGATTCTCCGGGACAGTCAAGCTGTGTTGGAGAGTCAGAGACCAACGTGTATGGAGCAACTAGAGACTTTCAGCTTCTTTAGTCTAAATATTCCTACTATGCAGTGTTAGACGCTACTAGGAGGACAAGTCGGGGATCAATCGCAGCCCACGCCGAGAACCACTCAACAAAGTGCAGAGCAGTATCCTAGCTACAGAGGAACAGACCTGGATAGAGCAAAGTTACCATAACAAAAGGTCTACGTACTATATCTCGCAGTGCAGTGAGGACGGGGAAAAAAAAAAAAAAGAGAGAGGAACAAAGAGGGGCGCTTATGGTGCAGTAAGTGTTGTGTGAGCGATAGGCACAACACTAGTCAAGCTTGACAATTGTAAAATAGACCGCAGCCAGGTCTACAGCGTACAATGGGCAGCTCCGTCACGATGCTGTCACTTGCATAATCATTGGAGACAAGACTTAAAAAGAGACTGCAATGACCTCGGCGCTGGACTTGAGACATATACTCCAATGGCCAGGGAGCTATTAGAAACCAACTTCTTTATTCTGAGCAACGCGTTTTGGCGGCGTACCGTCGCCTTTATCAAGCTCCTACAGTGTATGGGACTAACAGTCCCTTTATACAATACATGTATTCATAGTACCACCCACCTAGGGACGGGAGAGTAGCACATACTCCCTCTATACATGCAACAAACCAAGTGAGGGAAATCCCCCTGACTTTTACAGACATTTGAAATACATCCACTGTTTTCTCATTATATAGTTTGAAATAACACTTACAAACTCTGGTGTATGATCTTCACATAGTGGATCCCCTCCACACTCGACTCCATTAGACAAACTGCAAGCTGACAAACTACCATGACATCACATCCGCCTACGTCAGGTGACACATCCTCGGGCTGTTAACTCTCCGCGTACCGGCCCTTGAACTCACCATACATTCGGATGGCTTATATCTTGCCGGATCGCATCTCAAGCTATCAAGCCTCGTGGATCCTGCCGCTCTGCGTCATGAAAGCCTCTGGAGTTAGCAGCGCACAGGTCACTGGATCAAGTCCTGGAGGGGGCACACATGAAGAACAGTGACATCCTGAGTTATTGCACAATGTACACGGAGCACATATTAAAAGAAATAACAATCCATATTAAAAGAAATCACAATCCATTAAAAGGACATATATAAAAAAAGAGCATATATGAGAAGGGCCATATATAAAAAATTATTCTAAAATATAAATATAAAATATTTATGTTATGGTTTTCAGACCCCCTAATTCAATTGCTTCATTAAGGCCTTCAGGTACTAACGTCTTCAATTTATAGATCCAATAGGCTTCTCTTCTATTCAGAGACTTGTATCTATTTCTATCAGTGATCTGTATTTGTTCTATGGGCATTATTGTGATGGAGTTAAAATTTCCTTGGTGTGCCTCACAGAGGTGTCTGGATACACTATGTTTCAAAAAGCATGAGTTGGTATTAAAGCGGTGACCCGTCAGTCTCCTCCTCAATGTCTGTGAGGTCCTCCCTACATATTGGAGTCCACACTCGCACTCAAGGAGGTAGATAACGAAATGTGAACCGCAATCCAACTCAGAATGAACACAGAATTTCTCTCCAGTGCTATTGGATTTGAAATGGCTTGTCTGGTCTTTTATATTACCACAGCATAAACATCCTTTCTTGTTGCATCTAGACACTTTTCCTTTCTTCTTGTGTTTTTCTCAGACTGGTATTATTTCTTTTACCCTGCTGGGATCTAAAATGTTTTTCAGGGTTTTCCCCCTTCTAAAAGTAATTTTCCTTTTTTTTCGAAATGGTAGTCTTTAAAATGGGGTCTTTCAGTAAAATTTTTCAGTTTCGCTCTAATGATTTCCTAATCTCCTTATTATGAATATTTACCCATAGCTGCACCAGGACGTTATTGAACGTCCTCGTGCCGCTATGGGAGTTCAGAGGGGGGTCGCGCGGCGACCACCCTCTGAACTGCCGCGATCCCGGGTGCCGCGTGTAGCCCGGGCTCGCGGCTATTAGCGGGCACGGTCCGATCGCCGTGCCCGCTAATTAAGTACTTAGAAGCAGCTGTCAAAGTTGACAGCTGCTTCTAAATACTTGCTTTTATTCATACCTGGTGGTCTAGTGGGGGGATCGCCCCCCTGCGGCGCGATTGCGGGGGGGCGATCCCCGCATCCATCCCGGGCCGGGGTCTGCTCCGTAATGGCGCTGATCCCGGCTCGGCATTCTATTGCTTTTGGCTGCAGCAGCCAAAAGTAATAGAACACCGATCTCATGGATTCATGCAGTATAACTATACTGCATGGATCTCTATGAGAGATCAGAGTACATATACTAGAAGTCCCCCAGGGGGGCTTCTAGTATATGTGTAAAGTAAAAGAAAAATGTATTTTTAATAACACAAAACCCCCTCCCCTAATAAAAGTCTGAATCACCCCCCTTTCCCCATTTTATAAATAAAAATAAATTAATTAATTAATAAACAAACATGTTTGCTATCGCCGCGTACGTAATCGCCCAAACTATTAATTAATCACATTCCTGATCTCACACGGTAAACGGCGTCAGCGCAAAAAAATCCCAAAGTGCAAAATTGCGCAATTTCTGTCGCATCAAATCCAGAATAATTGTAATAAAAAGCGATCAAAAAGTCATATATGCGCAATCAAGGTACCGATAGAAAGATCACATCATGGCGCAAAAAATGACACCTCACACAGAACCATAGACCAAAGGATAAAAGCGCTATAAGCCTGGGAATGGAGCCATTTTAAGTGACGTATATTTGTTAACAACGGTTTGAATTTTTTACAGGCCATCAGATACAATATAAGTTATACATGTTACATATCGTTTTAATCGTAACAACTTGAGGAACATGCATAACAAGTCAGTTTTACCCCAGGGTGAATGGCGTAAAAACACATTTCCCCCAAATAAAAGAAATGCGTTTTTTTTTTCAATTTCACCACACTTTGAATTTTTTTCTGGTTTCCCGGCACATTTTAGGCAAAAATTACATCTGCCATAGCAAAGTACAATTAGTTGCGCAAAAAATAAGGGCTCACTTGGGTCTCTAGGTGGAAAAATGCAGGCGCTATGGCCTTATATACACGAGGAGGGAAAAACGAAAACGCAAAAATGAAAACTGGCTGTGTCCCCTAAGGGTTAAAACTGGTGATAAAATTGGACTTATAATCATCACAAGTACTTTTCTTTTGTTTTTTCTTTTTCTCTTCCTTGGGAAATAATAATTCTTCTTGGGATTCACCCAGGTTCGATTTATAGGCAGCAGACAGAAGGAACCTATCTTTCAAAGTTTTCGCTTGTCTCTTAAAAACGCTGGTCGAGTGTGGAGGGGATCCACTATGTGAAGATCATACACCAGAGTTTGTAAGTGTTATTTCAAACTATATAATGAGAAAACAGTGGATGTATTTCAAATGTCTGTAAAAGTCAGGGGGATTTCTCTCACTTGGTTTGTTGCATGTATAGAGGGAGTATGTGCTACTCTCCCGCCCCTAGGTGGGAGGTACTATGAATACATGTATTGTATAAAGGGACTGTTAGTCCCATACACTGTAGGAGCTTGATAAAGGCGACGGTTCGCCGCCGAAACGCGTTGCTCAGAATAAAGAAGTTGGTTTCTAATAGCTCCCTGGCCATTGGAGTATATGTCTCAAGTCCAGCGCCGAGGTTATTGCAGTCTCTTTTTGAGTCTTCTCTCCAATGATTATGCAAGTGACAGCATCGTGACGGAGCTGCCCATTGTACGCTGTAGACCTGGCTGCGGACTATTTTACAATTGTCAAGCTTGACTAGTGTTGTGCCTATCACTCGCACAACACCTAAAGGTTAGTTGCCCTTCTATATGAATTTTATTTTCCCAGAGCCTTTGATTACTGCACCATAAGCGCCCCTCTTTGTTCCTTCCTCTTTTTTTTTTTTTTTTTCCGTCCTCACGTATCTGGATCTGTACTGTGGCGTGAACTACCGCATCTACAGAGACGACCATCTGGATTTTCCAGAAGGTGGAGGAGGCAGCTGTGGGCAGTTTGAATTACCTTCTGATCTGCAATGGAACATTTTGTGGGAAGAATATGCAAAAGGGAAGAACTGCTACAAATGTATACTGGTAATATTACTTTCACTCCACCCCGTGGAATGGCAGAGAAGGATCTCTCCAAGATGAGAGACCTATTTCTGAGACTGGAAGACTTGGTAAAATCTGAAGCAACTCATTATATAGATGTAATGTTTTTAAAAATGTATTTAAAAGAAAAAATTACCCCGAGAGGTCTAAGGATACCGTTCACATCATCCTTTCCAGCCGATGCGGATTTTACTAATGACTGCGACCAATATATGATTGAGTACCCTATGGGGATGATTCTGAGATTAATCAGTAAACGTTCCCAAGTATGCCGTGATTTAACAACTGAAATTAATGTAATTGTGGAAGAGTTGGAACACTATAGTGACACTGCTGAATTTATTGATCAGAATAATAGAGTAAACCAGAGATTACGAATCTTTGAGAAAGATATAATGGGTACCAAATCTGAGAAGCTTAAAAGGGATAGGAACGATCACACTACAGGCCGCTTACACCCCCTCAGTAGAAAAAGAACACCCACTGAACCCTTAGATACATCTGTAGTGAAACAGCCACAACCCTCTGTGAAACTCAAGAATAATTTCAGAACTGGATCCACCCCTAAGCCGACCGGTCCCCAAAAACCCCCCAATTTTGGAAGAGTGTTCAGAAATTCTCATTATTATACGAAAAAGAATAGATCCCCTCGTCCCCAATCCCCCCTCCCACCCAATACGAACTCTCTTTCCTCCATAATGGATCCCTCTAGCTCTGTAACCACACCACATATTTCGGATCCACAAGAGACAGCAAGACTCACAGTAACAAGTAGCACGCCTCACACCGGTCAGAATTCACAGATATCATTGAACTCTTCTCTTTTCACTATTCATGACTCCTTTTGGAGTAATGGTACAACCATCATTCCATATCAATCACCCCTCAAACCATTCAATATAAGGATGTCCACCACCATTGAAGATTCCAACAACTCTCTGGAATGTTTACCATCGCAGGTTCCAGATGAGATCCTGGCTTCTGCTGATGAACCCGAGGGAATATCCCCTATTTCCACCGATAGCACCTCATCCACAGTATCTTTTTTAGGTCTTCCGACCCTGTGCGAGAGCGCTCAATCAGTGACAACACAGGGGATGACCAACAAGATCACCAACAAGATAACCAATTATTTTTCAGCCAAAGGAAATCTCGGCGGAAAAAGAAAAAATACTATAGGGAAGTCAGAGGAGGGAGACACAATAGGAGAAGTAGAAATAACCCCACATCAAAAAAGGAACAAAGTGAAACAATAAAAATCTTTAATCTTTCCACTCATATTCTCAATGCACATGAAGTCTCCCTCCTAGCCAAAGGGTTATCTTTTTGTCCTGTGCAATTGCCCAATGATTTCGAACTATTTTTAGATTTGAATAAATATACCAGAAAACTTACTCTTCTACGTCATTTTGAGATAGAAAAGAATAGAAGAGGTACGCTTGAGCCATCAAGCACTATTGCACATGCACATACCTCTGATGATACTTTTATACATATGGACGTTAGACCACAATCAAATTTTTACCCACATCATCATAAAGGAGGTTTCATACAAAACTTCTATGCCTCTATGCTCGAAGACCTAGAGAATATCACTAAGAACAAACAAATCAAAAGACATAATTTAACCATAGAAGAACGGCGGGTGATGAAACATCTACGTGATGACACAGATCTAGTCATCAGATCAGCGGACAAAGGAGGCGGTATAGTGATTCAAAATTTTGATGATTATCACCGAGAGGCACTCCGAGTTTTGTCCGATACATCCTACTAGGAGGTGTTGGACAAAGACCCCTCTAACATCTATTTTACTGAGTACACAGCACTTATAGATGAGTCAGCGAAAAAGGGGATTCTCAATAAAAAAAGAAAAAAGATTTCTCCAGGTTGATTCTCCTAACATGGCATTTTATTACCACCTGCCCAAAATTCACAAAAGTGAGGAGAACCCACCTGGGAGACCCATAATATCTGGGATTGGGTCTCTGACAAGCCAGTTGTCCCACTTCATAGATCTACATCTTCAAGATATTGTAATTCGATTACCATCATATCTTAAGGACTCAAATTCGTTGCTACAGGATTTAGGGGATATAGTCTGGAACCAAGATTATCTCCTCATATCACTCGATGTGACATCTTTATATTCTAATATAAAGCATGCCTTGGGACTACAGATGGTCTCAGAGGCTTTAACCCCTTAGCGACCCATGATGTATCTGATACGTCATGGTGCCGCAGGGGGTGTTCAGAGCGGGGTCCCGCCGGGACCCCGCTCTGAACGGCACAGATCCCGGCTGCAATCTGCAGCCGGGCAGTGCCTCTATTAGCCGGCGCGGGTCCCGTTGCCGTGCCGGCTAATTAAGCCCTTCAATGCAGCTGTCAACCCTGACAGCTGCATTGAAGTGCTTTCCTCCGTGCATCCCTGGTGTCTAGTGGCACGGATCTCCCCCCCGCGATGCGATCGCGGGGGGGAGATCCGTTCTTCTGCCCGTGCCGGGCCTCAGCGTCGGAATGACGCTGATCCCGGCTCGGCAATAGATTGCTGTGGCCTGCAGCAGGCCATAGCAATCTATGACCGATCTAATGGATCTTTGCTGTGTATATACACAGCATTGATCTCTATGAGAGATCAGTGCTATGTATATACAAGCCCCCCAGGGGGGCTTCTAGTGTATGTAAAAAAAAAAGTAAAAAAGTGTTTTTATTAATAAAAAATCCCCTCCCCTAATAAAAGTCCAAATCACCCCCCTTTTCCCATTTTATAAATATAAATTAATAAATAAATAAATTAATAAACATATTTAGTATCACCGCACATGTAATCGCCCGAACTATTAATTAATCACATTCCTGATCTCGCACGGTAAACGGCGTAAGCGCAAAAAAATCCCAAAGTGCAATTGCGCATTTTTGGTCGCATCAAATCCAGAAAAAATGTAATAAAAAGCGATCAAAAAGTCGTATATGCGCAATCAAGGTACCGGTAGAAAGAACGCATCATGGCGCAAAAACTGACACCTCACACAGCCCCATAGACCAAAGGATAAAAGCGCTATAAGCATGAGAATGGAGCGATTTTAAGTGACATATATTTGATAACAATGGTTTGAATTTTTTACAGGCCATCAGATACAATATAAGTTATACATGTTATATATCGTTGTAATCGTAACGACTTGTGGAACATGCATAACAAGTCAGTTTTACCATAGGGCGAACGGCGTAAATGCAAAACTCCCCGAAATCAAAACAAATTCGTTTTTTTTTTTCAATTTGACAGCGCAAATGATTTTTTTCCGGTTTCACAACATATTTTATGGAAAAATTATGCCTGTAATTGCAAAGTACAATTGGTTTCGCAAAAAATAAGCACTCATATAAGTCTCTAGGTGAAAAAATGCAAGCGCTATGGACTTTTAAACATAAAATGGAAAAAGCAAAAGCGCAAAAACGAAAATTGGCTTTGACCTTAAGGGGTTAAAGAAAGAGGAAAAATGTGATCCAAGCCAAATCGATTTTTTGGTAAGAGGACTTGAGTTCATACTGACTCATAACATCTTCACGTACTCAGGGACCATCTATCATCAGACTAAGGGGACCGCTATGGGGACTCGGGCCGCGCCCAGTTATGCCAACATCTTCATGGGCGGGTTCGAGTCCCTATACATTTATGATTCCCATTGGCATCCCAATCATGTCGTCTATTATAGACGTTGTATAGATGACCTCTTTGTGATTTGGAAAGGCGACAAATCATCTGCGGAATCTTTTGTACAATACCTTAATACCAATGAGTGGGGCTTACAGTTTACAGCTCAGATTGACGATAAAAAGACGGTATTTCTGGATATAGTAGTAGAGATCGAAGAAAACAAAATTATAACAAGCACTCATTTCAAAAAAGTAGACACGAACAGTTACTTAGACTATCGCAGTGCTCACTATAAGAAATGGATCCAGAATATTCCGTTCAACCAGTATAGGCGTATTCGCAAGAATTGCAGCTCGACCAGCGTTTTTTTTTAAGAGACAAGCGAAAACTTTGAAAGATAGGTTCCAGCAGAAGGGTTACCCCCAATCCCTTCTGTCTGCTGCCTATAAATCGAACCTGGGTCAATCCCAAGAAGAATTATTATTTCCCAAGGAAGAGAAAAAGAAAAAACAAAAGAAAAGTACTCCTGATGACTATAAGTCCAATTTTATCACCAGTTTTAATATTCATAATAAGGAGATTAGGGAATCATTAGAGCGAAACTGGAAAATTTTATTGAAAGACTCCAATATGTAGGGAGGACCTCACAGACATTGAGGAGGAGACTGACGGGTCACCGCTTTAATACCAACTCATGCTTTTTGAAACATAGTGTATCCAGACACCTCTGTGAGGCACACCAAGGAAATTTCAACTGCATCACAATAATGCCCATAGAACATATACCGTTCACTGATAGAAATAGATACAAGTCTCTGAATAGAAGAGAAGCCTATTGGATCTATAAATTGAAGACGTTAGTACCTGAAGGCCTTAATGAAGCAATTGAATTAGGGGTCTGAAAACCATAACATAAATATTTTATATTTTATATTTATATTTTAGAATAATTTTTTATATATGGCCCTTCTCATATATGCTCTTTTTTTTATATATGTCCTTTTAATGGATTGTGATTTCTTTTAATATGGATTGTTATTTCTTTTAATATGTGCTCCATGTACATTGTGCAATAACTCAGGATGTCACTGTTCTTCACGTGTGCCCCCTCCAGGACTTGATCCAGTGACCTGTGCGCTGCTAACTCCAGAGGCTTTCATGACGCCGAGCGGCAGGATCCACGAGGCTTGATAGCTTGAGATGCGATCCGGCAAGATATAAGCAATCCGAAAGTATGGTGATTACAAGGGCCTGTACGCGGAGAGTTAACAGCCCGAGGATGTGTCACCTGACGTGGGCGGATGTGATGTCATGGTAGTTTGTCATGATGTCATGGTAGTTTGTCAGCTTGCAGTTTGTCTAATGGAGTCGAGTGTGGAGGGGATCCACTATGTGAAGATCATACACCAGAGTTTGTAAGTGTTATTTCAAACTATATAATGAGAAAACAGTGGATGTATTTCAAATGTCTGTAAAAGTCAGGGGGATTTCTCTCACTTGGTTTGTTGCATGTATAGAGGGAGTATGTGCTACTCTCCCGCCCCTAGGTGGGCGGTACTATGAATACATGTATTGTATAAAGGGACTGTTAGTCCCATACACTGTAGGACCTTGATAAAGGCGACGGTACGCCGCCGAAACGCGTTGCTCAGAATAAAGAAGTTGGTTTCTAATAGCTCCCTGGCCATTGGAGTATATGTCTCAAGTCCAGCGCCGAGGTCATTGCAGTCTCTTTTTGAGTCTTCTCCCCAATCTCGCAGTGCAGGTGACACAGGACATACTTGGACACTTAAATACACACAGATAACCAAGACTGGGGCTTGTGTCACCCTAGTAGGACAGGTACCCCGACACTATAGGGCTAAAGTTGGTCAGAGACAGCATGGTCTAAACACGAACACAAGTATCTCTCAAGTGTCTCTCAAGTATTCTCTGTAAAATTCCGGCAGAACACACAACTACATTAGGTTGACACTCCTTTGACAAACTCCTGTCCTCTTCTCTCCACTGCTCAACTCTAAACTATACAAGTACCGCTACATATACCTCTGCTCTACATCAGCACTTAAAGTGGTGTTTTTACCCACCCCCAGACAAATGGGGACTGCGCTTTAGGTTTGGATAACCCAAGTGGGAAGAGGTGTATAGGTGCAGTTGAAAGAAATAATTGACCAGAGTCCAATGACTTAACCAGGAGAACTTGGTTTACTGGTAAGAACTTCAGGGCAGTACAAAATAAATACACTTTTGGGAGCTGCAGGTTCAGGCAGGAGGTAGTTGCAATAGACTTCCCAGAATAGCCGTGCATTATAGTAGGATACTTTGGCTTACACGCTGCTTTGTCCTACTGGGGTCAATACCTAGGATCAGGTATACTGCCATGTGTGTTGCAGAAGGTATCCCTAGCATGGATAAGGTTTTCCTCAAAGGACATCACTCCCTTCTAAGGGTCTAGCACTGCATGATAACGGTAGTAAGTTGCATAGAAGAAATCTCTCTGGCTCTGTGTTGTCTCAGTCCCTCCCTACCTCTACTGACAAAAGAACATAGACAAAAGATCCTCCCACCAGGAGCTAGCTCCTTGTTATAGGGTTACCTTAGCTAGTGTGTGCAGAAAAGAGAAGAAAGAGTATTGGCAGAAAAGTGAGGGAAACAAGTCTGCACCAGTGATTGGACTTGCACTTGCACTTGTAACCAGTGTTTTTCTGTAATGCACTGAAGTTACTTTCTCACGTAAAGTTCAAGCAATGTTTAATTTGGGACTTATTTCAGTTGCTGCACCTTGCACCTACACCTGCACCTTACATTAGTTCTGACAAAGGTCCGGTGCTCGAGTGCCCGGGGTGGGCACTACCACTTCTGGCCACCGTAACAAGTTGCCCCCAAAACACCAGAGACCACTGGTTAGTGCAACACCAGAATCCAGCACCCGTGCCATTACACAGAGAGGGTCTATAATATATGGGAGGGGGTCTATATTGTATGGAGCGTAGATGGGGGTCTATACTATATGGAGGCACAGAGGGAGCCTAACATTGTATAAAGGTGTGTGTCCGCTATACATGGGCACAGAGGAGGCTTGTTTACCATATGGGAACACAGAGCGGCCTGACTACTTTTTTGACTACTCCATGTACCTGCTTGAGTTGCAGTGAATAAATAAGCATTACTCTACTTTGTGATTGCTGGGATTCTTCTATTCTACTTTTTAAGGCACATATTGGGCATAATTGCTTGTATGGGGGTACAGTTGGACACTGTTACTGTTTGGAGCAGTACAGATGGTTACTTTGTATAGAGTTGAGGTTGATACTGAAATGAGGAGCCTAAAATGTTTGTCTGGCAGATCCAACTATGAGGAATCTTGGCCGGAAAAGTCTTCACAATGGCCAGGCCAGGTGGTGAAAAAAAGAAAAAGCAAACAACTGTGATCAAAAATGTCCCTTTTAATTGATACAGAGAAGAAGCTCCTTGTGAGTCATTGGATTTAATTGCACTATAATCATTCATGTAGGACTGTATACATCTTGATCTACCTCTATATGGTCACTACTTAGTGAGCAAATTGGTCTTTATATGGTGGATTTTATTCAGTGACAATATAGTGATATTAGTCACTATGTGGTGGTAATAGTAGTTTAGAGATGAGCAAATAGTAAAACATTCGATTCGATTGGATTCGATTCGAATATCTCCTGATATTTGACTATTCGATCGAATATCGAATCCCATTATAGTCTATAGGAGAAAAATCCTTGGGACCTGGAAATCAAGATTTGACTAATCGGAATTCACCAAGTCTAAGACATCTTTAGAAAGTGATGCAAACACCTCTGGAATGCATCTGGAAAAGCAGGGAAGCAGTATTACAGGGCACGGTATTACCGGCAATTAGCAATTGCCAGCAATAATTCCACACCCTGCAATAGTTATATTTAATTAATAAAACAAAGTTTTGTTCTAAAAAATATATTTTCGTTGTTCAAAAGCTTAATTAAAACAAATCCATGCTTTTGCAATAAAATATACTGTTAAAAATAAAATAAATATATATTTATTTATTTATTTACAGTATATTTAATTGCAAAAGTATGTATTTGTTTTAATTATGCTTTTGAACAACCAAAATAACTTTATTAGAACAAAAATATTAATGTTAATCAAATATTAACTACTACAGGATGTTGTATTAATGTCGGCAATTCTTAACCCCTTGGGGGCCAGACTGATGTCAGACTGCACCCATACCAGCAAGGAAGGGGTTAAGTGACCCCTCTTCCTTGTTGGGATGGGTCTAGTGCAAGGGGGTGGGGGAGATGTTTCTACTCACCCTCCTAGCTCTCTTCTATCTTCTCTCTACTTTCTTCTATCTTCTCTCTTCGCCGGTCCCTGGCACACTGAGCTTAGTGTGATGGGACCGGCTCTTTACATGTCCGCTCAGCCAATCAGCTGAGTGGACATATAAATCAAAATGTTTCTTCTAATGTTGCTATTGTGATAAAAAAAATAGCATCATTAGAAAAAACATTTGCTGTTTTAATTAAAGTAAAGGATTAATTAGTACATTGAGCTGTATTAGGAAATTGTAAATAGGAATTGCCGGCAATAATACAGCTTCCTGTAGTAGGTAATATTTAAACACATTTTCGTTCTAAAAAAGTTATTTTCGCTGTTCAATAGCTTAATTAAAACGAATACATACTTTTGCAAATAAATATAATGTAAATAAATAAATATACATATTTATTTATTTTTTTATTAACAGTATATTTAATTGCAAAAGCATGGATTCGTTTTAAGCTATTGAACAATGAAAATAACTTTTTTAGAACAAAACTTTGTTTTATTAATTAAATATTAACTATTACAGGGTGCAGTATTATTGCCGGCAATTGCTAATTGCCGCTAATACCGATGCCTGTAATACTGCTTCCCTGCTTTCCCAGGGAGCATAAACTTTATTACAACAGCTAAAAAATTGTTTAGCTGTTTTAGTAAAGTTAATTTAAATTTGAATATTCGATCACCTATTCGATCAAACTCGAATCTTTAGAATAGTGCAGTATTCGATTGAATAGCTATTCGATTGAATACTATTCACTCATCTCTAGTAGTGTTCATGGTGTGGTGGTGGATTGTTTGTTACTTGTATACTGGTATTATTGGTGATATTGATCTCAGTTTACTCAGTTTCGCTGTTCCTGAAAGAAAGTGGCCATTTTTTTACACTTGGTTAGCCCCTTTAAAGGGAATCTGTGAGGTACACAGCTCTAGATCCCGGCATACAGGTGCTGAGGAGATATAAGAGAAAAGACCCAGTCCAGTGTAGACTGCTGCCTCACGATCTCCAGGGCCGTATTTACCACTAGGCACCCGTGGACCGGTGCCTAGGGCAGTACCAGGTAGCAGTTTTGTTTTTATTTTTTTAGTCTTCCATCTCCTGTTCAGACTTGCCAGTAAATCTGGCTCCTTTTCGAGGAGGGTGTGTGTGTGGGGGGGGTGGGGGTGGGGGTGGGGTGGTATGGTGGTATTGGTCAGGTCTGGTATGGTGGTGTTACCTAGTCACAGAATGATCGTATTAGTCAGGTCTGGTATGGTGGCGTTATCCAGTCACAATACAGCGGTATTGTGAGGTCAGGTATGGTGGTGGTAAATGTGACGCCTGGAGAATTCCATCAGACAATAAACAGACAGCTCTAATCATTGATTTAATATGTAAATTTTTTTGTTTTAAGCAGTTAAAAACCATAAAAAAAGCAATTCACACAATGTTTCTGTCACGGCCGCGGCGGCGTCCCGTGCTCCGGACCACCGCCGCGACCTCTCCATGCAGCTGCCGGGGTCCATGTACAGGGACCCGGTGCTGCCACTAGTTCGGCCCCGGGGGTGCCTTACCTCGCCCCGCTCCCGTCTCCCGCTGTGCCGGCCGGCGCGCGCGTCCCCGCCTCCTAGGGCGCGCGCGCGCCGGCTGTCTCAGAGTTGAAGGGGCAGTGCGCTCCTAATTGGTCCATGTGTCAATCACTCCCCTATAAGTTCCAGCTCTGCCCCCTTCCAGGTGTTGGAGCCTCTATATGCTTCCCATAGCGTTTGGCCCAGCTCCCTGTTGTTCCTGACCTTAGTCCTTGTCCCTTGTTCCTGTCTTCAGTCCTTGTCCCTAGTCCTTGCCCGCTGCCTTCCCATTGTTCCTGAGTCCTGTCCGCCACCTGCGAGCACGTCTACTATCCTCTGCCTGCACTATCTCCTTCCTACTGCTCCTGCCACGCCTCGCCTACCGTCACTAGCAACCAAGCCAGGGGTAGCGACCTGGGGGTCGCCTGCCGCAGCAAGTCCATCCCGCCTTGCGGCGGGCTCTGGTGAAAACCAGCGGCCCCTTAGACTCCGCTCCCTGGTGAGGTCAGTGCCATCGCTGGTGACGGCCCAGTGGATCCACTACTCCAGGCGTTACAGTAGGCTCCAACCATGGATCCCCGCGAGGTGCCTGATATCCGCGAAGTAGCCCGAGTGGTCGCCCTACAGGCGCAACAAATCCAGAAACAGTCGCAGCAGATCCAGCAACTCACTGCCGCCTTACAGCAGCATACTACAGCCCAGCGCACACCACCTCCTGCTGCTTTTTCTACACTTCGACTGGCTCTCCCAAGCAAATACTCTGGTGACTCCAAGTTGTGCAGAGGATTCCTGACTCAGTGCACCATGCATATTGAACTTTTAAGTAGTCAGTTTCCCACCGAGCGCTCTAAAGTGGCTTTCATCATCAGCCTATTGGAGGGTAGAGCTCTGGCCTGGGCCACGCCACTGTGGGACCGAGATGATCCTGTTGCTGCCAATCTCCGAACCTTCCTAGCCGAGTTTCGCTCCGTCTTTGAGGAACCTGCCCGTGCCTCTTCAGCTGAAACTGCTCTCCTCAACCTCTCTCAAGGGAGCTCCTCTGTTGGTGACTACGCCATCCAGTTCCGCACCCTGGCGGCAGAATTAGACTGGAATGAGGCCGCTCTAATAGCCACTTTCAAGAAGGGCCTGTCCAGTCGGGTGAGAGACGTGCTTTCCGCCCGAGACCTACCTACCTCCCTGAACGAACTCATCCTACTGGCCACCAGGGTCGATACTCGTTTTTTCTGAGAGAGAGGAGGAGGTCTGGCATGAACGGCGACTAAGCCTGTCCCGTCGCCATCACCAGCTGGCGCCGGTCTTCCAGAATCATGACGTTCCGGTGTCCCAGTCGACTCCTGAGATTCCTATGCAGGTGGAACGGGCTCACCTGACGCCTGATGAAAGAATTCGTCGTCTGGAGGTGAATCTCTGCCTCTACTGCGGTGCTTCGGATCACTTTCGGCTGAGATGTCCCCAACGTCCTCAAGCGTCCGGGAAACGCCAGCACCTAGGTCCGGTGGGAGAGGTCTCCCTAAGTGTGAATGCCACCTCTCCAAAGTTGTCTGTGCCAGTCTCCATCCAGACACCCTCAGGACAAACTCACCAGACTTCTGCCTTTCTCGATTCTGGGTCAGCAGGCAGTTTTATTGCGGCAACATTGGTCCAAAGATGGCGGCTACCTGTGACCCTACAAGCCAGACCCCTGACTATCTCCTCGGTCACGGGCGAGATTCTTACCGACCATGTGTACTACCAGACCGCACCTCTAGTCCTCCAGGTGGATCCTTTACATCAGGAAAAGATATCCTTCTACGTCCTGCCCCATTCTTCTCCCGCCATCCTCCTGGGACTCCCTTGGCTGCAATTACATGCCCCTAAGCTGGACTGGAGAACCGGGGAGATTCTCAGTTGGGGTCAGGACTGTTCCAACCAGTGTCTCAAGTCACCTCAGACCAAGTACTCTATGTCGTCACCTGACCCCGCCAAGCCTCTATCCGGCCTACCGGCGGAGGACCAAGACTTGGCGGATGCCTTCTCTGTCGAGGAGGCGGACTCTCTACCATCTCACCGGGCGTACGATTGTCCCATAGACCTCCTTCCTGGTACTTCTTCTCCACGAGGTCGGATGCACCCTCTCTCCGTACCCGAGACTGAGGCCATGTCCCCCTATATCCGGGAGAACTTGCAGAAGGGTTTCAACCGCAAATCCACATCCCCTCGCCACATAGGGATGGACTTCATCACTGATTTGCCTCCATCTGCAGGCAAGAAAGAGGGGAGGGCCAAGGGGGGGGGGTACTGTCACGGCCGCGGCGGCGTCCCGTGCTCCGGACCGCCGCCGCGACCTCTCCATGCAGCTGCCGGGGTCCATGTACAGGGACCCGGCGCTGCCACTAGTTCGGCCCCGGGGGGTGCCTTACCTCGCCCCACTCCCGTCTCCCGCTGTGCCGGCCGGCGCGCGCGTCCCCGCCTCCTAGGGCGCGCACGCGCCGGCTGTCTCAGAGTTAAAGGGGCAGTGCGCTCCTAATTGGTCCATGTGTCAATCACTCCCCTATAAGTTCCAGCTCTGCCCCCTTCCAGGTGTTGGAGCCTCTATATGCTTCCCATAGCGTTTGGCCCAGCTCCCTGTTGTTCCTGACCTTAGTCCTTGTCCCTTGTTCCTGTCTTCAGTCCTTGTCCCTAGTCCTTGCCCGCTGCCTTCCCATTGTTCCTGAGTCCTGTCCGCCACCTGCGAGCACGTCTACTATCCTCTGCCTGCACTATCTCCTGCCTACTGCTCCTGCCACGCCTCGCCTGCCGTCACTAGCAACCAAGCCAGGGGTAGCGACCTGGGGGTCGCCTGCCGCAGCAAGTCCATCCCGCCTTGCGGCGGGCTCTGGTGAAAACCAGCGGCCCCTTAGACTCCGCTCCCTGGTGAGGTTAGTGCCATCGCTGGTGACAATCCAGTGGATCCACTACTCCAGGCGTTACAGTTTCTACATTTAAAGAAATGCATGTGCCCGAAACCACGCTCCCCAAGATGGACGCCTTCAGGTTTAGTGCCTAGAGCAGCAGCAGCTGTTAATACGGCTCTGACCACCCCATACTGTATGTCAATCAGTCAAAGCAGGAAGGGTTAATTCACCAATTTGTCTGTGTGC
This sequence comes from Dendropsophus ebraccatus, assembly GCF_027789765.1. Lineage (NCBI taxonomy): Eukaryota > Metazoa > Chordata > Amphibia > Anura > Hylidae > Dendropsophus > Dendropsophus ebraccatus. The sequence continues at coordinate 56,715,616 of NC_091463.1, forward strand.
ATATATGTAAAGGGTATTGGTCTAGCAAAGTGCTGTATCCCTCTGCACAAGTTGTTATGCCATCTCAGCTATACATATATAGCCATACAAAACACACTTGCTGAGTTTCCATAGCAAATTAATCTTCATTTAACATCAGAATACATTAAAATTGTTAAAAAACAAAGAACCATACATTAAAAAGACAGTGACAATCCCGGAGGGTATAACTCATATCATATTGTCACAATACTCAGTCCCACCAAAACAATGTACTAGGACTGAATGCAGTATATCATAAAGGTCTAAATGGTAGTATCAAATATAAGGTGCAAATGCAAAATACTGTCACATACTGTAAGTGTCATTACTAAATCTAATTGTTATCCTAGTTTCCCATAACACCCCACATCTGTTTGAGACTGGGTATAAGTATTACCTTGTGATCAATACACATAAACTTCCTCCAGGATGCCGCTATTCATATGTAAGGGATGATATGGTATGTGGGCTGCTAGGATTTGCCAGGGCTGATTTTAAAGGTACTCTGTACCCACAATCTGACCCCCTCAAACCGCTTGTACCTTCAGATAGCTGCTTTTAATCCAAGATCTGTCCTGGGGTCGGTTTGGAAGGTGATACAGTTATTATGCTAAAAAACAACTTTTAAACTTGCAGCCCTGTCTCAAATAGGCGTTGCCTAGAGTGTGTGTGTCCTAGGTTTGCACCGCCTCTCCGTCCCTCCTCCCTGCTCTCTTCACCATTAGGAAGGCCCTGGGCAGGATTTTTCTTATTCCTCACTTGTCTGAACACTGCACAGGTGCCTTAATGATCCAGCACATGTGCAGTGTTCAGACAGGTGATGAATAAGAGAAATTGTTCTAGGGGCATTCCTAATGATGAAGAGGGCGGGGAGGAGCGACGGAGGGGCGTCACAATCCTAGGGTACGCACTCTAGGCCACACCAATTTGACACAGGGCTGCAAGTTATTTTTAGGACAATAACAGCATCACCTGCCGATTGGACCCCAGGACATATCTTTGATTAAAAACAGTTATCTGGTGGTGCAAACGGTTTCGGGGGATCAGATTGTGGGTACAGAGTTGCTTTAAGTCCCAGTCCAGTCCTGGGGCCATCCTTCAAGAAGAGCGGGATGCCATGCCTTATGCTGTTCACAAGTCGACTTGTTTTCTGCTGAGATGACGTTAGTGATCTGTAATCAATGCTCAAGGGCACATGATAAGCTATTGAGACCTGGACATTGTGTTGTTAAGATAAACCCACCACTGTTGCTGGCTATTTCAAGAAATTGTTTGAGATTGTTTGAGCTTTTACTTAAATGCCCTATAATATAATATCACTGGAGCACAAAGTTTTTACGTTTTCCATAAATTTCACCCGCATGCCAAGTAGATCAAACTTTGGCTCCATGCACACAAAGCAAAAGCGGCGTCATCCGATGTGGAATGCCGCCAGCCTCCCTGTCATAATGACACTCTATGGGAGGCTTGCGCAGCTCCTCCCTCCGCGCTAAAGAATGAATGTTCATTCTTTAGTGCTGAGAGATGCGGTGTGCGAGCCTCCCATAGAGTGTCATTATGACAGGGAGGCTGGCGGCATTCCGCCGCTTTTGCTCGGGGCTTTTTTGTGGATAGTGTATTTTTATTATGCCTGCTGGTATGTATTTATGTGTTTATATTCACTGCCGGTATTTATTTATGTGTGTAACATATTCATTGCTGGTAAATATTTTTGAATACACTGAGATATTAAGGAAGTCCAAGGGTTTCAACACTGCCTATCTGACATCTTCCCAGTCATCCCCTGGCCAGAGAAGTGTAAACATCTAGTTAGAGTCTGTCTTAGTAGTCCATGTAATGAGAAAAGGTTTAGGTCTAAGTTCAGTTAACCCAGCTCCAACTAAGCCTGCTGCAAGCAAGTAACCAAGTCCTAGCTTTGCCAGTAAGTCTACATCCAGTTTGAGTTGCTAAAGTCTAACCTAAGTCAGATTGTGATGCTCACAGCAGTATAACCTGTTTCAGGAGATTTAACCCTGTGGGTGGTGGACTTTATACTTTTGTGCAGACTCTCATTGATTAAAGTTGCACTGGTCCACAGGGGGACCTACATGGTTAGCCAACCACAAAACCATCCATGACTTTACCACAGATTTTGCCCAAAAGACTAATGCTCTAGGCCTCCCTAGACCACTCCACCTATCCTCATGGGGAGCACCACATAAGTATCATAAACGGGTCTCTTTAATATGAATAGAATCCATGCACAATACTCAGCAAGTGTCTAGTCCAATGTACAGTTTGGGCTCCGCACACCCAAATCATAGAGGGCTCCCTAAACATAATTTTTGCCTGGATGTATAAAAACCTAATTCCACCTCTGATGCATATGATGTAAATTTACCATACTGTTTTATCTGTCAGAAAACAAAACTGTAATGTAGTGTGTACTGAAGGATTGCAATAACCTTTTCCAACACTAGATGGCACTGGGATATCTCAATGTCACTAAATTGCTTTATTTTACGTACCGCTATATACTGTGGGCTCTATCCCATTGTCCCTGTTGATGATCCATTCTTTTTACAGCAGGCACTTTCACATACATACTTTACTTTAGTTTCTTCACCATTTACAAAAACCTGGTAGTATGATAATATTGCATCCCAGCTAATATACATCACACCGATATGACAAGGTACAGTATTTGCATCAAGAGGTACTCCAACATCACTGTTATCAAGATTGTGAGTACTAACCTATTCAACATACATTAGGACAGAGCAGAATAATGGATGCATCAACGACAATGACAGAATAAGAGGAAGAAACTATCCAGCCTATTGAGGATTGTTTTAAACCTTTTGTAAGTTGCTCTACTTATTGTGGGTTTGGTATAACCTCTTGAAGACAGAAATTTTATCTTTGGATCTGCCAGGGCCATCAGAAAGTATACATTGGCCTTTTGCATGGTTTACAATAATTACTAAACTGAGTACCTAAAAGATAGATTTCAGCCATTTCCGATATTCATTACCCTGAATCCACTGGGGGAGCAGCAACAGACAATGATAACAGACAAGGTGAGGAATGTCTTGGACTTGACTGATGCATACTTAACTATACTTCTGCAAAGTCATCATCAAGAAAAACAAACAACACATTGCAGCATAGCATGTTGAGAAGATTAGCTCACCTCCAAAAATAATGAGTTAATTGTAAAGGTTCTATACATCTATATACATTTTATTTTGTATGCACACAGGTGACCTACATAGCTGGGTGTGCATGTATGCAGACATGTAGATATGTATTGTGGATGCGTGTACATATGTCCCATTTTTCACATTCCAGTTTATTGCCTTGGAGGAATCGACAAGGTGTAGACGTGTTAGGGCCATACTGGTCGGCTAGATCCCAGACCTTGAAGAGGGCAGAAGTAGGGTACTCTTGCCCCACAAATACATGTTTTAAAGAAGAATTTAGATGCTTAGTGGGCACAAAGTAAGTAAGTAGGCACTAGTAAGTAAGTTTCTTAAACCTACTATAGGGCAAGGAAGAGGTTACACCAAGCAGTAAACTGCCAATGCTGATGATGATGACAAGCTAAAGGGAGAGGAAATTACATACAAGAGGTAGCAATGGGTAGATGCAGAGGTAGAAACACAGGCCACAGCTACCCAGAACTTTGTGGATGGTCAGAGGAGAGAGGGAAGCCCTGATTTACCTTTCAGGGACATCGTAGAGCCTCTGGAGAAGGCTACCATGCACAGAGATTTTAGGTATCCAGCCCAGTATTTTTCTTTCTCCTGTGCAAAGTCCCACCCCCACTTCTAGTGTTCTGTCTTTGTTCCATTACTAGAGACAACTGTACAGCCAGCAACAGCAGCCAAGATTTTATAGATTTTTTTCTTTCTTTTTTTTTGTAAAGCGTCATTTATGGTAAAGGAAGTGATTTAAAAATGTTAGGAATCACATAGGCTGTCACGTGAAAATTGTTTGAAATGACAGCGACCATTTAAGTTCTGTGATTTATAAGGTGGAATCAAAATGGAGCTGAGTTTGATTGATATCACACAAGTATTCATTGTGACAGTATTGCACAACAACACACAGATGAACGGAGAGTGACAGATGCACTGCGCCTCCCTAAAGTCTGCTCTCACTGCAGCTTGTTCAATGCTGTTGTCGATCAGTTGTAGCCAGCAGCATCCCTTTCTTATTGGAAGAGTGATGTTTTGTATGCTATCACACCAGCACCCATCCCTTACGGGGGGGGGGGGCATATGGGAATATACCTACTGGGGGCATCTGAACCTATAGGGGGTGACAATTCGCTACCTACATGCATGGGGTCAGCTATCTATTGAGGAAGACACTTATCCACCTATGAGGGGGTACCTATCTACCTATAGGGTAGGCATCTGTCTACCTACATGCTTCTACATAAGTTCAGGTTCAAGGGAGATCCCTGTGAGCTGTCAGTCAAATTTATGCCAGCTCAGAGCTGGTGTACACCGGCATGCCAGTGTAAATAGAAATGGGGTGCATGCAGAGGCCACGCACTGTGTGCAACTGTGCCTACCGCCCCTCCTGCCTTTCTGGTGAGACCAGCGAGGGTGCCAAAAATTCACATAGTGTTTGCTTAGCACAAGTGCCACTGACCTTACTACACCACCGCAATTGCCCTTTCGCCTCTTTGTCAGAAGTAAATGGTGCAAAACCCCACACCATCTATCAATAAGATGGGTGCTGTTTCTGTAGGACACATATTAAGTTATAGATATTATCTCTTTAAAAATAAATGCCAGCATACCAGGGCAGTATGATAGCAATAAACAAAAGAAAATTCTTGCTTAGTATTAAAATAGTAAATCCCTGCCCTATTGTTCTGAGACCAAATTAGTCCAAGCAGCTGAGGAGGCTTTATATTTTTTTCTACAACAATACTTGGTTCCTTCCCAGTTTTCCATGTTCTTCCCTACAATCAGACAATCAATCAGATTATAGAGAGCTGTCACTCAAATAGGACATGAAAGCTTAAAGATCTCTAATGCAGCTCACGTCAGACAGTCCTCACAGATGGATTGGTGCTTATAGCCGGGGAAGGCAATATGAAGTCTAAGGCTGAAATATCCAGTGACAGTAAGAATCAGATTATTATACTGTCATTCATACAAAGTTAAAATGTATTGTGTGGTTAACTACAGTGTAACACGCTTTTCTATGTTTTTGTCATTATGAATCTAACATTACATATTACTCTTAATTTGTCACATTTAGAACATACAGTTTATTGTATTTTTAGGGTTAAAGGCATGACAGCTCTGGTAAGGGTTTGCAAAATGGTTCAGTGATGGATAAAAACAACTAAGCACATATGGATCTCTGTCAGCTACTGTTCTCAGATTGTTATACAGTCAAGGATGGAATTCTTTGGAAAACATAGCATAAAGCAAATGTACTATAGCACTATATAAAGTCCTGCCAACAGGCATTGTACAGTAGTATTGCGATGACATGAGGGTGCAACTTGTAATTACTGAAGGAATTGAACTGAATTTTGAGCCTTAATATTCTGATCATGTGCTGTTGCACCAGTCACTAAGAACTGAACTCGCTTTACGCCTGTGTGGGTCAGGTTGGCTGCTATGTCACTATCTTTCATGGAGCAAAACCAAGTTCAGTAACAATTGTGCATACCACTTTGCGGAACCGGGATTATGGTGTTTTAGGGTCCATTTACACAGAAAGATTATTTGACAGATTATCTGCCAAAGATATTTAATAGTTAATACAGTTGAAAAAAGACACATGTCCATCAAGTTCAACCAAGGAGGGGATGGATACAGGGAAGGGGGAGGGGTGATAGGTTCTATACATATGCATTTATATTATTTTGGTCTAAGAACTTGTCTAGCCCTGTTTTGAAGCCCTCTACTGTTGTTGCTGTGACCAGATCCTGTGGTAGACTGTTCCACAGATTCACAGTTCTCATGGTAAAGAAGGCTTGTCGCCTCCGGAGGTTGAACCTTTTTTTCTCCAGGCGGAGGCAGTGCCCCCTTGTCCTTTGAGGGGGTTTTACCTGGAACATCTTTTCCCCATATTTCTTGTAGGGGCCATTTATATATTTAAATAAATGAATCATATCTCCCCTTAAACGTCTCTTCTCCAGACTAAACAAATGTAATTCTTTTAATCTCTCCTCATAACTAAGATGCTCCATTCCCCTTATTAGTTTAGTTGCCCGTCTTTGTACCCTCTCCAGCTCTAGAACATCCTTTTTATGAATCGGATTCCAAAACTGGACAGCATACTCCAGATGAGGCCGCACCAAAGCTTTATAAGGGTAGCTTCACACGTACCGTATCGCTACGTTTTTAATGCATGCGTTTTTATCGGTGCGTTTTTTGGTGCGATTTTTATATGCGAGTTTTGATTTTCACATGAAAATCATGTGAAAATCAAAACGTGTATGTAAAAAACGCATCGATAAAAACGCAGCGATAAAAACGCAGGGTTAAAAACGCAGCAATACGGTACACGTGAAGGCATCCTAAAGCGGTAATATTATATCCCTGTCCCAAGAGTCCATGCCTGTTTTAATGCATGACAATATCCTGCTGGCCTTAGAAGCAGCTGACTGACATTGTGTGCTGTTCTCAGTCTTTTCTTTATGACCTGATCTCTGTTTATAGTCCATTCCTGGCTTTGGTTTTAAATCCTTGGTAGATAATCTGTCAGATAATCTTTCTGTGTAAATGGACCCTAATGGTGCGTTTACACAGAAAGATTTATCTGACAGATTTTGGAAGCCAAAGCCAGGAATGGATTTAAAAAGAGGATAGATCCCAGTCTTTCCTTTATGACCTGATCCCTGTTTATAGTCTGCTCCTGGTTTTGGCTTCAAAGATCTGTCAGATAAATCTGTCTGTGTAAACGCACCATTAGCCAGAGAGAGGTAAACTAAAACTAGGGGGGGGTTATCAAGCTGTGCCTGGAGAGTACTTAGGGGAAAAAAAGTTGTTTTTCTTTTGTAAACAAAGCGGTTTGTGCACAAAGCTGTGCATTTTTTCCAAAATACGTCCAGCTTGCAGGCAAGGGGTGTGGATAGGCGGAGGAGGCATGGCCTCCTCCAGTGCCTGATTCATCATGGTTAATTCTTGCTTGTGCCTCTTAGTAAATCTGGCGAGGGGCAAGGGGACAGGGCTTTATGTAAGACCAGAGTATGAGTCTTCATAAATTCCCCCTAAAGTCTTTATTGAAAGTGAGTGCTGTCTCTTTAAAACGTTGCTCTATGCAACAGACGTAATAGTATAACAATAGCTTCTTATGAGCAATGTTTTATAAATATAGAATTAACCCAGCTCTATTTATCGGCTGTTATGCAGGGGGAGGCTCACTACTACTTTATTGGTTTTCTTGACCTTGTAACTAAACTTGCTATTTGTATGTGTACTGATTAACATTGCGCCCTACCAGTATGTTACACAGTACCGTAGGGCTGGGGGAGGATGAAAAAAATAACATGAACTAAGCTCACCTGATCCAGCGTTGGTGGCTGAATACCCCCCGCTCTGGTCCCTGGACTCTTCCTTGTTTGAGAGGGGACCTGGAATGTGACGTTCCATGCCCGCTCAGCCAGTCAGTCTCACAATGGCGAGGTGTGGCTTGCTGGGGAAGAGTGGCAACAGGAGATCTCACTGGCACTACATGCAGTCACAGACAGAGACTGGTTACTTACTGCCTTACCCTTGGCCCATTGATGTCACCTGAAGCCCCAAGGAATTCCTGCACCGGTGCTATAGTCTCTTCCAGAATCAATGTAGGTCCAGGAGTGGTGAGGCATTGAAGTCACTGTCTCTCAACTTACCTTCACTGTCTTTTTCTGCATTGACAATGTAGGAGACCCTAACACCAACACATGATTCTGATGGGGCCTGCCAAACGACGATCGTCATCAGGGGGCCTGATATCCACTGATCCAGCCAAGGAAATGAGGTGTTACAAAGGGCAAAAAATGACAAAGGCTGATATGCACCGCCTCCACGACACTGTCCAGGGATGATATAAGGACAGTTTATCAGTAAATGAGTGAACAGGCATCAGAATAAATGGTACATTGGGACAATTTTTTATCGCTGTGCTAAAGAGAACTACCAACTCCAGTGCACCAATCCTTCTCCGGATGGCCTGTTTGCTGATATTTATTAGAAGGGACGGGCTGGTTGGGGCGAATCAGTGCACTTGGGGTGGTAGTTCTGCCCCCAGTACACCAAAACACCTCATTAGCACAGGGAAAAACTACTAGTATCACAAAAGCAGCACCAACGATGAAGGTAAGAAACTTGCGTTCATCCTCAGCACCCCATGTGCTATAAGGATATAGCAGCAGGTTAGATACTTCTACTGATAGTTTCACTTTAATATGACCAAGTTTGAATGGCTGCCATATTGCTCGTCAATAAATTTATCTGACACCAAAACTGGATAAATACATTTCTTAAATCTGAAGAAAAGGCTAAGGTCCTCTAGCCAAGGTCCTCTGGACTTAGCTACTACTTCCTATTTACTTGTATAATTCCTTAGGGTACAGGTCATTAAGGTTAACCTCACCAACTTATTAGCAGTTGAGCTCGCACTACTTCTTTTTTTGTTGTACATTTCTTAAATCCCACAGAAGATGGCTTAAAGGAATATTTACTGATTTCTGTTTTGACGTAAAGCTGTACAGCATGTACCATGGATGCAGAACTAAAAATATGCCTAATGTTATATTATCTTTTCTGAATATATATTAATCTCAAGGCACAAAACCCAGCTGCCCTGGAATACAGAAGGGAAGCAATTCCAGAGATTTCTGTTGCATGGCTGCCACATTAGCAGTTGTTCTTCTGCACATATTCATCTGTAATATGACAGGGGAATTACAGTGTAACCGAAAATACACAGAAATAGCTGAAAAATTGGAGTCTGTCTATTATGTGTGTTTAATTTCCTCAGAACAGCGTGGAGCAATTCAGGCATTGCTAATACAATAGCAACTTATGTTCACATTTTCTGTCTGTTCTTCATCTTTGTTTTTTCTGTGCCTGAGGGTTATTTTGTTAACCACTCAATTGCAGGATATTTTAAACATTAATTACATTAATGAAGGGCTCTTATTTCCATATCCTATTTATAAAAATAGGCATTTTTTTCAACCATAAAACATAAGTTAAATAGAATTCTTCCATAATTTGTGGAATCTATAACACTACCAGGTAAAGTGCTTCTAAAACCCTATCAGGCACACTGTATACTTCATACTGTAGTAGTAGCAAGTGTCTAATAACAATGATACCGGAGGATAACTTGTAATTCCCTTGGCAAAATCTGCAGTGGGCCCCTCATCTATAGAAATTGGGTATTTATACACAAAAGTCTCAGTAGGCAAAAATTAAAGAGAAAAATCATAGTACATTACTATTCATTGATAATGTCTAAAAATGAGTGCAACTTGAGCATGTCCTGGAAAACATGGGTACAGCCATAGGCTGGTATAGATAGTTTCCCTTTAAATTTGTTTAGTCTTTAGCCTTTAAGGGGAGATATGATCAACTTCTTCAAGTTAATAAAAGAAATATAATGCAAAGATGTTCCCGGTAAAACCCCCTCAAACGTCTAAGCACCAGAGGCGACAAGCCTTCTTTACTGTAAGAACAGGGAATCTATAGAACAGTTGACCCCAGGAAATTGTCACAGCAAAACCCATGGAGGGCCTCAATGCAGGCTTATACAAGTTCTAAGGACAAAATAACATTAATGCATATGTAGAAATATAGAATGTTTCATCATTCAGCCCTCTCCTCTTCATCCATCTCCTACTTTGGTTGAACATAATGGACATGCGTTGTTTTTCAACCTTACTATATGTATCTATACACAGCATGAGGCTATATTCACACTACGTAAAAGTACGGCCGTTGTTGGCGATGGCAACAACGGCTTTACTTTTACCACGGTGCAACAATGCCTGTTGTTCTATGGGATCCCGGCCGGAGCGTACACACATCGTGTGCGCTCCGGCCGGGATCCCATACGCCGCCGCAAACAACTGACATGTCAGTTTTCTACGGCCGGAATTCAATGAATTCCGGCTGCAGAAAGACCTGTCAGTTCACACAGTGAAGCAAGCGGCTTCGGCCGCTCACTTCACTGTGGGCTATGGGTTCTGCGGCCGAAAGGATCATCCGGCCGGTACTTAAGTACCGGATGAGTTGATCCCGCCAGAGACGTTCCTTGACCCGGCCGGGGTCAAGGAACAGCCGGTCTCTTACTTAGTGTGAACATAGCCTATAGGTATATAACTGACGTGTAAAAAATATGGTGAACAGATGTTCCAGATAAAACCCCCTCCAACAAGGGGGCACATCCTCCTCCTGAAAAAAAGAAAGTTCAATGAAACCCTTTTATATGTGGATATACTGCATATGTATGAAAGGATAAAAAAAGATGAAAACACATCTTTTTTTTAAGGTACACAAAAGCATGGTCAAATACAGTTTTGTGTACACTAAAAAAAACTGATGCATTTTGATCCACTTTTTTCCTTTTGGGAAGTCAATGGAAAAACAAGTTAAAATGGAGGCACACAAATACAACATTTTTTCCACCTGGTTTTTCATCCGGTTTTTGCCAAAAAAATTATGGATAAAACCGAATGCAAAAATGCAGTGTGAACCCAGCCTTACAATATAACTTAAATATTTAGTGTGAAATTATGTGGTGTCTGTTTTACTTGCCACATTTGTTTCATTATTCTGCTCTGAGGTTTCTCATACCTCTTATACTCACTTTTTTTTTTCACGGCAAACACATGATGTGATATATTAGGCACTGACTTTAACCTGGGGGATGGGTCTTAGTTCATCCCATTGTTTAATGAGTGTATTAACAATGTGTATATTGTTTTCCATAGACCTGATAAAGAAAACTATTTGTTCTTAAAAAACATAGTCAGCAATAAATATGAGCATCCAGTACACATCATAACATTGTGTTCTCATAAAAGTAAATTGCACCCATAACAGCCACACTGGGCCCATACCAGCCACATGTCCCCATACAGTGTCCCCATAACAGCTATGAGGTAGCCCACAGTCTTCTCATAGACAAACAGCCAATTTTGTAAGCAAATATTGCTTGGTTGGGTTCTAGACCCTTTTCCAAACCACAAAATATTTAAAGACTGTGTATGAGATCATATTGTTATGGAACAGGAATATATGAATAGCAAATTTCTTGAGCACCACTGATAAACTATATGCATTAGAGAGTTTCTTAATTTCTTATTTTCAAATCAGCAGGTGTTAAAAAGTTATACAGATTTGTAAATGACTTCTACTATATAAAAAAAAAATAGTATATCTTCCAGTACTTATCAGCTGATGTATGCTCTATAGGAAGTGGTGTATTCTTTTCAGTCTGGCACAGAGTTCTCTGCTACCACCTCTGTCCATGACAGGAACTGCTTAAAGCAGGTAAGGTTTTCATTGAGGATTTGCTTCTGCTCTGGGCAGTTCCTGTCATGGACAGAGGTGGCAGCAGGGAGCACTGTGTCATAGAAAGACACCATTTCCTGCAGGATATATAGAGGCTGACATATACTGGAAGGCTTGAGATTTTTAAATAGAAGTAATTCACAAATCTATATAACTTTTCTGACAACAGTTGATTTGAATATAAACTATTTTCACTTTATTTTACTTTTGCTTTAATTAAAAAAAAAAAATCTAGGTTGTGTAAAATAACAAAATCAACAAACCATTGATTCTAAGAGCACAGAAATGTCTGGTTAAACTAAACTAACCCCTCCTTGTGCCTTGTAGCTCCACTTCGGGGTCCCATTCACAGGCTGAGCGAGTGGCCACTGATGAAGGGGTGCAGAGACCCCGAAACGCATCTGAAAGTCACCCCAACATTTGTCTACACCCCACAACAACAAATCTGAGTGCACCTCTGTATCCACTTTGCAACTGTACAAGTCCGGAATCAGTTAGCCCGGCTCTCGCTCTGTTTATATACCAGCAACAGGGCCCCGCTTTGGAGCAGAGTTAGAATGAGGCTGGTGACGTAATCACACACCGTGGGTAGATCGGGACGCCGGTGACCCCGAAGGAGACGCTGATCCTGCATGGGTGAGAGGTGCACCTGCACCAAACGACTTGCATGTGTCTAAGTTCTCCCTCTATGACAACTAGCAGTTTTAAAGCCAGAGAGACTGAGTATAAACATTGTACTATAGACAGATCGCCAGGAGGGCAGTACTATTTGTCTGGTTGTAGATACATCCATATACTCCATTTAAGGGGGAACATCACATCTATTATTATAGGCAAACTTAATTTTGCTGCATCAGCAGTGCTGCACAAGCACAGTGGGTAAGGAGTATAACCCTCATCTGTCCACTATCACTGACAGGCATTGCTGCAAGCTATTGAGAGGATGATGGGAGTAACTCTCCAGATCTGAATTCAAAGACCAAATTACCCATCAAATGAAGCTTATATGAAATCTGTGTGCTTAAAGTATCATACTTTAAGGACTTTTGTCATTGTTATTTTACTGCTTTGTATTTAATTATTTGTTTTGATTTTATTGCACCACAAGGGCCCTGTGGCTTGTGGCTTTATGATTAAAACACTCTATTAGCACTTAATGTTTAGAAGACAGATATAATTTCTTTTATTCTATTTTTTTTTGTTTTTGCTTGGGTATTGGCATTTTTCTGTTAACCTCAGCATTGGGATTTATTTAAGTGAGCTGCACCTACCCCCAGCTGCATTGAATAGAATACACCACTTCCTGCAGGACATACAGCAGCTGATAAGTACTGATAGTTTGTTTGTTTGTTTGTTTTTATAAAAGTGAAATACAATTCTTTATACCTTTCGGACACCAGTTGATTTAAAAGAAAAAAATCTGCCGGAGTACCCATTTAATTTTACTGAATTCACTACAAATCTAAACCAAGATTAAGACTGTTGCACATTTTCAAGCTTTTGGGTGTATTCACACGTACAGGATCTGCAGAAGATCTGCAGCAGACTTGATGGTGCAGATTTGATGCTGTGTTCAGTTATTTAGATCAAATCTGCTGCGGATCTGCTGCGGAAATCTGCTGTGATATGGTGTGTGTGTGTGTGTGTGTGAAACTACCCTTTTTGTGTTTTTTTCTGGCACTTTTCTGCCATATTCTCATTCTAGTGTAAATTGCTATTAGCGTTTTATTCCCTGTGGGTTTTTTTTTCAGTACAAGTCATGTGATTCTTTATCATGTGATTCCAGGTTTGCTTTTGAATAACTGGGGAAAAAACACTAATTTCCATATAGACATGACAATATCCCCCCATAGAAGTTTGTGGCAAAACACCAAACACATAACCTGCTACCGTTTCACAAAACAAAAAGATACCATAGCAGAAAAATGCCCTATGGGTATTTTCCCCATTGACTATTAGCTAACATCTGGTCTCTGTGTTTTTGACCCCCAAAATGCCATATGCCATATTTCTGAAAAACACCTAGTCTGAGTCCAACCATATAATACATGAGAACATACCCCTCTCCCAAAGTTATTCACAGGATAAGAAATAAGAAGACCTATAGAGAATTAATGGAGCATCATCCCCACTGTTTATTTGAGGGAGACATGGATTTTGGTTTTTCTTCAAGATTTCAGTGCCCCTTTAATCCAGGAATACACACATCCATGCAGGAGTTCTACAATCCACTGCTCCATCCTACTCGGGCTCATTGCGCAGGTGATAGATCTGTGTAGCAGGCAGATGTCCAGCTTCATGCCACTGCAATATGTGATGGACCCCCAACTCCCAAACATAATAAGTTATACCAAAGACACAAAATAAAGACACAACACAATGTAATCAGGTGTCAAAGGGGCCCAATTTTATTTAAAATTACATGACACTGAAAATGGCAGACCCCCGACTCATGAAGAGTCACCCTCCAGCACTCAGGCGAGGAAAAACCCCCTGTGGGGGAAACCTCGAGGGAGCCATGGCTGGAGAGCTGCCCCTCCCCTGGGCTTAGAGGGTAATACCATACTATAAATATAATAAACTGGATATGAGAGATCCGGCTGCAATAACGGTCACCTTATGTATCTCTTCTCTCTCACAGATCCAGGTCCACTTCTCAGGAAGGTGGAGAGTTGATGAAGGGGTAGTCTTAAGCAGACCACCCCTTTTCTCCTGCTAGAACCTCCAAAATAAATCAAGGGTAGGGGGCGGTAAAGTCTACAAGCTCAAGGTCCTCTGGCGCATCCAAGATGGCACTGATCATGGCGCGGTGCATTGCTTTATGGAAGCTTCTTTATGACATAAGCGCTTGTCATCACAGTGCACGGTTGCCATGGTTACTGCAGGCAAACACATCTGAAGCATTAACCCATTAATGACTGGTGATGCGCTTTACTGCAGAGGTCACTAAACACACTTGTGACCAAGCAAACAGCCTATGGTTAGGCCACACTAAGAACACTAAATAATATGGTTTGATGTAGCCCATAGCAACCAATCACAGCTCAGCTTTCCTTTCTCAAATTACTCTGGTAAAATAAAAGGTGAACTGTGATTGGTTGCCATGCACAACCTTGCCTTGCCGTTGCTGCCATGCAGTCTAACTTGCCCATAGCAACCAATCAGAGCTCAGCTTTAATTTTATAAGCACTTGTTAAGATATGAAAGGTGAGTTTTGATTGGTTGTTATAGGCGAATCAGACTGTGTTTTCTCTCTGGCATGTTGATAAAGCTGCTCCATTGCTGTAAAGTTTATGAAGATGATGATGATGATGATGACTGAAAACACGTGACTTTAAGTTTCCCCATAATGCTTTGCAGTCAGCCCTTCCTCCATACCTTCCAACTTTTTGGAGGGACACTTGTGGTTCACAGACATTTCTATACACTACAATTCCCAGCATTTCCTGTCAGTCAGTTTAGCATCCACTGGTATACGGATATATACGGTGGATTTGGTAACATGAAGGAGACTGCTGACAATCTGATGTAATTGTATGCTGAAAGGGCGGCCAAAGAGTATTATAAATAAAGCTTCTGAAATGAATAGAGGAGGAGGGGATCCCTACCTGGAAATCCCCCAGAGTAAAGACAGTATGGGTGGCATGTAAAAGTACATTTCCCAGGCTGTCATAGGAAATCGGTGATCACCCAATTAGTTGATCAATGGAGAAACTGCATTGACTGTACAGAAGGGATCGTCTAGTTGTTTAAAAGTAAAATAGCCAACAGTATTAAAGAGGAACTCCAAAAAAATTCTTTCAAATAAACTAATGCCAGAAATTTGTAATTTACTTCTATCAAAAAAGTCTCCAGTCTTCCAGTACTTATTAGCTGTTGTATGTTCAAAAACAGAAATGATTTCCAATGCGCTAAAGAGATCTAAAGAATAAAACTTAACTTTTAATTGTCATACATTAAAATGTGCGATATACATGATGTTCAAATATTGAAGGTGCAAGGAAGGTTCTTATTAGTCAGATGACTAGACTTAGGGTTTTATAGTTATTTATATTGGAATGAAGTATGATGTATAGTAACTATACATGGAGGCCGAGCCTGGTGTTGGCTACAGACAGTCTAGCCTGTGCCAGACTTCTTCACCTAACCCATGACATATATGTACGACATGGGTTGGGATTGGTAAAATTGTGCATGGTTTTATCAGATTAGCCATTCAGAGTAATGAAAAGATGATTTTAGTGATATCACTGCCTACACCATGGCACACAGCTATTTCTCATTTACTTCATTACATATTAATGTCTGCTGTGCCATGACATACTGCTGGAAAAAGTGCACTTAACAAACCTGAACTATGCCGGGGGATGATTTACACAGTATACAACTATAGATGTCATGAGCATGAAATGGGTTACTGATGCACTGTCTTTTCAAGGTGCTTTGTGAAATGAAATAGTAGCAGCACAGCAAGTGAAGGGTTATAACAAGCCATGTTGCTGCTGAGATGAGAGAAAAATCAGTTTTTCTGGGGTATGGAGTCATTTTTGATAAAGCGATAGACAAAATATAATGAATCATATAAACAATCAGTGGTGTAAAGTTTTTGAAATGATAACAAACGTTTAAGTATTATCATTATAATGCGACCTTAAATTAGACCATATTAAGGCCACCTGTAACTAGCCTTGGGGTTCATGCATACACAGTAGAAGATTATAGGTTGGGTGGTTTTATTGTACCATTATAAGCCTCCAATTCTATAAGAATTTAAATTAGATTTTAAATTTCAAATTGTAGCATGGTTCATCAGGTGCCATATCACTGAGCTATAGAGATATTATGCACCCCTATGCTGCTTCAATGAACAAGTCTCTGACATACTGTATGCACGAGACCTTGGAACCAGTATGAATGCAGCCTGTAAAGCATATGAAATGTGCTGATTGTAACATTTTACATATATATTCATTATTAGACTTACTCGATATTTTCTTCTCATGGCAGTAAATAAACCATTCTACATAAATTCTCCCCATTCAGCTCCACAGGCTGCCTATTGATCATGTGCAGCTATTCAGAAATAAGGACATATATCTTCCCTTTGTTTAAAAGAAGAAAAAGCTGTTATTTGGTAAAAATAAAAAATTGTGTTTTTATTGAGAATAAACAAAGTGCAGTTCAGTCTCAACAAGCACATGCTCTCAGCCTCCCTAGGCAAAGCACATGACTGCGACAGAACATCAGATCGCCAGGCCTCAGGTTATGGAAATTACTCAATTTAGACACTTAAAGAGTAATAAAAAGACAAGCCATGCTCTAGTATAGGGCCGTTGAATTATCTATGGATTGTCCAATGTACTGTCAAGATCACAACAGGGCACTAATTTCATCCTCAGGCTTTATGTCTTGCTTTTTACAATGTCTATTTTTATATTGACTTGTGATCTCTTATTATCCATCATCAGTTCCTGTTATGTCTGGGAATATGTTCTCTTTATTTTCAACTTACTCTTACATCTTCTGATTGAGCTTTAGAGAACCTGACATCATGCTGCCTGAACCACCAGGCATTAGGGCTATTCTGGCGGTCAACACCCCACCAGCCTTGACTAATATATCTCTCCTTGTTTGGGAAAGTATAAGCATAAGTCCCGCGGGGCAAGGAGAACCCAACGGAGACTGCCCAATAATGGTTCAGGCAGCATGATAGTAATAATTGGTTCCCATAGAACAATATTCTGTCTAAAAGGATTATCCCATGAAAATTGCATATAAACTATCCACAGAATAGGTGACAAATGTTTGATCATTTGTACCTTCACTAGTCATTAGAGCATGGGATCCAGGCCTCCTGTTGCTCCTGACTGTACAATAGCAGGAGAAGTTTGAATGAAGTGGTGGTCACTGATTCACCTTGCTGCTTCATTTTACAGAGCCAACAGCCGGGAACTGCATTTGGCTATGTTTGGTCAGCCCCTTCGAAGGGCTGGCGTCAGGACCCTGCTCTTGGTTCTTTAACTGTAAGTACTCGTAATGAGCGCTCACAGTTTAAGAATTTTAGAGAGAGGGGGATTACCTACATGGGGATAATATTTACTGTGGAGGGGCAACTACAACTGGGACTACATACAGGGAGGGATACCTACATGGGAAGGCTGCCTACAAGGGGACTACTTACTTTGGGGATATTATTTACTGGGGGGCAACTACCAGGGGAACTTCAACATAGGATGATGCCTACATGCAGGTGGGGCTATATACATTGGGAATATTATTTATCTATTTATTTCACCCAAAACTTACAGTATCTCTGCAGAACCTGGCAAAGAGTTTAGACTTTTGCACTTTTCCAGCACCCTCCTTAAGTTTTCCCTATCTGTAGTGCCCCAAACAACAATAATTCCCCCTATGAGTTCTGCACAGTAATATTGGGGGTAACTGGAAGGTAGGCCTCCCCAATAGGTAGTAAGGTCACTTCAGTAGGTATACAGATCCTTTCTCATGTGCAATAATGTGCAAATTTGAGGCTAGAAAGTTTATTAATGTAAATCTCATTCCTAGGTCAAAAAGAGGAACATGAAAGTGGCACAGAGAGACGTGGGTCAAAAGTAGTGACTGTCCCTCCATAAGAGGGTCACTTGGGAGCTATGCAGGTGCCCACATTGTTTATCCTTTATATAGGTGACCCAGTAGGCATGTCCCCATAGATATTCCACCAGTAGGTAGATTTCCCCTGCAGATTGGCTAGTTATCTAGGCCCCAGTAGGTAGTTTTTGTCCCATAAGACAAAAGTAGACTGTCTTCTCCTGCAAATAATCCCCAGTAGGCAGAATCCCCCTGCAGATAAGCCCCAGTAAGCATTGTTCCCCTGTATAGGCCCTCAGTAGGCAGTGTTCCCCTGTGTACGCCATCAGTAAACACTGTTCCCCTGTAGAGGCCCTCAGTAAGCATTGTTCCCCTGTATAGGCCCTCAGTAAGCATTGTTTCCCTGTAGAGGCCCTCAGTAAGCATTGTTCTCCTGTATAGGCCCTCAATAAGCATTGTTCCCTGTATAGGCCCTCAGTAGGCAGTGTTCCCCTGTATAGGCCCTCAGTAGGCAGTGTTCCCCTATATAGGCCCTCGGTAGGCAGTGTTCCCCTGTATAGGACCTCAGTAAGCATTGAATAAAAAGAGGGGTAGTGGAGCTCACTATACAGTAATGCACCTGAGGTCAATGGTCTGGCCTGTACCATAGGGTAAAAATAGAATTTAGGGAAAATAAGGTTTGACCAATCCTCAAAGGTGTATTACAACAAGATAAACGTATTAATTAGATAAACAAATATTTAAAAAGAAGAGATATAAAAAGCAATGATATAAAATAAATAGGAAACAATTAATCTGTTTGTATAATAACCACTGGGCCCAGGGTGGTCTATCTAATTGCATAAATCAGTCATATAAAAATGAGCCATACCAAAATAAAACAATAAACAATAAAGCGATACTGTATGCCACAATAGTGTATCAAGGTCCAGTATGCAGCAGAGGGATGTCCGGTATGTAGTCTGTGAAAGTCTCTTTAATTGTTTAAAGCGATGTATTTCAAAGCGCAGCTTTCATGATCATATAAAAATAATCTGTTAAATATATGTTATAAAGATCATTGGTGTCAGACAGCGCTCACCAGATCCCGGTCTCGATGGTGCGCTACACAGACAGTCTGTGGGGTGTTTTGTGACTTGCAGTGCGCCCGGACCCGCTCAGCTCGATCGTGATCAGTTTGCTATACCCAGATACGTTGTATAGCTGGTCAGGTGGATATTGTGTGGTCTATAATGCGCTAGTGGGTACTCTGTTCACCATTCACAGCATGCAGTTTACTGCAGAGCCATCTTATTGCAGAGTCGGGACCGCCTTTGGAGATGGAACCATAGCAAGTACAGCGTTCTTTCTGCTGTGTGGTTGTCAGCATTTTTACTTGCTGTTGGGAAGCTTCTAGCTGAATGCTGGGCTTGATCCGTGTGCAGAACCACAGCGCGGGAGATCTCCTGTCAATCACAGCACCATGATGATCGATCTTGGGTAAGGTGGTTTTAGATTAAAAACAAAATATGTCTGGAGTGATTTGTATCACTTGTGCTAAACGCGTTTCAAGGCAAACCAGGGCCTCTTCCTTAGTAGCTTAGTGTGACACTAAGCTACTGAGGAAGAGGCCCTGGTTTGCATTGAAACGCGTTTAGCATTACACGCGTTTAGTGATACAAATCCCTCCAGACATATTTTGTTTTTAATCTAAAACCTGCCGAAAATTGCATGCTGTGAATGGTGAACAGAGTAACCACTGGCGCATTATAGACCACACAATATCCACCTGACCAGCTATACAACGTATCTGGGTATAGTAAGCCGATCACAATCGAGCTGAGCGGGTCCGGGCGCACTGCAAGTCACAAAACACCCCACAGACTGGCTGTGTAGCGCACCATCGAGACCGGGATCTGGTGAGCGGTGTCTGACCCCAATGATCTTTATTACTTATATATTTAACAGAGAAAAGTTTTTTTATATGATCATGAAAGCTGCGCTTTAAAATACATTGCTTTAAACAATTAAAGAGACTTTCACAGACTACATACCGGACATCCCTCTTCTGCATACTGGACCTTGATACACTATTGTGGCATACAGTATCGCTTTATTGTTTATTGTTTTATTTTGGTATGCCTCAGTAAGGATTGTTCCCCTGTATAGGCCCTCAGTAGGCAGTGTTTCTCTGTATAGGTCCTCAGTAAGCAGTGTTCCCCTGTATAGACCCTCGATAGGCAGTGTTCCCCTGTATAGGCCCCCGGGAGGCAGTGTTCCCTTGTATAGGCCCTTAGTAGGCAGTGTCCCCAGTATATAAGTCCTCAGTAGAAATAACAAATGAATAAATGGCATGTCACATATTCTGAGCATATTGCTTGGTAAAGTGCCAGCTGCCTATAAGCCACATTGATTGGAGCTTATCTATACTCATAAACACCATTTAAAATGCAGTCAAAATAGTAAAATATGTGGCAGTAATTCGACTCTACACTTGGAATTTCTCTCATATGCCTGATGTATTTTTTCACTTCCAGATAACAATGCATTGTGGACATACTGATTATAGATGGAAAGATGCTGAGTACTTAATACCAGAAAGTGGCTGAGGCTACCAGCCTATGCCCAGCAAAGATCCTGAATGTGTCCTGTTCTATTAGAGAAATATATGCACTTTGGATTTATCATCTCTAGGTACATAGGTAAATAGACACAGATTTTTAAACCAGCATAAAACGCCCTGATGTGTGGGCAGGGGTGCGCGGCAAGGCATAAATCATGGGATGAGGCAGATTTCTGAGACTGACGTACTGCAGGGGCGTTGCTAGGGTCCCAAAACATCCGGGGCACGGGCCCTCTGAGTTGACTTCTGCAGTGACGTTACACACACACACACACACACACACACACACACACACTTTTTTTTTTAAACAAATGGTCATATAGGCTAGTATTTGATATAGTGACTTGTGACTCACAGTTGACGTCTTCTCTGATCAGAGTCACCCACTTTTCTCTTTCTTTTCCATTCGGCCCAAGCCATAACTCTTCTCTTCAGAATCTGCCAGGAAAAACATTTTAGGCTCCTTGCTCCAGCACACACAGTAATTGGCCTATATGCCCTGTGCTCACATAGTATAGGCCTTCTCTCTACCCCCACATAGTTGTAGCTCCCCCTTCCCTCTTTGTCTGCATTATATGCCTCAACTGTGCCTCCAAATAGTATAGGTCCCCATGCAGCAGTCCTCATGTAGTGTGCAACACACACTATAAAGTATATGCCCCCTCATGCATCAACCTCCACATAGTATATGCTTCCCTCTGCTGTGCAGCATCCCCATATAGAATACCCTCTGCTGTGCATTATTCCCGTATAGAATATCCCTTGCTGTGCAAATATAGTAATAATGCTCCCTGCTGTGCTATCCCACATTGTTAAATGCCCCCATAAAGTAATAATGCTCCCTGCTGTGCTATCCCACATTGTTAAATGCCCCCATATAGTAATAATGCTCCCTGCTGTGCTACCCCACATTGTTAAATGCCCCCATATAGTAATAATGCTCCCTGCTGTGCTATCCCACATTGTTAAATGCCCCCATATAGTAATAATGCTCCCTGCTGTGCTATCCCACATTGTTAAATGCCCCCATATAGTAATAATGCTCCCTGCTGTGCTATCCCACATTGTTAAATGTCCCCATATAGTAATAATGCTCCCTGTGCCCTCCATATAGTAATAATGTCTCCTGCTGTGCCCCATATAGTAATATCCCCTGCTGTGCCCTCCATATAGTAATAATGTCTCCTGCTGTGCCTCCATATAGTAATAATGTCCCCTGCTGTGCCCCCATACAGTAATAATGCCCCCTACTTTGCCTCCATACAGTAATAATGCCCCCTACTATGTCCTCACCTGCTATGTCCCCATAGTAAATGCCCCCTGCCCTGCTGTGCCCCCATAATACTGCCCCCTAAGCCCCATAGCAAAGCCTACCATTCCACTTCCCCCATTCAAACACACAAAAAAAGTCATACTCACCTAATCGGTGCATGGAGCGGGTCTTCCTCCCTTCTCTAGCCTCTGAGCCACAGGAAAAATCACGTCCAAGCACGGCGCTGCGGATTGAGGTCAGAGGGGGGCAGAGAAGTAAAGAGGGGGAGAGAGGGGGTGAAGAGGGAGTAGGAAAGAGGTGGTAATGGGGGGTAAGGAGGAGAGGGGCAAGGGGGAGAGGGGGTAAGGGGGAGAGGGAGAGAAGGTAAAGGGGAGGAGGGGGGAGAGCAGGGAAAGAGGAAGTGATGGGGAGAGGACAAGAGAGAGGGTGAGGGGGAAGAGAGGTGGTAAAGGGGGGTTAGGGGAGAGAGGAGGTGATGGCAGAGAGGAGCTGATGGCAGAGAGGAGCTGATAGGAGAGAGGAGGTGATGGGGGCAGAGAGGAGGTGATGGCAGAGAGGAGGTGGAGGGGGCGGAGAGGAGGTGATGGCAGAGAGGAGGTGGAGGGGGCAGAGAGGAGGTGATGGCAGAGAGGAGCTGATAGGAGAGAGGAGGTGGAGGGGGCAGAGAGGAGCTGATAGGAGAGAGGAGGTGGAGGGGGCAGAGAGGAGGTGATGGCAGAGAGGAGGTGGAGGGGGCAGAGAGGAGGTGATGGGGGAGAGTAGGTGGAGGGGGCAGAGAGGAGCTGATAGGAGAGAGGAGGTGGAGGGGGCAGAGAGGAGGTGGAGGGGGCAGAGAGGAGGTGGAGGGGACAGAGAGGAGGTGATGGCAGAGAGGAGGTGGAGGGGGCAGAGAGTAGGTGGAGGGGGCAGAGAGGAGCTGATAGGAGAGAGGAGCTGATAGGAGAGAGGAGGTGATAGGAGAGAGGAGGTGGAGGGGGCAGAGAGGAGGTGGAGGGGGCAGAGAGGAGGTGATGGCGGAGAGTAGGTGGAGGGGGCAGAGAGGAGCTGATAGGAGAGAGGAGCTGATAGGAGAGAGGAGGTGATAGGAGAGAGGAGGTGGAGGGGGCAGAGAGGAGGTGGAGGGGGCAGAGAGGAGGTGATGGCGGAGAGTAGGTGGAGGGGGCAGAGAGGAGCTGATAGGAGAGAGGAGGTGGAGGGGGCAGAGAGGAGCTGATAGGAGAGAGGAGCTGATAGGAGAGAGGAGGTGATAGGAGAGAGGAGGTGGAGGGGGCAGAGAGGAGGTGGAGGGGGCAGAGAGGAGGTGATGGCGGAGAGTAGGTGGAGGGGGCAGAGAGGAGCTGATAGGAGAGAGGAGGTGGAGGGGGCAGAGAGGGAGTGGAGGTGGGAGAGAGCAGGCGATGGGGGTGGATTTGGTGTGGGGGAGAAGTGTGCTATTCGGGGAGGGGAGTGTGTCAGGGGTCTGGGCAGCTCCCGGTCAGGGAACCACATCAGCGAGGGGGTTGTGGTGCGCGGCGCTAACCCGCCTCCTGCAGCAGTGGACTGTGGACCGGGAGATTGGGCCCCCACGTCCACCAGCTACCGCCACCTCTTCTGTGGGATGCAGGGAGGCGTGGCACACAGCAGCAGCAGCCTCCGGTGCACGCTCTTCCCCAGCGTGACCCGCGCAGGCAGAGAGGAGAAGCGGCGACGGCAGCTGGTGGACACGGGGGGTGCCCATCTACCGTCCACAATCCACTGCTTCTGGAGCCCCGGGCGACCCCTCGACGCTGACTGTCGGCCTCCTGAGGTGACATCAGCTGGCCGCCGCATCTCCTCTGTCTGCGTGGCTTACGCGGGGGAAGAGCGTGCACGGGAGGCTGTTGCTACTGCTTTGTGTCCTGTGACTCCTTCCTTCCCCCAGCAGCCTCACCCAGCCCGTTCCCCCACAGAACGCTCTTGATCAGCTGCTGGGAGAAGGAAGGAGAGAGCTGCCGCGGGGATTGGTCCAGGCACCAAAGGAAAAAGTTTAATCCCCCTCGGTTGAGAAAAGCTGCGCTAGAGGACGCAGGGTAATGTCCCTGTAGCGCAGCAGAGGAGGCGGGGCCGGAGAGTGCTGTGGTAGCGTCCACTGCGGCCCTCGGTCCAACGAAGAGCTGGGTGACGTCACTAGCGGCGTACGGACGTACTTCGGGCAAGTCGTGCCGGCTGATCCAACTCTTGCGGCTGAAGTAACAGCAGCCGGGGCCTCTGATAATGATCTATCAGAGGCCCCGGCTGCTGTTATTTCGGCGCTGGCAGAATCAAAAAAGCTTTCGGGGCTAGGCTAAAATCATTCGGGGCTTTGGCCCCGAATGATTATGCCTAGCGACGCCACTGACGTACTGTATGGCATGTGTCCTGTGTGCGAGCTGTGTGTACAGCATGTGTGCAGGGTGTGAGATGCTTCTCTGCATATTCTATTATGTGTTCCTTGTATGTAACATGTATGTGTAGGTATATATTTATAGGTGTAGTTTTGTTGCTATCAAACTACACACTTTTTGTTGGATTTGGGCCCTTGGCTCTCATAAAATAAAATACCCAGCCATTTTAATATGGAAATATATTAATTTATAAAATATTAGCATTGGTTACATTAAAATCACCTGCTTAATAATATGCAAGTCCCGTACAGGCTGCTAAATTTGCTTTATCGTGTTATGGCTTTGACTCCACAAGACTCCAACAATGTCCTGGAGTATCAGCACCAAGATGTTAGTAGCAGATGCTTCAAATAGTGAATTGTGAAGTGGATGGATTGTGAGACCCTTTATTCTTTTTCAAACATTAGGTAACCTCTTTATGGGTGATACACAGGCACAAAAAAAGCAAAAATATGTGGGTACTTCAGATTGACATCCTTTCCATAACTTTTAATTTAACTTTTTAAAAGAATGACAACTAGACCTGGATGAAGGTAAAATAGGCCACGGCCTCTTTAATATTAAAACATATTGGGGGACATGTATGAAAAGGCGGAAATGCCTTTTTTAGGTGCAGATGGGGACAATCAGCGTAAAAACATTCGCAAAGGGATTTTTTTCCGAATATTATGTTTTTGCCTCGGCCCTATCTGCGCCACCTTTGCTAGTGGGGCGGAGAGGGGTCGTCACGGGGGGTGGCCGGGGTTTCTGCCGGAAAAATGATAATTTTTTGCACGGACAGGCTCTGTGCGATCGGGATTTATGTAGAGGCAATGCGCCTTTACATAAATCCCCTGATCTCCAGAGCTGTGGGGACATTTGTACATGTCCCCCCCTTCTCTGTTTTTTAAAACTTCAACCATATTAACTGGTTTGCAAAAAGCTCCAGATAAAATCAGCATTAAATGTAACAATAGTCCTTACACATAAAGGGGGACATTTATTAAGTCTGTCGTTTTCTGCGCCGGACTTAAAAATGTCCCTGCAGCTTCGACAGTACGGAGATTTATGTAGAGGCGGACTGCCTCTACATAAATCCTGTGCGCGAGAGTGCACCCCCCCCCCCCCGTTCCGCCCCCCTCCACACTTTCTCCCTGCCCCCTTGGCATACTAGGCGGAAAATGGCCAGATGCAAATATTTATTTGCAAAACATCCATTTGTGAATACATTTATTTGCATCTGGCCATTTTCCGACAAAAAAAGCACATTTTTTCATTGATAAATGTCCCCCAAAGTGTCCACTCTAAATGAGCGACATTACCTTAAAGATGCCTGATAACAAAACAATGAAAGCAGGGCAGGGGACGATGGGACACAGCTCCCCACAGGTGACAGCTTCTTCTTCTCTCCCTTCCTCTTTCTTCACAAGTGCTGAGGCGAAATAAGACCACCAAGCGCTGCTGTTTATATAAATTCATACCCACAACACCGGGGGCCCAGAGCACCAAACAGCACTCGTTGTTGGGCAGTTACCCCCCAGATACTACCTGGAGACCGTTACCGTTGGCCAAAACACTAGCCAATGATAACGGCCGCCAGCCAAGAACCCCAAAGAGCGAGAATTATTAATAAAAACACAGATCCCCAACAAGCAGGGTCACCTTGCGGTCAACTGTACTCCAATGCAGTCCCCTTGATCACATTTTTGTGAGCTGAACTCAAAATCATTGTTAATCGTTCTCAAGTCTTCCAGTGTAAATACTGATCATTCACAAAGTCAAAAGCAGAAACAGTCTATAAGCAGGGAACAGGTCGTAAAGGAAAGACTGAGATTTCTCCTCTTTTCAAATCCATCTCTGGCTTTGGCTTCAAAAACCTGTCAGATAAATTTGAACATATTAGCGGCTTTTTGTATCTTCTCGTTTATCTTCTTGTCTAATTGCCTATCATTTTAAAGAAAAAGATAATCACTTGTTCTTTATAATAGATTTCTAGGTGCTTGGTCCAGTGAAAAATGCTTTTTATTGTTAATGGATTGTGCCACCTGGGCGGGGCTTCATGGCCACTGGGCCACTACACTACACCCACATTGGTGCCGTAGGCCCAGCCCCTCCGTGACATGAGAAAGGAGGTGACAGTATCACTTTAAGCGATTTACCTATATGTGTAAAAAGACCCTAAGATTGCACTTAAATGTGGACTATTATGTGAACTTTACGCTAGTTTTCACATTGCGTTTGAGTTTTTTTATGCACTTTTTACTGCTTAAAATATAAGCAGACTTGCACACTGAATGAGTGATTAGAATAGACTATGCATGGTCTGAAGCAATTACAACCAATTAAGTTTTGTGCTTTGATCAGGATTGGTGGGTAATTGCTGCAGACTATTCTAATCACTGATTCGATGTGCATGTCTGACTCTTGAAAACTTATAAAGAACCTCCAAAATGGGGCTAGACTGTTCACAGGAGAGGGTTCCATGATTACAAAACCTGAAACTTTTTTTTCTTTTTTGTGCCATCAGTTTTTTCATAACCACTTTCCTAATCTAGAAGGCTTGGAATGAAAAGTGACAACGGAGGTTCAACACTGATAAATGTAAGGTTATGCACATGGGAAGGTAAACTCCATGCCAATATAATGAGAAAACTGCTGCTGCAAAGGAAAATAGGATCACGGGTGCATCTGAAGGGGCTTTTACAAAACACTAGTCCAAACTGCAATGAAATATTTTGTACGTAGAACTTGAGAGGATTTAAAAGCAGACAACAGGGATGACCCAATAACTGTATATAAACATATCAAGAGGCAATACAGAGATGTTTTATGTGATCCATTTATACCCAAGACTGTAACCATAACAGTGGGCAACTTCTATATCTAAAGGAAAGAAATAGTGGGATTCTTTACAGTAAAAGCACTAAGACTATGGAATTCTACCAGAGTTCAAAAAGGGCCTTGATGCATTTGTAAGGTAGAATACATTTAATATACTATTAAGTCATAATCACTAGATTCTTGAAAAGGGTTGTTTTTTTCTGATTCTGATTCCAGATTTAGAGATTTAGAGCCTTCTTCTGGATAAATATTATAAGGTAATAGACTGAAATAGATGAACACATGCCATACAAATGATGTTACTTACCAGTTACAAAATAGTTAGCAGCCTCAAGAATAAATTAGATGTCTATGTATTTGCAAAGTACAGTATGTGTGTATAGCAGTATTGGTTGCACCTGCATAAAGATTAGTGTAGAGCGGCTGCAGTATGATACGTGTCAAATGAGCCTGCAGTTCCGAGCTGTGTATATGCAATGGGGGTTCAAACCAAAAATGTATTGCTGAATAAGGTATCCCTGTATTTTGTTTTACAGCAGCAAATATAAAAGCCACACATGCATTAACATGTTGGGTAGTGGGGGAGTATTTGTCATTTATCATTTCTGCATTTGGTTTATTACTGATCTTACTGAGTTAATTTTGGATCTGTGTTTGATTATAGATGCATACCATATTGGTTTAGTCTAGATGGATACCTGTGATTGATCTATTCTAGATACATACCTGTGATTGATCTATTCTAGATGCATACCTTTGATTGGTCTAGTCTGGATACATACCTGTAATTGGTCTAGCCTAGATGCATACCTGTGATTGGTCTATTCTAGATGCATACCTGTAATTGGTCTAGTCTAGATGCACATCTGTGATTGGTCTTGTCTAGATGCATACCTGTGATTGGTCTAGTCTACATACAAACCTGTGATTGGTCTTGTCTAGATGCATACATGTGATTGGTCTAGTCTGGATACATACCTATAATTGGTCTAGCCTAGATGCATACATGTGACTGATCTAGTCTAGATGCACACCTGTGATTGGTCTATGGTAGATGCATACCTGTGATTTGATTGGTCTAGATGCATACCTGTGCTAGGTCTAGTCTAGATGCATACCTGTGATTGGTCTATTCTAGATTCATACCTGTAATTGGTCTATTCTAGATGCATACCTGTAATTGGTCTATTCTAGATGCATACATGTGATTGGTCTATTCTAGATGCATACCTGTAATTGGTCTATTCTAGATGCATACCTGTAATTGGTCTATTCTAGATGCATACCTGTAATTGGTCTATTCTAGATGCATACCTGTGAGTGGTCTATTCTAGATGCATACCTGTAATTGGTCTATTCTAGATGCATACCTGTAATTGGTCTATTCTAGATGCATACCTGTAGTTGGTCTATTCTAGATGCATACCTGTAATTGGTCTATTCTAGATGCATACCTGTAATTGGTCTATTCTAGATGCATACCTGTGAGTGGTCTATTCTAGATGCATACCTGTGAGTGGTCTATTCTAGATGCATACCTGTAATTGGTCTATTCTAGATACATACCTGTAATTGGTCTATTCTAGATGCATACCTGTAATTGGTCTATTCTAGATGCATACCTGTAATTGGTCTATTCTAGATGCATACCTGTAATTGGTCTATTCTAGATGCATACCTGTGAGTGGTCTATTCTAGATGCATACCTGTAATTGGTCTATTCTAGATGCATACCCGTAATTGGTCTATTCTAGATGCATACCTGTAATTGGTCTATTCTAGATGCATACCTGTAATTGGTCTATTCTAGATGCATACCTGTAATTGGTCTATTCTAGATGCATACCTGTGAGTGGTCTATTCTAGATGCATACCTGTGAGTGGTCTATTCTAGATGCATACCTGTAATTGGTCTATTCTAGATACATACCTGTAATTGGTCTATTCTAGATGCATACCTGTAATTGGTCTATTCTAGATGCATACCTGTAATTGGTCTATTCTAGATGCATACCTGTGAGTGGTCTAGTCTAGATAAGTATCTGTGATTGGTCTAGTCTAGATAAGTATCTGTGATTGGTCTAGTCTAGATAAGTATCTGTGATTGGTCTAGTCTAGATGTGTATCTGTGGTTTTTCTAGTCTAGATACATACCAGTGATTGGTCTAGCCTAGGTACATACCTGTGACTGGCGCCTGTACGTGTTTATTGGCACAGGGTACTATTTTTCTTGATATTTCTATTTTACAATTTAAAGAATCGACTGTTCACTTGCTGCCTAATATATTCCACCCCTGACAGACGACATGATCACCAGATAATCAATGTTATTGACTTCACTTGTCAGTGGATTTAATGTTATGGCTGATGAGTATATAGAGAACACTTTACAGTATATGACAGTATGCAGTTTTCTGTCTTACAGGGACCATATTGATCCTACATTTACACTTGGGTCTTTACAAATGTTGCTGTATATTTATTTGTACATTTCTTGACTGACTGGCGAGTGTGGCCACAGAACTGATGTACATAACTCTTTGCTGTTCCAGGAGAGTGTCCACCAGTTATTGTGCCACAGGCATATACATCGTCACATGCTATATAAGCAAAGGTTACTGTCTCCTCTGTGTCTTTGTCCTTCACATGTACTAAAATGAGCTTGTAGCACATTATGTTCTTGCTTGAGGAAGACTATACTTATGCTATATCTATGCTGGAAATATAATTCTCTAAAGCCAGAACTTTTGGTAGAGAATATGGCATTGAAGGATCATTTCTCTGGTTTCCTACTAAGGCATATGGGTATAGTATGGGCACATAAATTTCATTTTATTACAATTCTTCACATAACCTGGTCTTGCTCTTCTCTCCCGTTTCATGTTGTCAATAATTAAATGGAATTAATTTAAACGAAAGCTAAGAAACCATCTGATAAGATGAATATTTTTATACTGGAAGCTTCAAACACTCTGAGGGCACATAGGTGGTGGATGTAATGCCATTCAACCCTGTCAACCACATGTTTCTTTCTTCAAGAGCTCCCCGTGCATGCTCTCACCTTGCTGTTCCCAATCAAGTCAGCACTTTGTTCATTAAAGTGTGGCTGTGTGCGGATAATTAAACAACCTTGTTATTCTATGTCTGTATGCATGGAGATGGGCTTCTTAGAACTAGCATATTATTCTCCCTGCTCACAGTCCTTTATGAATCGCTATCAGTGTAACAGTATAGACAAGAATGTCAAGTACTCTAAATTGTTAATTACCAGCAAATTAGGGATCAGGAGGGATATAACTACATCTAACTTTATTTTTCAAGCAAAAATGATGGGTTGCTGGTCACATCTGCTCAATCTTTATTAACACCTTCCTGCAGATGAATGTGCCAGCAGAAGTTGTGCCTGTGGCACCTATCACAAATATCGGGACTGGAATTGTGTTCCGATCCCAACAGTTAGCCCTATAGATGTTGCAGTCAGTGCGATCACAGTATAGGTAGAACGGAGGGAGAAATCTCCCTGTGTTCACCATTGGGGCTCAGCAAATTAATTCTTCCATCGGATAGATACTAATTTTCTTACTCACACCTTATTTTGTCCACCTGCACTACCCCCCGTTTGTATGTTTGTTGTTTTTTTTTTTTTTTTTGGTAAATATAGTTTTATTAGAAATAAAGACACAGAAAATTCCAACAGACCTCCAAGGTCATGACACAAAAAAAAATAGACATACACATCCATAGTGAACAGTCCTATCATAGCGAAAAGTCACAAAAATATAAATTGACATAAAGCACCAAATCAAAACATCATGAGATAATGCTCACTGAGCCATGTAGATATAGTGATAAAACTATTTTCCAATATTGGTTAAGATGGTCCCAAAGAGATCCATGGAGAAGTAAAATACAGGCGAAAAACTAAATTTAGGAGGATTAGACTGGGGAAAAGAGAAAGAATAAGACAAGACCACATAAGGGTACACAAACAAGGGAAGGAAACAAAACAAGTGAGAAACAGTGCCCTACCTGTGATATACCATTATAATAAAAAAACGAAGCCAGATCTCCAGAGCCACTAAAGGAATCCCAAGAGAACCATGTCTTAGTAAACAATGACCTACCACGTTCATCATCAGCCGATAATTCTTCCATACGTCTAATGGATAGGAGGAAATCTAAAAAGTCCCCAAGAGAGGGAGGCGTAGTGGACTTCCACTTACGAGGTATGGCCTGTCGAGCAGCATGTAGAAAATGTCGCAACAGACCTTTTTTGAATTTTTGCAGGGAGCCCTCTCGCAGAGACAGAAGAGCTAAGTCCATTGAAGGTTGAGTAGATACTGAGCAAACTTTATCATATAAGGCAAACACTAGTTGCCAAAATGGCCTTATCGCCCGGCAGGACCACCATATATGTTCCATATTGCCCCTCCCACTCCTACAACGCCAACAACAGGGGTCGACTGCAGGGAACATTTTGTGCAACCTCTCCGGATAATAATACCACTGAGAAAGAATCTTATAGTTTTTCTCTTGGGCATAACTTGATAGGGAGGATTTATGTACAAGTTGGAAGACAGTATTCCAATCCTCCTCTCGCAAACCTCGTCCTAATGCCGCTTCCCACCTGGCAACGAATGGGGGTGTATTGCATGGTCCTTAAGGTTCAGAAATAAGTTATATAGCAAGGAAATAGTATGTTCAGGGGTTTCTGTATCAATGCACAACTGTTCAAAGTCAGTTAGAGTATGAATAGAGCCCCAACTGTCTTTGAGCGTAAGAAAAAGGCTACGCAATTGCTCATAAAGTAACCATTCAGATGATTGTAGAATGCCTATTTCGAAAAATTCTGCAAACGGGCGAATGCCCTCAATCGTGCACACATGTCTCAAGTGAAGATCAGTAGCGCTTACTGCAGGGCGCATAAACCTAGCAGTTAATTCGGGGGTTAGGATCCCTGTACCAATGACAGGAGTTAGAGGACTCGGCCTAAGAAAAAGCTTATGGGTCAATGCAAACCTATCACTGAACCCTACAAGAGTCTTGACCAATGCAGGAGAGTTATCCAGCGAAGACCTATTTCCCGGTGCACACCACATTAAAGTTAGGGGGGAACCTACAGATAGATTATCCAACAGTGAGACCCAGTGCTTAGAGGCTTTTTTTGTGGAATAGATCTAGAAGGCATGTGCCTAACACTGCCTGGTGATATATTTTAAAGTCAGGAGCACCCACTCCCCCTTTTAATTTAGGCCTGGCAAGGAGCCGATAAGGCAACCTAGCTCTTTTATGTCCCCAAATAAACCTCAAAGCAATGGTCTGAAGTCTTTTCAGAAAGGATCCTATCGTGACCATAGGGAGTGTTTGAAAGAAATAGAGCACCCGTGGAAGTATATCCATTTTCACCGTTGCTATTCTCCCAAACCACGAAAGATTCACTTGACGCCATTTACCCAGGTCTTTCTCTATATCGCGGAGTAATGGAAGGAAATTATTGGAAAAAAGGGAGGCCGGGTCTTGAGTTATATGGATACCTAGGTACTTCAAGGAGCTCAATTGCCACTTAAAGGAGAATGCAGAACGCAAATGGGACACGACAGGGTCAGGGAGAGATACGTTGAGGAATTCAGATTTGGCTGTGTTTATTTTAAAATTACTCACTGAGCCGTATGATCTTATTTCAGCAAGAATATTAGGGATGCTGACTAGTGGTTGCGAAACAAACAATAGGACATCGTCTGCGAACATGGCCAGTTTATGTTCTTTCCCACCCACTACAGGTCCATGTATATTATCGTTGTCTCTAATAGCAGCTGCAAAAAATTCCATTACTAGAATGTAAAGGAGTGGGGATAGGGGGCACCCCTGTCGTGTCCCATTTAGTATCGGAAAGGGAGATGAAAGGGACCCATTTACCTTAACCTGGGCGGTTGGCTTGGAATATAAGGCCATAACCCCCCTCTGCATAATAGGACCCAGGCCTACAAACCGTAAGGCAGACTCCAGGAATCCCCAGTGCACCCTGTCGAAAGCCTTCTCGGCATCAAGGGACAGGATGCACAGGGGAATACCCGCCGCTCTGGCTCTCTCCATCAGAGTAAGAGTGCGGATCGTATTATCCCGTGCCTCTCTCTGCCTCACAAATCCCACCTGATCATTGGAAATAAATAAATGCATAAAAGGACTCAGTCTTTGGGCCAAAATTTTTGAATATAATTTTATGTCAAGGTTAATCAAGGATATAGGCCTGAAATTGCTACATATATCTGGGGGATTCCCAGGTTTAGGGAGAACTGTTATATGTGCCAATAGAGCTGAAGGGGGAAACGAGCCCCCACTTAAAACATCATTAAAGGCAGAGAGAAGCACGGGAGAAAACAGGCCCCCAAGCATCTTATAGAACCCTGCCGAATAACCATCGGGTCCCGAACTTTTCCCATTTTTAGATGTTTTAATAACGTCTTCGAGTTCTATAGCTGAAATATCTTTCTCCATGGCTTCTCTAATTTCAGGGGGGAGTTTAGGAATCGGGTCAGCTTCCATATATGCTTGGATCTTGGCCTGTAGGGCTGAGCTAGATAATGTGGCAAACTTACCTTGTATTGAATAAAGGGTAGCATAATAGTCCCGAAACATATTCAGAATACGTAGGGAATACACAGCCTAGGGTGAAGCGCCCTTGAGAGTAATCGACCACCTTTGTCTCCAAACACATAATAGCGGGCCTTAATCTTAGATCTAAAACATGCTGATTTCTGATCCAATATCTGGACCAGTTTGGCTCTCATTACTGCCAAATCCGCATATGTGCCAGGAGACAAAGAGCGTTTATGTCTTAACTCCAAGTCTGCTATCTTCTCTAGGAGCTTACGGATGCCTTCCCCATGTTCCTTCTTAAGGCGCGATCCATGAGAGACAAGAACCCCCCTTAACACTGCCTTGAGAGCCTCCCATTTTATCGGAGCTGGAGTATCGTCAGTAGTATGAGTATCTTTAAAGTCCGTTATGGCTTTTTTTAGGTCAGCCAGGCACGGAACATCTGACAAGAGATTTTCATTAGGTATCCAAGTAAATGATTTCCTCGCCCCACATTGTAGAACAAGGGAACCACCCACTGGCGAGTGATCCGACCACAGCATCCCTTCTATGGTGGCTGAGGGGGAATAATCTAGGAGGGTTTGGGAGAGAAAAAGTAAGTCAATCCTACTATAAGTGGAGTGCACCGGGGAATAAAAACTATAGTCTTTATCGTTTGGATGTAAGGCGCGCCACAGATCTATTAACCGCAATTTATGAAGTAGGACCTGAATCTTACGTGTTGCCAGGTGGGAGAGGGAGGACTTACCCGAAGAGGAATCCATTTTAGGGTTAAGCACCAGGTTAAAGTCTCCGCCCAAGATTATAGGAAGAGATTCCGCAAACTGTTCCAAACGGGTCAGACATCGACTAGCAAAAGTCACCTGTCCTTGATTGGGAAAGTAGACATTTGCCAACACATAATGGTGTCCCTGCCAGGAGACCTTGAGAAAGAGAAATCTGCCAGCAGGATCTATAAAAGAGGAAAGAACATCAGGAGTAAATGATCTGTGAAAAGCAACAGAAACCCCTTTAGATTTGCCCTCTGGATTAGGAGCATGGTACCATACTGGATAATAGTATGATTCACATTTAGGAACATGATCTGCCTTAAAGTGGGTTTCCTACAAGAACACAACCATGACTCTCTTCTTAATGAGAGAGTAAGAAATGTGCCTACGTCTCTCGGGGATATTCAGTCCCTTCACATTGAAGGTGCTAAAACTGAGGACACCCATCATAGATCAAAGGTTAAGTGTCATATAATCACAGATAAGGCACAAACATACAAACATGTAGGGGTCACAAATAAGGTGGAACACAAGAGGTATGACAAGGAGGAGAAAAGAAAACACAGGAAGGGATGAAAAGGAAAACAAAGACATACAGGACTGAAGGACCAGGGACAAAAAAATAAAAAGGATAGACCAATCAGCTCGTGATAAGGCTGTAAGGACAAACATGGCTAAATCCACCACAAGTGGTAGTAGTGCAAACACAATACACTCACCAAAAGGTGAGAATAGTCTTTAGAGGCGCGTAAGCCCAAACAGATAAACCCACGGCAACTCCCCCCCCCCTCCCCCACCCCCATCCCCCAACTAAGTCATAATAATACTCTAAGAGTGTGTAAATATACAGAGGCATAAAGATAAGCAAATAGTATACACTAAGTAAGGAAGACATTTCTCCGGGAGAACATAGAGAAACAACAGAACATTTAGAGCAAAAAACATAGCAAAACGAAGAAATGGAAAGAAAATAACTCCCTATAACCAGCATGATAGTTAAACATACTGAAAGGCCAAATCGCCTTATATTCGAGGCGCAAGTACAATGTAAATTTCAGAGTTAACCCCTTAGTCCATTCCCGACTCCTCTGGTGTAGGGCCATCGCGACTACCACAGCGTCTTCTCCTTCTAGCTGGTGTCCAATCTGAGGAAGTCGTGCCTGAATCTCCCAGCAGCAATGGCGGAGCAGGCCAATCCGGGAGTTGTACCACTGGTAGGCCAAAGGTGCTCAGAAATGTGGGAAGGTCACCAAGTTGTTGAAAAGTTCCAGTTACGCCATCTTTGTGAGCCCGTAGGTTAAAGGGGAAGCCCCATCTATAAGCAATGCCCTTGGATTTTAGTATGCCCACTAGGGGTCGCAACGCTCTCCTCAGTTGCAATGTGCGGGCAGACAAATCTGGCAATAGTGTTATAGGTGTGCCGTCATGCTCTATGGCGCCTTTCTCTCTTGCAGCCAGCATAATGGCATCCTTAACTTTATAAAAGTGAATCCGGCATATAATATCACGTGGCCGCCCATTGGATGGAGGTTTTGGGCCTAGAGCTCGGTGGATTCTGTCCAGTTCTATCATATCAGACCCATCTGTTGCCAGCAGCATGGCAAAGATAGATTGCGCAGCAGCATTAAGATCAATCACTGACTCGGGTAAACCACGTATTCGCACATTATTCCTGCAAATTCGTCTTGTTTCACCAGGATTTCCCCTATTTTAACCGACTGGTATTGTATAACAGTACGGTGAGCTGTTAGTTGGGATCTAAGGTCTCCCTGTACCTTGTCCACGTCGTCAAAGCGTGTACCAATATCATGCTTTAAGGTACGCAGTTCTTTTTTATAGGTGGTTTCTATACGGCTAACACAGTGCTCAAAGTCTTGCTTTGTAGGGAGCGTTTTAATGTACCTTCCCAGGTCCCTCAGACTCCACTCCTCATCCTCCGAGTCAGGGAAGAGATCCCGGTGCTGCCCTGAAGAGACTGACTGTTGGCTGTCTGAGGCGTGTGGTGAGACAGCCCGCGAGGTCCGCGTCGCCATCTTGAATCCCGTGCTGGCTGTTCTCGAGCGCTGCGAAGCGGGGAAAAAATGCTGAATGCCGGGTGTGTCAGAAGGAGCCAGATTCTTTCCCTTACTCTTTCCCATGCCTTCGGAACAAATTGGTGCCTCTATGATGGGGTTTGGATGGGTAACGGGAGGTATGGGCCCAGGAGCTCTTCAGCCGTGCTGCTCACTCCGCCATAGGCAAGCCACGCCCCCGTATGTTTGTTGTTTTTAACATCTTTTCCAGTTGTGATTCATTGTTTTTTTCTGTGCTACCCTGATCATGTTTTTATTAATAAAGATTTTTTTGTTGTAATAAAGTAGAGGTTCAGTCATTTCCTATCGGTTTGTGAGACTCTGGTAGAGTCTAATCTGTTATGCCACTCACAGGCATAATTCACTGCAGTGCAAAAAAAAAGAAAACTAAAAAGGCACAGCTGGCACAAGGAATGCACACACAAAAAAAAGCCAAAACAATGGCACAAAGACAATGATAAATGTGCCCCATAATCCCTCTGGGGGAGATTGATCAAAGGGTGTAAAATTTAGACTCGTGCAAACTGGCCACAGCAACCAATCACAGCTCCTCTTTCCTTTCAACAGAGCTGAAAGCTGAGCTGTGATTGGTTGCAGTGCGCAGTTTGCACCAGTCTAAATTTTACACCCTTTGATAAATCTCCCTCTATGTCTGTAATGCAAATCATAAATTTAGGGAAATTTTTTTAAAAAAATCACACATATATGATATTGCTGTGTGTGTAACCACACTGGCAATATAACTATCAAGTAATTTAACCCGCACGATAACTGCAGAAAATTGGCCAAAGTTTACCACTAATCTAAAGTACAATGTGTCATTAAAAAAAAGAATCTCAGAATCGCTTGGATAAGCTAAAGCATCTTGGAGCCATAACCATATATAACTAGCTATAAGTAAGGCAGGTCAGATTTGAAGATTTGAAAGAAAAAAGAAGGATCTTGGTCCTTAACCCATAGACAACCTAGGACATACCTGCATTCCCTGGCAGCCTTACCAATCCGGATCCCCGCCAGAGGGTACTTACATTCCTCCATGCAATCCGATTTCTGCTCTGCTCATTCAGTCTGCCACAGGCAGTCTTGATCAGCAGAGTGCCTATTACACTGATCAATGCTATGACTGTGGCCATCCCTATCACGTAGTATAAATAAAACATGTAAAAATAAATAAAAAAAACACATTATATACTATAGCGTGTGTAATTGTCCGATCTATTAAAATATAACAATCGTTATCCCGTAAGGTGAACAGCATAAACGAAAATAGGCCAGGATTACTGATTTTTTTTTTGTCACATTATATATGAAATTTTTTTATAAAAAGTAACCAAAACATCCGATCTACACAAATATGGTGTTAATAAAAAGTAGAGATAATGGTGCAAAAAGTGACACCCTATAGAGCCCCGTAGGTGAAAAACTAAAACAATAGGGCCATTTTAATAATAATTAATTGCAAAAAAAAGAAAACCTGTGTACTATGAACAACGGCTGTACTTTATGCAGAGTGGAACATTGCCTTATCTGCTATGGGATCCCGTCCGGAGCGTATACACATAGTATACACTCCGGCCGGGATCCCATGCGGACCCGCAAATAACTGACATATCAGAGACCTGTTAGTTCACACAATGAAGCAAGCAGCTCCTGCCGCTTGTTTCATTGTGTGCTGTGTGAAGTTGTGGTGCGGGCGCATTAGAACACTGTGGCCGGAAAGATCATCTTAGGGCCCTATTAAACGGGATGATTATCGTGCAAAAAATCGTTCAAGTTTAAGCGATAATCGTTCTGTGTAATTGCAGGCAACAATTGAAAAATTGTTTGTATGTCGTTAATCGTTTATTTAGATCTGAACCTAAAATTATCGTTAATCGTTCGCTGTAATTTCACGTTCGTTCGCTCAAGTTCTGCGTTTTTTCACTAATCGTTCAGTGTAATAGCACATTTTTCATTGTTTTTCTGGGATCAGAAGGAATAAACGATCATAGTAACGATCGCAATAACGATCATAGTAACGAACGTAACTAACGATTATCGTTCTGTGTAATATGGTGAACGATTTCAGGTTAACGATAAACAATCTCGTTTGCGATCATTTATCGTTAGTCGTTAATCGTTAAAAATCGCTCAGTGTAATAGGGCCCTTGAGTATCGGCCGGGATGATCTGGGCAGAGACCGGCCGTTCTGTGACCCGGTCGGTCTCTTTGAGTAGTGTGAACATAGCCAAAACCTACATGTGGTTGTGTTCTGACTGACCTATAGAATAATGGTATCATGTCACTTAAAGGGAATCTGTACCCACAATCTGACCCCCCAAACCTCTTGCACCTTCGGATAGCTGCTTTTAGTCCAAGATCTGTCCTGTGGTCCGTTCTGCAGGTGATGCAGTTATTGTCCTAAAAAAATACTTTTAAACTTGAAGCCCGTGCCAAACGGGTGTATCTGTGCCCTAACTTTGCACAACCTCTCTGTCCCTCCTCCCCGCCCTCTTCATCATTTTGAATGCTCCAGGCAGATTGCCTCCTATTCCCCACCTGTGGCAGCCTTGCACATGTGCTGGATCGTTTA
This sequence comes from Dendropsophus ebraccatus, assembly GCF_027789765.1. Classification (NCBI taxonomy): domain Eukaryota; kingdom Metazoa; phylum Chordata; class Amphibia; order Anura; family Hylidae; genus Dendropsophus; species Dendropsophus ebraccatus. The sequence continues at coordinate 56,754,852 of NC_091463.1, forward strand.
GGACCTGTGCAATGTTCAGCATGGAGAAGATGTTTCAGTGACATTCCTATTGATGAAGAGGGTGGGGAGGAGGGACGGAGGGGTGGTGCAAAGTTTGGGCACAGATACTCCAGTTTCGCACGGGCTTCAAGTTTAAAAGTATTTTTTTAGGACAATAACTGCATCACCTGCCGAACGGACCACAGGACAGATCTTGGACTAAAAGCAGCTATCCGAAGGTACAAGTGGTTTGGGGAGGACACATTGTGGGCACAGAGTCGCTTTAAACCGTATAGTGCATTAGGTAGACATAGGAACCCCTCCCCCCCAAAAAAGTTACCATATTGCATTCTTTTTTCCAATTTCACCAATTTATATTTTCATAAATGATATTTTGGGGGTCCTGTCATACACTTTATGGTAGAATGGAACCAGTACAAAGTACACCTATTCCTGAAAAAAACATAGAAAAATTAAAAGGGATAGAGCTCTTAGAAGGGGAGGAGGAAAAAAACAAAAGTGCAAAAATGAAAACTGGGTCATTTTGGGCTTGGTCCACAAAGGGTTAAAGAGAACAAATCACCAGGGGGCTATTAGGTAAATGACCCTGCTCCAGTGATTTCCTATGGACATTGGACTCATTTCTCATCATCGGGCAGTGATTTCTCTATGGCGAGGATCGGGAGGAGGGGGTAAGTGTCGGGGGCTCTACCAGGGAATAGGGTGGGCTCTGCCACAGATGCCAGGGTGACAGGTTTCCTTTAACAAACTAGTGTACGAAACAGATCATTATAAGGAGCTTTGGAAAACATAAAACTATCCTCTGTCCCTGCTGATATATAACTATCTAAATTGGAAATGTTCCCATGTAACCAAAGAGATATCATACAAACTCCATGAAGATATTGCCACTGGCCAGACTCTATTGCTACAAGACAATACTGCTAACTATGGATGAGCGAACCAGATTCGTTACGAACTTTGCAAAAAGTTCGGTTCGTCACCGAACCAAACTTTGAGAAAGGTCGTAACGAATCTGGTTAAAATAACAATAACAAATAAAATCACAGAATAGACCAGGATACAAGGGATTATTACTCCTACAATCCCTTGTATCCTGGTTTTCTGTGAATATCAAGATGTGTGATGTCACCCCTGTTAGGGTGAGACCTTAAATTAGTCTCCTCAGATATACCTGGGTGCTGCCTAATCAAAAATGTAATGTGACAGCTGTCTGTGAGTATCAACCAAGACACATGAAAGCAACTTCAGTGTTCAAGCTGATCCACTTTATTAAGTGAAAATCTCAGTTCATATCTTTACAATAAAGGTTAAAAAAAACAGGAGAACCCTGTTAAGCTGCAAAAAAAAAAAAACTGGCTAAAAAAAGTCCCATCACTGTCCTAGAAAAAAAAAGTCCCATCAGCTGTCCCATCACTGCACAGATATAAAGAAAAATGTTGGCGACTCATTGGAATCTTTGGTGTCCAAGACCGTGCACCCCAGTGCTGATGTCTGGTCCTTTAATTATGGCCAAGGGCAGTATGTCTGTTACTGCCCATTGGGTTTAACATTCCCCCAGAAGACCATCAGAAAGTTAGCCCATTCTTGCCACTGTCATCTCCCCGGTGCTTTAGGGGGCCAGTTCTGCAAAAGTTCTGCCTCCACCAGCTTGCAACCATCCACCGCTTTGACTGCAGTGCAACCTGCCCTGGGGTCTTACCAACGATGTCAGGCCCGGCACTCTCAGGCTGTCCCCCATTTTGTGTGCCTGGGTGAACGAAGCCACAGTGGGCAGGAGCTCCTCCAGACCAACAGGGAGGAGATATATAAATGGCTGACCCCACGTCAACCAACAGCGGGAAGTGTTGTAGCCCACATTGGGAGGAACATTGTCTCTGCAGTGCAGCAGGGAGGGCTGAGTCATACACCTTGTATGGCACATGTGATAAACCTCATAGCGCACAGGTTTCTTTGAACATTTCCTGCCAATTGTTGATCCCTTTTAAGGACGCGACTCTGTTCGTGAGCAGGCATGACTATGGATTCAACTACATCATCCCACTCGTCCGTGTTCTGGAAAGTACTCTGAACAACATCATCAGTGAGGATTCCCAGGTCACCACTCCAAGGCTGAACATCCTCCTCCTACTCCTCCGTCAATTGTCTGTTCTCAGCCATACTGGCCTGGGTGCAATCAGGTACTGCTGCCTCCTCCTCCCCAAATAGTCTGTTCACAACCATACTGGGCTGGGTGCAATCAAGTGGTGCCGCCTCCTCCAATAGTCTCTTTTAAACCATACTGGGCTGGGTGCAATCAAGTGCTGCTGCCTCCTCCTTCTCAGTCAATTGTCTGTTCTCAACCATACTGGGTCCAATACAGTACTATTATTGGTGCTGGTTCCACTGTCAAATGTCTGTTTTCCACCCTATTGGGTCCAAGGACATTTGTGTCCTATGTCCTATGTAATCACTTACACCTTGGCTAATTTTTTTTCACTATTTTTGCACTTTGATTTTTTTCACTTTTTTCATTGTAATAGCAACTGCAACTGAACGAAACTATACCCTATCAGATTCAAACTATTGTAGCTGAAATAATTCAGGCGTTATAGCTTGGTTTGTTTTAGGTTCGATTTGTACGAATCCGAATTTCACAAAAGTTCGCCGGATCGAACCAAACCGAACTTTTCAAAAGTTCGCTCATCCCTACTGCTAACCACTTGCAAGTTTTATGAAGGTTTTGATGCAATTAGATCATGAATACATTAAAAAAGTGTGTAGCAGAAGGTGTTATCCTCAGAGACAAAATGCATAATAATTTACTCATAAGAAACTGCTATTATTGTAAAATGAATATATCCCTCCTGCCTCCGACAATTTAGGTGAGAACAGCTGCTTTCATCATAATTACAATTGCAGACAGCTATGCAGTAAAGTTAATTTGGAACAAAATCTTTCTGCTTTTTAGTCAAACTGATTTAATTTTACCATGGTAAATCTGAAAATGTAATTTATTAGTTTTATCATCAGCCTTACAGAAGTGCACTCTCACCCGGGCAGTCTACAATAAAAAGGTATTTCCATGTAAAGCATTTATAGTGTACCATAGAATATGTCATACATGTCTGGGAAAAAAAGGGGGCCTTTACCATAGTTTAACAGTGAAAAGTGGACAATGGCGTGCCAGATGCACTGGCTACGCTTGCATGTGGCTCTTTCCATTGAGTGTATAGCAGTTACGGAAGGAGCCAAGCAAGCAAAAAATTAAACGTTACACCCAACTAATATTTATAACATATCCTGTGGTCATGTTATAAATCATTTAGATAAAAAAATTTCTTCAAATGAAAGGGGTTCCTCTGGTTAAGAAAGATTTAACCCTGTTCAATCCCCACCCATAATCTAAGCTTGTTTGTAACAGGTTTCTATTACATGAATTGGCCTGTCTGCAGAACATCCTGACTCACACCCTGAAGCTGCAGAAAATCCTCACTTACTGGTCCCCTCTGTCTCCGCTTCTCTGTGCTCCCTTCCATTCTGAGACAGAGGTCACATGATTTCTGTTTCTTCTGTTGCCAGGCAAGCTGTAACATGTCATCAGTTACCCCACCCTCCACTGACATCACACAGTGATCACCTGGCTGAGGGGAGGGGGATTGGGGACAACAACCTCTCCTGAGTAGTATAGGGGAAAGAAGACACTGTTTCATCTCTCTCTTTCTCTAAACGATCTATTTAGAGCAGTAGATAGATACTGTGTTTACTGTGCAAAGCAAAGGCAGATCAAACCAGTGGTGGGCCCATACTACAAGGCAGAGGCGGGTACGCGGTTGTTGGTTCTAAGGTACAATGCATGCTGGGAGATGTAGTTTATGTGATGATATAAAACTAGGATCATTTATAAAAGTCTTAATCTGGGGCTAGGAGCCAAAGTGTCAAACAATCGGTGGGAGATCAGTGAGTACATCTATATACTTTTTTGTGCATTCTTTTCTTTTTGTGAGATTGCTGGCATTCCCCTTTATTATTTTTCACCTATCTACAAGATAAAAGCAAGAATTTGGGGGGCCCCACTATTCTGTGGTTAGTGGATACATTTTAACCGTGGGGGCTCTAAACTGAGAAAGAGCCCTCAAATCCAGCGATATCTAAGGCAGACCGTGTTTTTGCCAAACACTATAATCAGATAAAGATATCTAATGCAGTTTAGATGAGTTAGTGAAAAGCTTTGAACAAACAGAACTGCTTTGTCCAAAGCTTTGCTTGAGGCTGTTTATGTCTTTGATTTAACAGTAACCTGCTGATTCAGAAACCTAGTCCATTGGGCTAGAAAGGAATGCATGAATAAACAATCAATAAAAAAAATAAAATGGGCAAAAATACTATATTAGACTTATGCATATATGCATATGGCCATTTTACAGCTCTGTTTTGTACACAGCCATGATAGGTCTTCTGTAGAGGTGTATGACGTTTTACTTTATTCTCTGTATGTTTATAATATTATACTAAGGAATACAGACATTTATTCCAGGGCAAGCGTCAGCACAGGGCTTACCCGGGCAAGTTCCGAGGCCCACAGCACCTCTAGGGGCCCAGAAAGGGAGAGGGGCCCGGTGTTCTAATGTTCAGCCCACTCACTGTAGTTCCGGGTGAGCAGCTGAACATCAGAGGACAGGAGTAGGACCTTCACAGAGAGAGAAAAGGGTGAAGGACCTCATCACATGCCCTGAAGGTCCTCAACCTTACAGTGTGGAGATACCCTCACGACCTTGTTGGATGATAATACCAGAGCAAGAGGCAAGGGACCATTCACGGAATGTCATTTGAAATCAAGAAGACTGCCTCCATTAAGTGACCAGGACAACACTGATGTGTTCATGCAGCTGGTAACCAGGGAACTGGATAACTTGCAGAGTAATCCAAATATCACAAGATACAATCTGACCCAAAAAGAACGGAAAGCATTGGATGCACTGAAGAACGACAACAACATTGTTATGAAATCGGCGGATAAAGGGGGCAACCTGGTAATCCTTGACCACTTGGACTACCAGAAGATGTGCACAAAAGCACTAATGGACAAGACAGGGTATCATATCCTAACATCCGATCAGACCCCTATTTTCCTCACACAACAAGTCCCTCCTAGATGAAGCATTGGCAAATAAACTCATCGATCAAAATGAATACTCCTTCATTCTACCTAAAGCACCTAGGATAGCTACGTTCTATGGGCTGCCAAAGGTCCACAAAGGTTTGAACCCACTCAAGTGTTGACCAATTGTATCTGGTATAGATAATATCACACAAAACCTGAGTGTGTATCTTGACAAAATCTTGAGACCTTTTGTCACGAGTTTGCCATCGTATCTTAGGGATACGATGGATCTTCTTCTGAAGTTGGAAGACATCACAATTGAAGATGAATCATTCCTCTGCAGCATTGACGATGAGTCTCTCTACAGCTCGATCCCACACTCAGTTTGGACTACAGGCGATCCAATACTTCTTGGGATCAAGAAGCATTCCCCATCAAGACTACAACGAGTTCATCATACGGGCCATGGATTATGTTGACACATAACTTCTTTCTATTCAATGGAAAGATCTTCCAACAGCTCAGGGGCATGGCTATGGGGAGTCCAGTGGCTCCTTCATACGCCAACCTGTTCCTGGGCTGGTGGGAGGACACCATCGTCTTTAGCGAATCGTTTGCCACGACAATATCGTCTATTGGTGAAGATATATTGACAACGTGATCATAATCTGGTCGGGACCCCAGACACGTTTCACTGAGCTGATAAAAGCCCTTAACCAGAACACTATTGGCCTAAAATTTACCTCAGAACTGCACAAGGAAGAACTGTGCTTCTTAGACATTTAAGAAAAAGAGAGGCACAAATGGTAAACTCCACACAGAAGCCTACCGTAAGCCGACTGCAGAAAACGACCTCTTGAGGTGGGAAAGCCATCACCCACAGGTACTCAGGAATGGCATCCCGAAGGGCCAGTATCTGCGAATTCACAGAAACTGTTCCACACTTGCTGCATTTCAAGAAGAAGCCGACAGATTGAGACAACGCTTTAGAGACTGGGGCTACCCAAACAAGGTTTTGAAACAAGCCTACCAGTACGCGCTACATCAGAACTAGTGATGAGCGAATAGTGAGATATTCGAATATTTGATATTCGTATGAATATCCCACGAATATTAGATCGAATAGGAGCAGGGTAAAGAGAAGAAAGGTGGACTCCGGCACTCCAGACGGGGGAATAAAACTTAGCTTTTAATAAAATGGATTAAAACATGTTGTCCAGGAACTGACCTACGCGTTTCACGCAGCAGCGCTTAATCATGGTCTGACTACATGTGTACAAGGACTAGGTTAAAAGCAAAAGAAAAAGACAACCAATAAAAACATGCCACGTCTAATTGTTAACATGCTAAACAGGTCATGTGACTCAGAGAACACACTGCAAAAACATTAACCGTGGAGAGTCCGAAGTTGTAAGGAAATCTCCAAGTAACAATACACATAGAAGGGGTGAACTAAAAAATAATAACAAATAGTGAAATAATAAGTCATTTTTAAAATTCAGACCCCTAGGTCTACGCGTATCCAGGCGGAAAATGGTTTCAGCTTCCTTGTGAAGCAACAATTTGCGCCAGTCTCCGCCCCTGTGCGGTTTATTTACCTTCATGATGCCATAGAATTTGAAAGATTGTATGTTGCCATCATGTACTTCGGTGAAGTGTTTGACGGCTCCCGAAGTATTTTGTTTCTTCCGGATGCCTGTTAAATGTTCTCCGATGCGTTGTTTTAATAAAATAATAATAATAAAAGGATAAAATATGGTCTTATGTTCCCAGCTCGCCTAAGAATAATTTATGATGGTAAAACTTTTTTCTTTGAGACGCCGCAAGAGGCCGAAAAGTGGATGGAAGGGAAGGGTCTTGTATGATTATGTAATAGCCGGACCTGGCGGAAAATAAGTCTCAAGTTTAGAGGCCTAGATAGTGATACTATGTAGTGTCAGAGAGGGGGATGGAGGGGGGAGGGAGTTCGGGGTGGTAGGGGGGGGGGTTTTGGGGGATGGAGTGGAGGGGGGGAGGTGGGACTTCGGGGGGGGGGACCCCACGCCAAAGGTTTTTTTTTTTTTTTTTTTCTCTCCGTTTTGTTTTGGAAGGGTTCGTATTTAAAGCTTGGGGGAAATGGTTAAGTTAATGATATGGAATATAAGGGGTTTAGCCGATAGATTGAAGAGATTGGCAGTAATGAATTTTCTGAAATGTCAGCTCCCCTGTGTGGTTGGTTTACTGGAGACTCACCTGGTAGAGGATACTACTAGGGTACTTTTGAAGGGATGGTGGCTGTGTCAATATCACTCCGTTTATTCCAACTACGCCAGAGGAGAATCAGTCCTTATTCATAGGAGTATAGAGTGGCAACTATTTGAATGTAAAAAGGATAGGGAGGGGAGATATATATTTTTCCATTGCAGACTGGACAATATGATCTGTGTTCTTGCCTTTATATATATCCCCCCTCCTTTTAAGTCCCAGGTTCTGGAGCAGCTGTTCAACTTCATTAAAAATAGAGATGAATGTCCTGTACTAATGTTGGGGGACCTTAATGCTGTTATGAATGAACAGAATGATAGATTAAGGATGTTGAACCCGAAGGTACAGATTAGAAACTCCCAACTGCCAGATATTATTGCTGAAATGGGGTTAAAGGATCTATGGAGGGAGAGGAACCCTGAATCCAAGGTATTCTCTTGTTGGAATAAAACCTCGCGTACTATGTCCAGAATAGATATGGGATTTGGGAATGAGTTAATGGCACAAAAAATTACTAAAATAGAGTATTTACACCGTTGTGTTTCTGATCATGCACCACTCATTGTTGAAATTCAGAGTAGCGCACTAAAGGAGTTTAGGAGTATTTGTATAAATCCACATTGGTTTCAATTTATCACAGACACTGTAAAAATTGGTTTAGAATTAAAAGAGTTGTGGGAAATCAACTGTAGCTCTGCTAGTAAGGGAATTGTATGGGATACACTAAAGGCTATAATTAGGGGAAATATCATGGTGTGATATGTAGAATTAAAAAGGGATTTAGGGAAAAGGAAGAGAGATTAATTAAGGGGGTTAAAAAATTAGAAGAGGAATTTAAAAAGGCACAGTCACTAGCACTAGAAAGTGAATTAAAAAACAAACAGGAAGAGTTGGATAAGTACTTAGAGGATAAAGCAAGGAATATTGCGGCATTTAGGGGGGTGAGGACTTTTCTGGGTTCGGGTAGACCAAATAAGGGGCTAATGGCCCTGGTGAAAAATCAGGAGGGGAAAAAAAGTATAAGGGCAATAAGGAGCAACTCTGGGGATATAGTAAATGACCCGAAAGAGATAAATAGGGAGTTCAGGACATACTATGAGAATCTGTATGCGCAGGAAGCTATTTATAAAAGGGAAGATATGGAGGAATATCTGAGGAAAATTGTTTTCCCCCAGATAAGTCAACTGGAGAAGGAAGAACTAGATGCCCCTATCTCCTTAATGGAACTTAATGAGGCCCTAGAGGCAATAGTGGGGAATTCAACCCCGGGTAGAGATGGCATCCCTTATGAGATGTACAGAAGACATAGAGAGGTTTTGTTACCATGCCTTCACCAAACTCTTCTAGAGGCGATGGAGGCTGGGGAACTGCCGGCATCCATGAGGGATGCCTCCATAATTTTGATCCCGAAACCGGGGAAGGACCACCTAAATATAGAATCTTTTCGCCCTATCTCTCTTATTAATAGTGATGCCAAGATTTTCGCTAAAGTTCTTGCAAGGAGACTAGGTAAAATAATAGGCACTATAGTACATGGGGACCAATGTGGATTTATACCTGGTCGTATGCCCAGACACAACATCAGGCGTCTGTTTGTGAATATGCAGATAGGGGGGGGGGCTCCCACTCCATCCTGTCGTTGGACGCAACTAAGGCGTTCGACAGGATGGAGTGGGAGTATTTATGGGAAGTAATGAGGCACTTTGGGATAGGGGAGGGTTTTTTGGGGATGGTCCAATTGTTATATCAGAACCCGAGAGCTGCAATACGTACTGGTGATGTCCTCTCTGAGTTGTTTTCGCTGGGTAGGGGTACGCGGCAGGGATGTCCTCTCTCCCCACTGCTCTTCGCCCTTGGGATTGAGCCCCTTGCAATTAAGGTAAGAACTGATGATAAGATAGAAGGCTTTGGGGCGGGGGGCGGTGGGGACAGAATATCCCTGTACGCAGATGACCTCCTTTTTTTCTTGCGGGACCCTAAAAAGGGGGTACCTCGGGTTATGTCCCTGGTTCAAGAACTGGGGGTTTACTCTGGGCTACTAATAAATTGGGGAAAATCTACCCTTATGTCTCTTGATCAGGAATTGGACTTATCCTTTCCTCCACTGTATAATTTAGAAAAAGGGAAAAGTTTTACATATTTGGGCATTCAGGTGTCCAGGGATTTACGGGGGTTTGATGACCTGAATACCAAGGATGTGGTAAATAATATAGAGAGGAAGGTCTCTGTTTGGTGCAGACTGAGAGTCTCCAGGATAGACAGAATTACATTAATAAAAACAATACTTCTGCCCAAACTTCTTTACCTATTCAGTGCCACACCAGTTGGGGTAGGGAAAAAGTATCTTAAAAGAATTAAAGTGGCATGGAACGCACTGATATGGGGAAGAAAAAGGGTGCGGATGAAAATAGAAGATTTATGTGTGCCAGTTGCAAGAGGAGGGTTGGGGGTTCCCAACGTAGATAAATATTTGTTAGCTTCTGAATGTTTTTGGTTGGCTAGATGGAAACAAGACAATTTGGGTAGATTTCTGTGTGAAAAATTGGGAGAGGGAGTATGGGATGTTTTCCAGATTTTAGAAAGCGGCCACTTGGAGCGGGGTGAATGGAGTAGATGGGTAATGGTAAGGTCCCTAATTAGGGTTTGGAAAAAACTAAAGATAGAGGAAAAAAGAAATGGAATATTGGACTTTTCCCCTTTGTGGCTGCACGAGGGGTTTGGTGGGAGAAGTGGTATGGGAACAGTGAAGGCCTTTGTAGAAGCAGGAATAAGAACAGTGAAAGATGTAATGTTAGGTAATGATATTAAAGATTGGACCACTCTTAGAAGGGAATATAAACTAGAGGAGAAACACTGGTACGATTATGCGAGGTATACAGCGATAGTTCGTGGGAACCTAAAAAGATCCCAGGGCAATATATGCGAACCGGGCCCAATAATAGGAAAACTTAGAAATGGGACAATATTTAAAAATGAGGTTAAAACCCTATATCTACACTTCATGTCGGACTATGAAATAGGTGAGAAGGGGAGGAGGAAATGGGGAATGGAGTTTGGAGAGTTGAGTAACGATCAGTGGGTAAGAATTCTAAAAGGGATTAAGGAAGTTTCCAGGGCAGGCTCCCATAGGGTTGTTCAATTTAATATTGTCCATCAGCTATATTACACCCCACTCTTTCTATGTAAAATCAAAAAATGGGATGAGGATAAATGCCCAAGGTGTGGTGTAAGCCGGGCCGGCTATGGGCATATGTTGTGGTCGTGTGGGGCCCTGGTCTCCTTTGGGAACTGGTACACAGAAAAATTATGGATATGTTAAAGTTAAAGTTTGAATTAAGTCCAGTGTTGGCCGTTTTGGGAGACTCTTCGTCTGTAGCATGCAAGAGGAAAAGTAGGAGTAAAATCCAGAGAATGTTGTTCTATGCTAGACTTGTGATCGTGAGAAAATGGCTGGCACCGGAAACCCCTAATATAAAACACTGGGAGAACTGTATAGAGAAATTTGAAAGATGCCAATGAATTTTTTTTTTTTTTTTTTTTTTGTCTCTTTGGCGGGGGGGAAGGGGGGAAGGGGGGGAGGGGGAAAGGGAAGGGAGGGGGGGCAACAAGGGATTGGTTCGGTTTATTAAAGAGATTAGTGATTTAAAGGTTTGGTGGGGGATGGTAACAAAATTAATTTATTGAGATATTAGTAAGGATTACAGACACTTAGATATATATTGTTAATGTGTAAAATGTTTTTGTCTATGTACCTTATTTATGATTAAAAATAAAAAATTTTAAAATTAAAAAAAAAAAAAACATGTTGTCCAGGAACTGACCTACGCGTTTCACGCAGCAGCGCTTAATCATGGTCTGACTACATGTGTACAAGGACTAGGTTAAAAGCAAAAGAAAAAGACAACCAATAAAAACATGCCACGTCTAATTGTTAACATGCTAAACAGGTCATGTGACTCAGAGAACACACTGCAAAAACATTAACCGTGGAGAGTCCGAAGTTGTAAGGAAATCTCCAAGTAACAATACACATAGAAGGGGTGAACTAAAAAATAATAACAAATAGTGAAATAATAAGTCATTTTTAAAATTCAGACCCCTAGGTCTACGCGTATCCAGGCGGAAAATGGTTTCAGCTTCCTTGTGAAGCAACAATTTGCGCCAGTCTCCGCCCCTGTGCGGTTTATTTACCTTCATGATGCCATAGAATTTGAAAGATTGTATGTTGCCATCATGTACTTCGGTGAAGTGTTTGACGGCTCCCGAAGTATTTTGTTTCTTCCGGATGCCTGTTAAATGTTCTCCGATGCGTTGTTTTAATTTTCGCACAGTACACCCGACATACTTGAGGTTACATGTGTTGCACTCAATAATATACACAACATGGTTGCTCTCACAGTTAATGAAGTTAGTGATTTCAAAATGTTTAGTATTGGAGCTGTCCGTCTAGTGTGTTTCAGCATGAGTGTGAACACACACTTGACAACAACTGAGGGAGCATTTGTAATTCGATATTCAATCGAATATTCAATTCCATTAAAGTCTACGGGAACAAGTATTCGATTAGTGAAAAACATCTATTTGACCATTTGGAAGGTGAAACCGGAAGCTGGGGGATTTGAACGCTTATCGAATATTTATCGAATATTCGATGGATATTCGTACGAATATCGAATATCTCACTATTCGATCGATTATCTATTTGATCGAACAGTATTCGCTCATCACTAATCAGAACAGAAGAGAGCTACTTATTCCCCGTACAAAGAAAACACGGGAGAAGACCCTATTAGGATAATAGGAACATATGACAATACAGTTCCATCCATCAAAAAGATCTTACAAAGATACTGGCCTGTTCTTAAGATGGACAGAGTTATTGGAGATTTCATTTCAGACATACCTCTGCTAACATTTAGAAGAGGCAGGAACCTAGAAGATGACCTGACCAGAAGCCACTATACACCTCCCTCAATCAGGACCAGGACCTGGCTTCATCACCAACAACTCAAAGGGACCTTTAAATGTGGTGGATGCCAAGCATGCACTTACATTGAGGTATCCAGGACCTTCCAAGTTGCCCACATACCACGGAACTTCGAAAACAGAACCGTTGCCAACTGCAAGACACAAGGAGTCATATATATGGCAACATACCCTTGTCCACTATCTTATATAGGCAAGACAATTCAGGAATTTTGGAAGAAAGATCCTGTAAAACATAGGGGACATTAAACATCACAGATCAAAACCTAATAATCCCTATGACCTAAGTTTTCAAGTACTGGAAACTGTAAAAACCACAGTACGACAAGGGGATATTGATAATCTGCTACTCAAGATGGATTTTTTCTCTTAAAACGCTGGAGCCCCATGGGTTGAATGACCAACTAACATATATCTGCTTCATTTAAGACTAAAGGACAGAGGACTGCAGATAGTATCAGTAGATTTGTCCAATTTTTAAAGCACTATCTATAAACCTCTACATAGGGAGCCCTATATAGGGTGTCTATAGAGTTTTTTTCCATTTACTATCCCCTTAAACTTTGATCTTTCTAGGACGACCTCACTACTATCCCCCAAAAATGCTGACCGCTTGTTACGACCTCCTCACTTCTTGGACTATTTGACATGTATATCTCAGACCTCCCTACTCCAGTGTAAGTAATCCACCTTTCTTTCTGCTAAAGTAGTTTGTAGACATGATTATGAGGTTATCCAACCTTCTCAATCTATTTTTTATAGCTGGTGGTCCCATTTACTGGTGGATTGGATACATCCTAGATGTCCTTTATCATAGGTCACTTAAACCATCCAATATCAAGGTAACAGAACCCTCTGTATTGGTTGCACATCTATGTTTTATACATGACATACTATAATCACTATCATTTATAATACTACAGGACAACACTGACCACATACTCTATAAGATTGCCCATACCAATGTGAATAAATATCAAGCTAGACTCTAAGGACATCAACCAGACTCTAAGGACATTCACCAGGACAGGAGTTAATTTTCTACTATGAAGGTAATCCCACCAACCTGTTAGCTTACCTCCCTATATGTTTCATATGTTTATCTCTGTATAGGCCAGTACACTTATACATCCCCACATTTCTTTGTTAACAGATACCATAATGAAGATGTCGTATGATCACCATATCATATACACCCATATTCCCTGATGAACCCACACACCCTACAACATAAAAATAATGGGGAAACGAGTTGGAAAATAGGGTGATATAATATTGTTGTTGGACTCCTGGCTCATGCCTCTTGTACCAGGAACTCTTATAGGATGAAATTGTCCAATCATTCTATGTAAATGTGACAGCACGATAAGCTACATGCTAACTTTGCCTACAGTTTACTTCTAATACTTATCCAGCTATAGATATTTACAGTATTTTCTGTCAATCATTCTTGTATTTCCATGTCTTCAGCGTAGGGATAGCCCCCTGACAATGGCGGCGTGGGGAAGCCCATACCAGGGGGCATACTCTAGTTGCTAGGCAGGGACATAACAGGCAACTGTACATATGTATATAATTGTTTATTTGTTTGTGTGTATCACTTTGTGTACGTAATAAAGCTTTTCATTACACATGAATACAGCAAAAGGTTGAAGAAGTGGTTTGATTTTGCTCTTATACAGTGTGGAGAGAAGCCAGTCATAGAGGAAGAGGGAGATGACTGAGCTGTAGGAGCTGTGTGTCAGTGTCAGTGTCAGTCAGTCAGTGTCTGTGTCAATAATGTGTTTGTGTATGTTAGTGATTGTGCATAGTTTTTGGATGATGGGGGCATAATGGATGGATGAGGGGCCAGCTTAGTCCCTGTCACCCGAGGGCCCGCAAAAACCTGGAGCCGGCCCTGATTTATTCTGTTCACCTGTAAGAAGAGCTCTTAAAGATGTACTATCATTTCACTAAACTTTTGATCAGTTGGGCCCTAGGTGTTAAAACCCTCACCACTTGAACCAACCAGCTGGGAGAAGCACTTGACTGAGTGCTTCCCTTTCTGGTTCATTGCTCTTCCTGTTTTGTTGCAGGTAGGAATGATCCTAACCCTCCGAGGTTCGGGTTCGTATGAACCCAAAGCTCGTCATCAGACTCCCGCTGTCTGCCCGCTCCGTGCAGCGGGTGGATACAGCGGGAGGACCACCTGGAAAACTGGGATACAGCCTATGGCTATGGCTGTATCCCAGTTTTCCAGGCGGTCCTCCCACTGGATCCGCCCACTGCACGGAGCGGGCAGACGGCGGGAATCATTACCGAGAGTTCGGGTTCGTACGAACCCAAACCGAACTCGGTTCGGACCATCCCTAGTTGCAGGAGATATCAAGACATCTGTCTGTGAGCTCAATCTCAAGAGAACATGTGGCAAGACAATGTCCATGAGCCCACATGTTGTTCTACCATAGAAAGAATGCTAGAGAAGAACCCTAAAGAAGAATAAAGTTGAAGTTTTGAATGTCCAACAGTCCTGCCAAATGTAATGAAAAATCACCTCTGCACAGACTTCCAATGTAGATAAGTTTATTGATCCTTCTAAATAACGTGTTTCGTTGTCCTACATAACCTCTTCCATTACTGCAACTGTACTATGTGCAAAGTGGTAATTGTAGCTTGGCACAACCCAATCAGGTCAGCAGAACCCAAAGAGTTTTGTTATACGATTCTTTATACCCCAGCATATTACCTGATGAGGTGCTCTGACTTTTTTTTTCTCTTGTCTTCTCCACAAGTCAAAGTCCTGACCTTTATCCAATAGAAATAGAAAGGCTACGGACCGCATACACACCAGCACATGTCCAAACAACCATGGCTCCTGAAATCTCCAGTTGGGGGTCAAAAATGTCATTTACTGTAGCTCCAGTGGGTTCTCATTAGCAGGAATGCAAACTGTACCCTATACAACATGTTTCACTTAGAGTGTAATACTCGGTCAACTTCAAAGCATTCCCTTTAACCAGAGCAACATCTCCTTTAACCGAGAATAGCATCTAAAGTTATTTGTAGCTCTCTTGCGGTACTTAAATAAAAATGGGGAACGATGATAATTTTAAACCATGAACATGGCAGCCATGGTGAACTTGTGTTGTACATGTTTTGTTCCAGGCTATCTATGCAAAAGGCATGTGGTTGTTTTATGTGTAGTGCTTTTATTCGGGGCAGACGTCAAAACGAATCTGAACATCCTTGGGAGTTCTTGTTCTTGAAAGAAGCCTTTGTGAATGGCGGTCTGAGAAATAGAGATTGTATGTTCTGCTGAAAAATAACATCAAATGATCGGATAATCTGTGCTAAGGTTCAGATAAGGAATGCACCATGTGCCGGAAATATCCTTAGGGAAGGAAAGAAAGGATTCCTAATGTGAGGCAAAAGGTGTACAGACAAAACACAATTGTGGAGCTCTGGATTACAGGACAACAAGCTTTACTATGGCTTTCCTTTATAGGACTTTATGCCTTTTTTGGTTGATTTAACCAATGAAAATATTGTGCCTTATTGAGGACTATCAGGTCACAACATCTTTTTTAAATTCAGGAAACAAAATATGGAATATCAGGAACAATCATTGCTACAATAAAAAAAAACAACATAACACAAAAAAAATATTGATTATGGAAAATCTAGGCTGCTGAGAATGAGAATGTAACATGGATTCTATACGCCTTTCACTCAGCAGTCACATACTTGAGATGGAAACGTAATAGTCATTATCTATTTGGCTCAGATAACTCAGTATGCCTTTGATAAGTATTTTTCAGCCGTACAATTTCATGCTTCTTGGACAGGAGTCATAATCCAAAAATATATCAGTACTCAAAATGCCTACTCTTCTGAATTATTTATCTGCTGCAAAGTAGCCACTTTCTCCAGGACTGGATATAGACACGACCTGACAATCCAGGATCAAAGCCCCAGTCACATGACGTTTTAGGGGTCCGTAGCCGTATACGATGTATACCATGAGTTACCTGCGGCAGAATTGTATGAGTGTGTAAAGCTGATAACTGTTACAGCAGAGACGGAATAGCTATAAATTAGGCAATTGCCACATATTTACTAAGGCAAATGATTCTCAATAAGGGGATCCTGAAATCTACAGTAACTGCACTAAATTTTAAGGCCACCACCCCATACAATTTCAATAACTGATGGCTGAACGATCATTCAGCTGTCAGTTATCTCTCCCGTCCACCAACCGTTCTTCCGACAGAAATGTTCAGAGAGCATTCCTGTGTTTTCTACTGGGAAGGATAAGCAGCAAGAGAACTCTCATTGTGGCTTATCTCTCTCTGAACAAAGGGGTCAGCCTTGATTTTCCATTATCTGTTGGTAGTCATTCTAGACAGCCCCATACAACTTGTATTTGTGACAAAAGTCTAAAGTGTATGGGGACCTTTAGATTGAAGTAAAGTAAAGGCCCTATTACACAAAACGATTATCGGTGGTATACGTCATGTGTAATAGAAAGCAACGATTAGCTGACATTAACGATGTTGGCTGATTGTTGCTGTCATTTGTCTTTCAACATGTTGAAAGGCAAACGACTATTATAGCAGCGATATCCTGCCGCAGCACCGCAGCACGGTAACGGCGGCAGCAGACCGCTGCTATCTGCTATGGGCTGCTCAGACAATCTAGTGATCACCCAAGCAACCCCCCGCACCTCCACGCGGCCCCCACTGTACTCACAGAGAAGAGCAAACAAGCGCTGTCAGGGCTCGATTGCTCCTCTTTCCCCACTCGCTGCCATTACACGCATTATCAGACAGTGGGGAGAGAGGAGCAAGCGATTGCTGACAGTGCTTGTTTTCTGCTCTCCGTTGCCCTGTGTATTAGGAGCTTTAGTCTTCAAGCTTAAATATAGTATCTTCTGATATGTAAGAAAAGCTGAAGACCATAATGCCAGGTTTTCCTGGGGTCCTCCAAGTGCAGTGGTTAGAAGAAGCTAAAGTGTATCAGGTTTTTTTGTAGGGATCAGAGCCTAGTAGTAAAACATGTTCTTTGTTGTAATCCGTTTCTATTTTCTGACAAAGTTTAATTGCTATCTTGCTTGAGCTGTTTTTTTTTGTTTTTTTTTAACAGCATTTAGAGACATGCTTTGCAGCAAGCCCCATAAACAATAATAGACAGGACCTCTCCTATTTGGATCAATGCGAAAAGCCTTCTAGGCATGATCAGTAACCTTTATAGAGGTCATTCCACCAGAAGGGAGACACTGAGTTGTGAGCAACAGCTATTGCATATACAGTATCTCTTTTACCTATATACTGGTGTCAGTGTACCTCTGTTATCTATATACTGGTGTCACCTATTACTGCACTCCTTGGAGGGTGGAAGGGTGATTTCTTTTTCATGTAAGCATTGACCACTGTGGGCCCTGTGTTTTTTTGCACTTTTCACTTTATTATGGCACTGGTTATACCATGTATTATATGTATTTGAATGTGTCTCCCAAGAAGAATTATTGTCATACCCCTCCACCTTGTTTTTAAGGGTCCTGAATGAATTGTCCTGAATGCAAATTGTAAGATCACAGGGTTATTTTATAATATAGATAGTAAAATGGAAAATTAGAAAAAAATATTATAAAAAAAACTTAAAAAATATGTTAACATAAAAATTGATTTAGACAATATGTAATTTGCTAATGGCAATACATGAGCAGATTTTAGTATAAGTCCAATAGTGTCTAAAAACGTAGAAAAGGTTTCCACAGCTCCTCATAGTAGTGCAAGATTCAGGTGGGGTGAGCTGATTCCTATGTAGTGTCTAAAAACCTCTTGTCCGATCACAATAGATATGCAATAAAGAAGGGGACAGCCCTATATGTACAGTTGACTCAATTTCCCATGTTGAAGGAGGTAACTAACGTTCTTTTAAAGTGACTCTGTACCCACAATCTGACCCCCCCAAACCACTTGTACCTTCGGATAGCTGCTTTTAATCCAAGATCTGTCCTGGGGTCCGTTCGGCAGGGGATGCAGTTATTGTCCTAAAAAACAACTTTTAAACTGGCAGCCACATGCCCAACGGTCTGGGCTTACATTGCGTATGCATAAGGCACAACCTCTATGTCCCTCCTCCCCACCCTCCTCATCATTAGGAATGCTTCAGGCAGATTGTCTCCTATTCCTGCTGTGTCAGCACATGGGCTGGATCGTTAAGCACCTGTTCAGCATGGAGAAAATGTTCCAGTGGCATTCCTAATGATGAAGAGGGCGGGGAGGAGGGATGGAAGGGTGGTGCAAAGTTAGGGCACAGATACTCTAGGCCACGGCCATTTGGCACAGGGCTGCAAGTTTAAAAGTTGTTTTTTAAGACAATAACCGCATCACCTGCCGAACAGATCCCAGGACAGATCTTGGATTAAAAGCTGCTATCCGAAGGTACAAGTGGTTTGGGGGGGGGGGGGGGGGCAGATTGTGGGTACAGAGTCGCTTTAAAGTGTTACTGTCATTATAACTTTCAAAATCTAAATCAGCAGTATTTGTTATGTAAAGCAAGTTTGCAATATACATACATTATTTATTTTTTAGTTATCAAGGAAATTACGGCACTTTCTGTTTTCTGACTTTTTTCTCAAAAAACAGGAAACACTCAGAAAATAGGATGTCCCATGTTTCCCAGGCCATCTGAGCGCTCACAGAGAAATGGCAGTCATGTGACTGATGGACACATTGAGCTGTGACTCTCTGTACTGGCCGGAATTCCTGTGTTTAGTCTGTTTTTTTTTTCAACCAGCACAAGTCAGAAAATCTGCCTTCAGGAGACTGGACCTGGATTTCTGGTAAATATTACAGCATAATAACAACAAAAAAAGTAATGAATGTATATTGCAAACTTGCTTTATATCACATCTACTGTTTATTTAGATTTTGAAAGTTATAACAACAGTGACACTTTAATATTAAACAGTTATCAGCCAAATACATGTTTGTAGGAATATTGCAGGATTATTGTCCCTTGTAAAAGGACTAGTGATCAGCAGACTAATGTGCAAACACCCGGTCGCTGATCACATTGTGCAGAATAAGATCATGCATTTATGTTTTTAATTGCATATAAAGCCAGAAACAGGTTGTGAAGCATTAACAATAGAGCCTTCCCCTCATCTCATAGCTGTCCCTGGATTTTTTTTTTTATACTTTGAAAATGTGAAAGTGTAACCACACCCTAACTGGACCCCGAATGCTAATGTGGACCACTGTCATTTAAAAAAAAAAAAATCACAAGTTATAGAAACATGACAAAACTATTGCTCAGTCAGGTGCTGAAACCTCCAATGATCACTAGAATGAGCGGGGTAAATGCATTTAGGTAAGCACAGTTAAAAACTGTTATCAGCCAAATACATGTTTGTAGGAATATTGTAGGATTATCTTCCTGTGTAAAAGGCCCAGTGATCAGCAGACAAATGTGCTCTTTTGATTGATAAAATAGAACGGGTCTACAAAAGACAGGCTACAAAAATGGTGGAGTGTGTGAGGCATAAACCATATCAGGAAAAAGTTAAGGATTTGAATCTGTATAGTCTGGAGGAAAGAGAAAGGGGGGACATGATCAAAACCTTTAAATATGTTAAAAGACTAAACAAGGTTCAGGAAGGAAGTGTTTTTAGAAAAAAAAACTGAACTCAAGAACAAGGGGACATAATCTGAAGTTAGATGGGGGAAAGATGAGAAATAACGTGAGAAAATATTACTTTACTGTAAGAGTATTAGACGCTTGGAACGAACTTCCAGCAGATGTTGTTGCTAAATCTACAATAACAGAATTTAAACCTGCAATGCAAAGAACCAACTGTGTGGGAGCCCCCACAGAACAGAAGTTCACAAACGCCAGCGCTATGATAGTCTTGCAGCTGTCAGGCTGGGAGTCACCCGCTTCTCTCCCCAAATAAATAAGTTACTGATAAATACTAAAGTGCCAAGCGCAAGTAAACGTGCTGTAGTACTACAAGTACAGCAATAGGTCTCTTTTTATATAATTGCATGCTGTATGTCACTGTGAAATGGATAAAAGTGAACTACAAATGAATACTAAAGTGCCAAGTGTAGAAATTATGAGCTGTAGTACTAAAAAAGGCAATGATAGGACTCTTTTATAGTTGTACGTTAGATATCACTGTGGAATAGATGAAAGTACCTGTAGAAGTTGTGTAATAAAAACTTTATAGGCAGAGTAGTCCTTCAATGTTGGTGGTAACTGAGATCCAGTACATTGCCGTTGATCCAAGGTCCAATTATGGTGCAAAAATGTGCAGTATCTTTACCAGGCTGTTTAGATAGGGATGCCCCAGCCGGTGGCTAATCCCCCCAAGAAAAAAGGTTCTTGGAACCGAGTAACGTCACTCTCTCCCTCCACGTGTCCCCGTAGAGACTCAAAAAACAACGCGTTTCAGCAAAGTAAAGCATTTGCCTTTGTTGCCTGATCTGTAGAGGGAGAGAGTGACGTCACTCGGTTCCGTGAACCTTTTTTCTTGGGGGGATTACGTCCTGGGTGTTTGTGCAGTGAGCAGCCCAGCCCTCACCGTTAATGACAGGCTGCAGCAATCCAGCTGCAGCCTGCTATTAACCCCTTAATTGCCACAATCGCGGCACTTAAGTGTAAGTGACAGGGGCAGCGGGGGTCCCGATCGTTTTAACGGACCGGCGGGGGTCTCTTACCTTCCTCCGTGCGACGCGATCGGCTCTCTTTTGCTTCAGTCTGCCACAGGCAGCCTCAATGAGCAGAGCGCTTATTACACTGATCAATCCTATGCCTATGACATAGCATTGTACAGTGTATGCAGTCTATTGATTGCATGTAAAAGTCCCCCAGGGGGACTTAAAATGTGTAAAAAAAAATGTTTTTAAAAATATCCCATAGCCCCTCCACTAATAAAAGTTAAAATCACCCCCCTTTCCTATTATATCAATAAAACATAAAAATAAATAAATATAAAAATAAATAAATAAACATATTATACCGTAGCATGCGTAATGCGTCCGATCTATTAAAATATAACAATCGTCATTGCGAACGGTGTAAATGAAAAGAGGGAAAAAAGCGACAGGATGGTCAATTTTTGGTTACATTATATATATTAAAAAAAATTATAAAAAGTATTGTATTAATAAAAACT
This sequence comes from Dendropsophus ebraccatus, assembly GCF_027789765.1. Classification (NCBI taxonomy): domain Eukaryota; kingdom Metazoa; phylum Chordata; class Amphibia; order Anura; family Hylidae; genus Dendropsophus; species Dendropsophus ebraccatus. Next base: position 56,776,328 of record NC_091463.1, read on the forward strand.
AGAGATCATGCCACAGAAAACAACCCTCTATACAGTCCCATAGGTGAAAAACTAAAACCGTTAGGGCCACTTTATTAATAGTTAATTGCAAAAAAAAAAAAATTTATTAAAAAAAAATATATAACATTAGAGAATCTGTGTAAACCTGTGTTCGGACTGACCTATAGAATAATGGTATCATGTCACTTTTACCGTATAGTGCATTACGTAGACACAGGAACCCCCCAAAAGTCACCATATTGCATTCTTTTTTACGATTTCACCTATTTATATCTTCATAAATGATATTTTTGGGGTTCCATCATACATGTTATGGTAGAATAAAAGACGACATTCCATAGTACACCTATTCCTGAAAAAAACAAGCCCCTACATGGCCTTGTAGATAGAAAAATGAGGTGCTAGAGCTCTTAGAAGGGGAGGAGGAAAAAACTAAAACGCAAAAATGAAAAATTTTTCGGTCCACTGGGTAATTTTGGGCTTAGTCCTCAAAGGGTTAAAACCTAATTTCCTCCGGTATAAAGCTTCTGCTGCAGCCGCAGCCGGTACATGCTGCGAGCTGGACAAAAGCTTTATACAGTGCTCCAGGGAACCAAATTAGCCCCATTGGGCTGATTTGTTCCCTTTAACTTTTTTGATTTGGGATGGAACGTGCCACACATCCATTTAGGGATGATACTGGATACTTTTCTAGTTTGCACCAGATCATAGTCTGAAGAATCAAAATGCCATACTTCATCATACAAAACCATTGAACTTTCATGGTAGGAATGTCAGTTGTTAAAACATATTTGCAAAATAAGAAAACAGATGGTCTGTTATTGCAGAAGACAAGACCTCCTATTGTCTTTTCTTCAAGACATAAAAAAAATCCTCCTTAATGATTTCTATTCTGTTCTGCTTATTTTATAATGAGCTAAAAATACGCTTATATGGCACTTTGGAGAACACTAAAAATAAATATGCTGTTTAGAATAATGGGAGATGGTAGCCTGCACTGCACAGCACTACAAATTAAAGTGATTGTACTCCAGTTGTTTTCTTTCCTGCTGTGTCATAGAAATACATCAATGAATATAATTGCATGTGGTGAGGCTATTTTTATCACTTTTATTTTCATATAATCTTCCAAATAGACCTTCCATGTCATTTATTTTGGATAATGTAGACTAGAATAATTGTATTGTAAGGAAACTTGGAAGTGGCTTCTGTCTCTCGTCTTCTTCTTCTCCTTAAGCTAATGCATTTCATAAAGAGCAATATTCCATTTTAGAATGACCGTAGCTATAAAATGGTTCACTGTGTGATCTATTTCAAGGGGGTTGAGGGAGTTAGTAGATCATCCTGACCTCTTCTTCTTCTGCATTTCTTCTTTATCATGTAAATATTCCTAGAAAGGTCCAGATGGATATATCTCAGACATTCTCACCACAGGCAGTACACCTATGTCAAAGGCATGAGTGCCCAATGTGACAAGTACAGGTTTCAGTACTAGCAGGCTGCTGCGGAGATGTAGATATCTCAGCCATGGTCAGTGTGTGGGCATCAATCATTATCAAATGCATCAGTGATTCCTATGACAGATACATATTTCAAGCAACTAGAATCCAGCTAAGTCTCTGTACATTTCTGCACTCCGTGTGTTCTGAACCTTGACTTCTGACTTCTGTTCCAGGTCACTTATTGGACTGTATTATGTACTATTTGGGATAGAGTATAAAATAATTGCAGAGGTAAAACGGAATGTTAGTCTTCACTCATGTTTACCTGACACTATATTTTTTTCCTTAAATAATTAATAAATTAATAATAAAAAATTATTAATATATCTTATCACTATCCAACAGTCTGTGATCTTGCCTTGTCTTCTCTTGGCACAAAATACTGATAGAGTTAGGGTTCTTTTACACAGACAGATTTATCTGACAGATTTTTTAAGCCAAATCCAGATTATATACAGAGAACAGGTCCTAAAGAAAAGACTGAGATTTCTCCTCTTTTTAAATCCTGGCTTTGGCTTAAAAAATCTGTCAGTCAATCTGTCAAATATCCGTATGTGTAAAAGAGCCCCAAGGCCCCTTTCACATGTCTGTTTATAATGTCTAGATTTGCGGATTTGCAGACAGAATAAGGACCCATTCATTTATATGGCCCTATACACACAACTTGAGGTGTTAGAGATCTGTGTTGGGGCCATGATCCATGCTGCCAAATTGCCAGTTGTGCAGCCAGTAGTTACAGCACGTATTATCTATTCTCAATGTATGGGTCTGTGCTAATGTGGACGGTTACAGTTGGGCACTTGTTACTTGTTGCTATGTTACTCCTAAACATGTATCTGTTTTTCGTTAAAACATTGAGACCAAGGGGGGGATTTATCAAAGTAAAGTAGAGTAGAATGTAAAGTAGAATTGGCTTAGTTGCCCCTAGCAACCAATCAGATTCCACATTTCATCCCTCACAGATTGTTTGAAAAATGAAAGGTGGAATCTGATTGGTTGCTAGGGGCAACTGAGCCAATTCTACTTTACACCAGTTTAATAAATCTCCCCCCAGATTGCTAAAAGAAAGCAAAAAGTAATAGTTACTTAGCGTGAGGGCATAATACATTGTCAAATTACACATTTTGAATTGAATTACTCGATAATCTTTGGCATTGGTCACCAAGCAAATCAAAGAAATAAATAAACGGTAGATAACTCTGCATATATTTCTGCAAAAGACTAAGAGCCGCAAAAATGAGAGCTTATATGAATGATATACCGTCACGGGATCAATCACGTGGCCAGAGGCGGATTAACTTTACCATAGGCCTCGGGCTGTTCACCAATTCTGGGCCCCCAACCCTACTGTACATATGGCAGCACTAGCATGGTGTCCATAGTACTAGATAGATAATGTTTTGCTGCCGTGATTTCTGCAAAATCATGGTAAAAAAGCATACATTTTTTGCTAATCATGGCAAAACTGTAGCCAGGGACATGTTCTTCTTTGGTTTATCCTGTTTAGTGTAGTGCACACATTAAGTGATATTTTGGATTCCTGGTATTATAGGTGTGTAACATTATATTATAATAAAACGGAAGATTCTACTTGCAGGATTACAAAATTTATTTTTTTATTTGAAAAATTTAAAAAGGGGGGTGATTTGAACTTTATTATAGAATGGGTCTTTTTAATATTTTTAAAAACATTCATTTATTTAATTTATTTTACACTTTTTAAGTCCAGCAAGGGACCTTCTTATAAGCAATCGTTAGACTGCTAATATTGGTCTATGCAATCCTATAGGATTGCATAGATCAGTGAAATCAGTGTTCTCCCAATAGAGTCTGGCTGAGCCAGATTATCAGCAGAGATACATCGGTAGTGTTGGAGGGTAAGTTTGGTCCTCTGGCTTGTTAGGTGACCCTTCGGCACCCCATAGTCATGTTAAAAGGGTGCCAATGCAGCACCTGTCATTCAGCCCATTTAATGTCGCAGTTGCATTACATCGCAGCATTGACATAGTTAAACGAGTGCTGTACAGTATCAGTCAGTCATTCACTCCGGGGATCTACTGCACATACAGTAGTAGCTGAACCACAATGTCTATGGAGAGGGCTCAGCTTCTGAGCCTGCTCATTCACTTTGCTATGGCATAGTGCTGGACTAAACAGGTTGGCACTGTGCTGGGCTGATGATTCCTACAAAACAGTAATAGATGGCATGTAGGGGAAGAAGACGTTCCTCATACTCTGTGTTTTAATGGATCTTCGGGAGCGTGTAGACTTGCCCAGCTTTGGGGGACACAGCTCAGCCCCCACCCTGTGTTTTGCCTGCGTCTCATTGGTACGAGACACAAGACTCTTGAGCTGTTTTTCCAGGGTAAGGGATCATCTTTAAAGACTTTAGTAAATGAAGTGTTTTATAAATATGCTTAGAATTAAATTGGCTTTCAAATGGAGTTAAGTTTTTAGAAACAACAGTGACCATTTAATGTTGCACATCCAAAGTCAGTGGTTAGCCCTAGACTAAGGGCTGTACTACCCAGCCGGATGCCCACCTGATATGAGATCGGCACTCCTTTACTGAGCCTAATTTACTGCTCAGGGATTGTGTGGCCAGGGCTGCATGGACCATCACTGGATCATTTCTGCAATCTTTTACTCCCATCATTAAAGTGACTCTGTACCCACAATCTGCCTCCCCAAACCACTTGTACCTTCAGATAGCTGCTTATAAGATATGTCCTGGGGTCCGTTCGAAAGGTGATGCATTTATTGTCTTAAAAAAACAACTTTTAAACTTGCAGCCCTGTGTCAAATTGTCGTGGTCTATGCCCTAACCTTGCACCACCTGTCCGTGCCTTCTCCCTGCCCTCTTCACCATTAGGAATGCCCCTGGGCAGAACTTCTCATATTCCTCACTTTTCTGAACACTGCACAGGTGACTTAACGATGCAACACATGCGCAGTGCTCAGACAGATGATAAATAGCAGAAAACCTGCCTGGAGCATTCCTAATGGTGAAGAGGGCAGGGAGGAGAGACAGAGAGGTGGTGCAAGCCTAATGCGCAGACACTTTAGGCCACGCCAATTTGACACAGGGCTGCAAGTATAAAAGTTGTTTTTTAGGACAATAACTGCCGAACGGACCCCAGGACAGATCTTGGATAGTGATGAGCGAGTACTAAAATGCTCGGGTGCTCGTTACTCTAAACGAATATCTCCCGATACTCGAGTGCTTGTTTCGAGTAACGAACCCCATTGAAGTCAATGGGAGACTCGAGTATTTTTGCAGGGGACCCAAGTTTGGTAAAGGGAAGGTCGTGTGAAAACCTGTCAACCTCAGAAATTGATGGAAACACAACGGAAATGGACAGGAAACAGCAGAAGCAGCATGTATGCATGCCTCTGAGGCTGCCTAATGGCACCATTATGCCTAATTCTGTGCAACAGCCTGGTTAAAACAGAGGGACAGCAATGCATTCTGGAACCTGTAGTACTGAGTACATCTGCTCAACCAGGAAATACAGAAACACAAAACAGAACAAAAAAAACACAAAACAAATGGATTTTTGGTAGTTTCAAAACTAGGATAGATAGGTAATAAATAATGCTATATGCTTCTGCAGAAGTTTCATTTTTTCTTGCCTCGATCCTGAGTTCCCCTTTAAGAAAAAAATAAAACATTAAATAAAAAAAGTACAATATACTGTATCTATACTGTACATGGTGTCTTAGTAAGGGGGGGGTGTGGTACATCATAGTGCAAATGTTTTTGGGGGGGAAAGCACACATCCTTCTAAACTATCAAAGTGGTAAAAGTGAACACAAACTGTGCAATCAAACAACAACCAATGAAAAGTGAGATAAAAGCAGAACTTTATACTTTTACAATGTGAACTATGAACTGAAAACTATGAACCCATCAATAGTGACATCCCTAGTTGACTAATGTGACAATTCTAAGTGCTAACTGGTTTAAGTGCTAACAAACAAGCATGAGCACAGCTAGATAGATTTCTCATACTGTGCAAACTTGCAATATGTATATATCCCAACAAATTAAACTGAAGGGTAACCATCATTTCCAAATTTCTGACATGTCACCAAACTTGTTAGGGTCCAAGTGCTGACCCTAACCCTACTTGCTTAAAGGAAGAAGCAGAGGGCCCTCAGCAGAGTGCGGCATCTGTTCCTTCCTGATCGTCACTTCCCGGATAGACAAACAGAAACAAAAAGGTGACGACCTGACCACCCCTGCCCTATTTTGGCAACTGTTGGGGGTAAGGAGGCTGACATGTCAATATGAAAGTTATAGTCACGTCAATCGTTCTATGAAGTGATAGTTACCCTCACCCAGGGCCGTTTCTTGTGGCGGGCGTGCGCCCCCCGGGCCGGTCCCTCCAGGCAGCCGGATCTAGTACAGTGAGCTTCCGGCACAGGCAGCCTGTCACACCCCTGCCCGGAAGCTCACTGCTGTAGCCCCGCAGCGCCCGGACTTCTCTCTTCTGTTTGGCAGTGGACATGTGACGTGATCACATGACCGCCGCCGAGGAGAGAAGTCTGGGCGCTGCGGGGCTACAGTAGTGAGCTTCCGGGCAGGTGTGTCACAGGCTGCCTGTGCCGGAAGCTCACTGTACTTACAAGATCAGCTGCCAGACAGAGGGAGACGCTGCTGCAGGATCCAGGAGAGGTGAGTGTATTTTTTTTTCTTCTCATAACTGCTAGAATGTGGTGGCTACAATGGGGCCAATAGTATGGAAGGCTACACGGGGGGGGAGGCTACATTTTGGGAGGGCTATACTATGGGGGCTATTTGGATGGGGGGGCTACTCAGGGGCAGAGCTATACTATGGGGGGCTACTCAGGTGGAGAACTATACTATGGGGGGGCTACTCAGGGGGAGGGCTATACTATGGGGGCTACTTTGGGGGGCTAGGCTATAATTTGGGGGTCTACACGAGGGGAGGGCATTACTATGGGGGCTACACAGTGGGTCTATACCATGGGGGGCTACACGGGGGGAAGGCTATCCTGTATGGGGCTATTACTATCTGTACTGCATAGGGGGATTAGTACTATGGGGGGGGAGCACAGGGGGGATTATTACTATAAGGGGGAGCACAGGGGGGATTATTACTATGGGGGGAGCACTGGGGGATTATTACTAGGGGGGGGGGCAAAGAGGGGATTATTTCTATGGGGGGGCACAGGGGGGGATTAAAACTATAGGGGGAAGCACAGGGGGGGATTAAAACTATAGGGGGATGCACAGGGGGGATTATTACTATGGGGATGCACAGGGGGGATTATTACTATGGGGATAGAGCACAGGGGGATTATTACTATGGGGGAGCGCAGGGGGGATTATTACTATGGGGGGAAGCACAGGGGGGATTATTACTATATGGGGGCACAGCAGGGGATCCTACATACAGGGGGCAACCCACATACCTACTGACTTCACTGCACATGACACAAAAAAGTAGAAGTTGTTGTAAGAGTGCGGAGCCTAAGATGTTTGTCTGGCAGGTTCAGAAGAGACGAATTGTAGCTGAAAGAAATCATCATGGAGGTCCGGGCCAGAAGGAGAGGAAAAGAGAAGTGACGTCTCAGATCCAAGAAGACGTCACCTGTAAGTCACGGAATTACTTTTTTTTTTTTTTTTTTTTTTTCGGGGGGGGGGGGGGGGGGGGCGCTTTGAGCAAGATTCGCCCTGTAGTCCAAATTACCTAGAAACGGCCCTGCCCTCACCTTTAAGGCACAAACAGCATTAACAAACTTTTAACTGTGGCGGTGTGTATCCTCAACTCCGTTTCCTCACTCTCCTCCTCATTTTGAGTTACATTCATGACAACAACCTCACTGTCTGACAACCGGGTCTCATCGTCATCATCAGACACCTCTTCCAACCCCGCTTGCAAGTCCCTACTCTCATTACCCACTGACTGCGTGAGCTGCATAGTTTGGGCTTCAGGACAGATCGACTGCTCTGATTGCTCTGACTCAGGGAAGGGTCCAAAAAGAGTTCCTGGGAGCATGTTGGTGCAGCTAAATTCCTTCCTTCCCTGGAGGGGCCAGGCTGTGGGGAAGGAGGCTGAGCTAATGGAGCAAGGGTTCCACTCCCTTGGATAGCGTGGGTGGACTGCGTGGAAGACTGGGTGGTGGATAAGTTACTGGACACATTATCCGCTATCCATGTGATAACCTGTTCACACTGCTGCGGTTTCAATATTGGTCTACCTTGAGACCCCGTAAGTTGGGCAAAGAAGCTAGGGAGTGGACGTCTGCGGTGTGCCACTACTACCTCCTCAACAGGTGCTGCTGTGTCACTCTGTATGGTACAATCTGGTACAATCTGTATGGTACAATCTGGTAGTGGCTGGACCTAGATACATGCTGTGATACCCCCGTCCAATGAGCAGTTAAGTTTTATAAAGGTGTACTACAAATCCCAGCAATACAGTGTAATACCCACTAGTTTAGGGGGGGCTGTACGGTACAATCTGGTAGTGGCTGGACCTAGATACATGCTGTGATACCCCCGTCCAATGAGCAGTGAAGTTTTATAAAGGTGTACTACAAATCCCAGCAATCCAATGTAGTACAGCAGGACCACCAGCCCCAAAATTAAAAAAGAGTACACTGAGCACTTTCTAGGGGTCTGTATGCAACACCTAATGTCCCCTTTCTGCCAGCAGCCAATCACCCACATGTATGGGTCCCACGTGATCGCAGGATGTACCAAAGAGTCTCCTGCATGTTTATTGGCTGAGAAATAGCGCCCAAACTTACAGGAAACGGATGATGAGATTTTCTCGAGTATCGCGAGATGCTCGTCCGAGTAACGAGTACATCAAGTACCCTAATACTCGATCGAGTACCAAGCTCGGACGAGCATGCTCGCTCATCACTAATCTTGGATTAAAAGCAGCTATTTGAAGGTACAAGACTTTGGGGAGGGCAGATTGTGGGTACAGAGTCGCTTTTATCATGACCATTCTGCTTGTGATTTCTTTACATCTTGTCATGTCACGTTCAATATCTATGGGATTCAAGTGTGGAGAAAGTTGTGTTGGTCTTCATCATCTGGTTATGCAGGGAATTGTTCACAATAAAGTGGCCATCAGTGTGGGACAACCTGCTGATGATACTGGATGACACTTCCGGGAACCTCCTGCATAAAGTGTTATAATGGCATGGTAGTGTTGATCAATTGTTAGATTTCTTCTTGGTCTCATGTCAAAATGTGAACAGTATGAAGAGGAGGACTATTTATGTAACAATTCCAATTGAAACAGGATTCATGGGTGATTCATGGATCAAACACCTGTTGTCAATGTTGCTGTTAGGCTCCTCGTGTACTGAAACACTGACCTGTAGGACATACTGTATGTATTCATACGCTTAGAGAAGGTCACACTGAGTTCACCAGTAAAGGGTTGAGGACATTTTTGTTCAAACCTAAAATTTCACCCGCAAGCCTAATATCCCTTACTTTTTGTGACTAGTGTATTATCTATATCATAAAAATAAAAAGTCTGTCTGTCTGTCTGTCTGTCTGTCTGTCTCGTATAGACTTCCAAACGTCTGAACCGTTTGACCTCAAATTTGGCAAACAGACACATTGGGTGCCCGGGAAGGTTAGAGTGAAGGTCCCGTCCCCTCCAGATGTACAGGAGGGGAGGGTTAAGAGCGCCCCATAGAGATGAATGGAAGAATCTCCACACTGCACACACAGGTGATATAATTAGTGCTGCAGCTCCCCAGCAGAAATGGCAGTTGGGATCCTTAGCAACCAATAGGATTACTACTTTCATTTTCACAGGGAGCTGGGATCTGATTGGTTGCTAAGGCCAGTTGCCTCACAACAGATCCACAGAAATAAATACAGTAAGGGTGCCTTCACACCTACCGAATCCGCAGCGGATTTCACGCTGCAAATTCGCAGCAAAATCCTCTGTGGATCCAGTGTCATTCAACCCTATGACACTACATACAGCGGGATTGACATCCCGCTGCGAGTATGTAAGTTAACCCCCTTGGCGGCCGGAGCGTAACTTACACTGACAGAAGCAGCCATCATCCCGCCTGCACAAACCGCTGTTAGATGGTGCAGGCTCCCCTCCAGTTGTGGGTGGTGGTGTTGGGAAATGTATACAGTAAGGGGGTGTTAGGTCAGGTATACAGGACCCCAGAACTATACACTACAGGTATACAGGACCTCCACCAAGTATACACTACAGGTATACAGGACCTTCACTAACAATATCAATGTTGTATATAACCAGGCTCAGCATAACACTCCCAATGTTGTACATAACCAGGCTGTATACTGTATAACACTGCCAATGTTGCATATAACCAGGCTGTATATAACACTGACAATCTTTGTATATAACCAGGCTCTATATAAAACTGCCAATGTTGTATATAACCAGGCTCTGTATACAGTCTGATCACATGACATCTCAGTTTGGCTATTAGGTATTTAGGATGTTTAAAGTTTTTAGTTTTCGGTTTATTATTATTATTTGTCTTTACTGTCATCTTCTTTAGACGTAAAGTGTTTGGGCCTTTACGAACTAACCTACTATCCAAACTGTGGAAGCTTTGGCTGTCCAGGGATGGGAATTGTAGTTTTGCAACAGCTGGAGGGCTGAAGGTTCCCCATCCCTGGTCCCTTTTCCACTGGAGACAGTAACATTTTGGTGAGATTTGAAACCAATGAGTAGTTTCCATAGAATTACTGAAGAGGCAATATGATACACCGTTAATAGTCACACTAGAAACAATCTTGTAACCTGATTGTCTACAGTTTCAATAAGACATACTGTATGCTGGAAAGAGCGGCTGACAGCCAGACAGCACAGTAGTAGAGCAGTAAGTGAGAGGCATGTGAGCACCTGCAGACTGCCAGTAGAAAACAGTTAGTGAGAGCCATGTGACTACTAGAGGTCAGCGAACCAGTTCGGCCGGTATGGGATCCGGTTTTGGATTTTTCCAAAAGTCTGAGTCCGGTCGGATTCGGATTTTTGGAAGTCTGCTCCTAAATTTTTTTTTTTCCCTTGCTTTCTAAAATGGCAGAATCAATTTTAGAAAGCAGGAAGTGTTCTGAGCGGGAAAAACGCTTTCCCATGATGCCCGGAACACATCCAATCAGCAGGGATCTTGCACTAGCCCACCCCCTGTGTGACGTCAGTATTGCTTTAAGAGGAGCGGTCACATGACTGCACCACGCAGTCTGCAGAGAGAGAGGAAAGAGACTGTCAGCAGTGCACAGAGCTCGTCAGTGACAAAACACTGCTGCTGCTGTACTGAGAAGATATTGTACAAAAGCAAAGACAAAAAGATTATTAGGAAAGCGGAGAGGAGAAACATATAGTGATTGAGAGAGAAAAATAGAGAGGGCGAAAGATAGATAGGTAGATAGATTAGGCATAGGAGAGCAAAGGGTGCACAGAACAAAAACGTGCTATACAGATATACAAGTACTATAGTTGGACCCTTGGAAGAGTGTATATGACATAGGTGTTTTCCTGAGGCACAAATATATACCTTGTGCATGTGTGTAGAATAAAACTCTAAAAACTATTGCTGGACCTCCACTGGCCTCCAATGACTACTGCTGCTCCTTCACTGCATTTGTGACCTTTTTCTTGCATAGACCCTGTAATGGTGAATTTCCTGCATAGACCAGTAAATTGTGAATATTAAAGTAAAAAAAAAAAAAAAATTGACTTTAAGATATTGAAAAGATAATTATGTTACTGACATTTAGAGCCCTAAATTCAACCAAATACTCTACCCCCGTATCATATAGATGCTTTAAACTATGAAATCCAAAGAAATCCAAAATTTGGTCGAACCAAGCTTTTCAAAAAAATCCAGAGGTCCGGTCGGATCGAACTTTTGAAAAGTTCGCTCATCTCTAGTGACTACCTGCAGCTTAGCTGCCCTGCTAGATCCTGATGCCGACAGATCCAGGAAGCTAAGCAGAGACAGGCCTGGCCACTCCAAGAATGTGAGACTGCAGTGGCGGGAGGAGACTGCAGCTTTAGGGGGAAACATCCCACTTCGATGACGGGTGCTGCAGGAAATGTTTTTGGTTTTTGTTTCTACTAATTGTATTGTAATTATACCGGAAATGTTTTTTTCCCACTAGTGGTATTGAATTTTAATACAAATGTATATATATCTTCACACACAAAGATATATATCTATGTGTGCATTCACACTGATATGTATATACACCTATCTGAGCATGAGAATCTATATAACAATGAGTTGCAGGACACCAGGTACTAATAGGAAGCAGTACAGCAGTACAAAAAACATCAATAGGTGAAATAATACACAGAGTAAATTACATATATATATATATATGTATATGGCACATTGCTGGAAAAAATAATGAAAGTGTATGTAGCCATTCAAATTCATTGTATATATCAGCTGCCTATTGAAACAAGGCGATTTGCAGATGATAATTATGATTTTATGATGTAATTCTAAATGAATGTTTGCATGTATTTCATTAAGAAAGAATCTGAATGGAAATAACATTACACGATTTTACGTGTTACAAAGTCGACATAAATGACGTTCTCATCTCATGTCTATTGCGCAACTATGAGTATATAATTATCTGCTTGTGTTCTACCATATAGTATTCAATGAGATTCCCAAGGTCTTGCTCAAATAATATTGTTACCCAGCAACCTGAGCTTAGTGTACACGTGTTTAGTGGTTCGCTCAGCAGTTACACCACAGGAGGCAACTTTTGTGAGATATTGAAATGACAAGAATCTGCATGGTTTAAAGGGAAGCTGTTTCTTTTTTCAGGCCTCCCAAACAACAAGCAGCATAATACAAGCACAAACTCCCTTATTATAATAGGCTATGAGTCACTAGATGTGGCTGCGTTTTAGAGTATTGATAGATTTAAAACCATCTTTGCAACAGTATTCTGAGTCTCCTAAATGATCGCTCGAGGCTTCTTCCACCCTGCTGGTCTGGATCAATAGACCTCCCTCTATTTCCATATAGGAATGAAAGCTGATGGGTGGGAGACAGCCAACAGGGAACACCCCAGGGACTCAGAGCCTTGGGAACACCCCAGGGACTTAGAGCCCTGTTTCCAAGTTTTATAGTTATCAATCCTCTGAAACTGCAGAATTTCAGAGTAGCCCATGGACCATGGTAAAAACAGGGACTGGCCTTGTTTTATGCTACCTGTGGTTCGGCCACCATGAAGCTAATGTTAGATTCCATTTAAAGAGGACATAGATGTGGTATATTTTATAGGTACTGCTTTGAAATAATTTCCTTTGAAATGTTTGTACCTGTGGAACACCAGGAATACAAAATAATATGACATCATTACATATGTGGTACTTGGGCCAGTAGTATTGATGTTATTTGTCGTGACGCTAGCACTGTAGTAGTGCACAGGTGTGATGTTGATACCTGTTTTGTATGGCCGGTTTATAACCCCAAATGGTCAGTAACCTCCAAGCTTGTTGCGGGTCCGTTGGGCACTTGACAACCTGGAGTGGTAGTTGACCCACCCGGGATGTTGGTACCACCACCCACAGAGAAGGGGGAAAATAACCCAAGGTGTAAAGGTGTGTGTATGGGTGAAGGTGCAGACTGAGGAAGCAGAGTCCTGTGTGTTTTGCATACAAATATAACAGTTTACTGAAGAACTTTGTGAGCCAACTGTACTTGTTACACAGATATCAGTTATTGTCAGTTATCTGGGGGTAGCGGGTTCCCAAGACTTCCTAGTTGCCCTGCACTGTGCAGTAGGATACGTAGACTTTTTCCGGTAGCTTTGTTCTACTGGGGTCAGCTCCTCTTGTATCAGGAGTCTGCCCTGCATGTTTTCGAGAGGTACATGGCATGGGCTGGGGTATTCCTTAGTGGCTGCCGTCCTCTACTTAGCTTGAACTTAGCACTGCATCATAGAACTAGTGGTAACTGCTGTAGAAGCAATATTCAACTCAGCTGGTCTCTCACACATCCTTCCTCAAAGACCTTCAACGACTAACTTCCTGTACTTCCTCTCACATGGAGCTAACTCCTCCTACAGAGTTGTGCATCTGCAAGAGGGGACAGACAGGATAGGACAGAGAGAAAGAGCACCCTCTAGTAGTCAGCACCCATTTCTTCAGCTGTGCATAGAATTAATACATTATAAAAATGACAGTGACACCTAGTGGGGAAACTACATACTTCATCCACCACTTTTACCTAAGTGCACTACTTACTGCGGTGCATACACTGCACCCATGGTGGGACACTACACATACTGTTATAAACTTTCTCTAGCTAAACCCTTTTGCCCCGGAGTTTAAGGTGATCATGGAAATATCTTCATTCCCTCATCTTCAACTCCACATTCACAGCAGGCTACAATGTGCCTGTAGACGGCAAGCTATAAACACAGTATAACACAGTCTGCTAGCTGCTAGGAGGCTGTAGGGAGCTGGATGCTCTAGTGTCAGGTGAGAATATATTAGGGAACTACACATTATTTGGTTCATCATTGCACTTACAAACCAGAGTATACAGATACTTTTATACTATTTTAGATTATTGCCCTTACAATTGTAATATCATAGATTGCATCTAGGAATACCCTGCACATTTCTGTTACATATAGGAAGGATAAATATGGCCTGTCCCCTGTATCTACAATAGAAAACCCTATAAAACACTCCTGTATCTGTAGAGAAATAAGACTTTCCTGTGTACAATAAATTGATTTTCAGACTTCTCTTAAAAAGCATCCTCGGGCATAAGTTTATGTGTGCAGCAGGTGAAAGAACATCTATCCCCTGCTGTACATGAGTCAGTTTATTGACCACTAAGAGATACACGGTAGCAGTAAAGTGAACAGCTGGATCTTAAGTAGAGAAGAGCAAATTCCTTCTCTCCACTGACTCTTCCGGATCTATCACGGAGTTTGGTTTTACCACCCAGCACTGAAAACCCTGTTGTTTGTTTTCCCCTCCAAGTTCAGTTTATAACCCTTGGGCCAATTACCCTTTGATCTGTTTGCTAACAATGCAAATCCTCTAACAGTAAATAGGCCTTGGAGCTCCCATTTTATCAATTGTGTGTACAGAATGTACAGTACATAGTAAATTTCTGCTATATGTACTCCATGTTAGGATATGGCGTGACCCAACACAGCAGCCTTCTTAACTGACCATGATCCACAAATAATTTCTCATAATTAGCAAGTGAACGTCCATTTCAGGTCAATTTTAGAGCTTTAATCTGATCTCACGCTTCTTTATGCAGCTTAGAAAACCTTCCAGCAGTTTAGCTTATGTCATTTTCAGCTCATTGGTATCTACAGCTTTAATTAAGACATTTATCATGTTGACACTACAGGTAGCTAAATCTGAAAGGTAATGATACATTTATTTTTGGTAAAATTAGTAGAAATAAGCGAACCAAACTTCATGAAACAAGATCCTTAGATTGCTTTTCCTATTACACTGAGTGATGCGCAGCAGACCGTTGCTGACATGGTTATGCTGTTTCAACATGTTGAAAGACCATGATCAGTAGACATTGTGCATGTTGGCTGATCGTGGTCTTTTAATATATCCTATTACACCAGATGATTATCTGCTGCAACGGCCCATAATCCTTTGGTGTAATAGGGCCTTTAGTCTCCTATTACACAGGGCGATGCAGAGGAGCAAATGAGCACTGTCAGCGTTTGCCAGGATAATTACTAGACGGCTAGATCGTCCGGGCAGCCCATTGCTGCTCCTATTCCACGGAGCCATGGCAGCAGATAGTTGCTATCTTAGTCATTTTTCTTTTAACATGTTGAAAGACAACAACAGACAACGATCAGTTGGCATTGTTTTATTACACGAGACGATTATTGCCCGTTACATTCATTTCATGTATTGGGGCCTTTAGAACTCCCACTTCTCATAGTCTACAGACTCCAAGCTCTGTTATCAGGACCCCCCACTGGTGGGACGTAGCTACATAGAGCTAGATCAGAGAACTACGTGCAGACGGCCCGGAGTCATAATTCCATAACGAGTTATGGTATTATCGTGAATTCTAGCCACATAACAGTTACATTTTCCAGATATTTTATCCAGTATCCAGTATACAGGAGAAAGTGTGTAATGTAATTTTTTTTTCTTTTTTTTTTTGTACTGACAATGACTCACCAGCTGGGCACTTCAGAAAATATAGCATTTTGCAACCTATTGTTATAGGTTCAAGCAGGTATTTTAGCTCCATGCCAGTTCTATTCAATTATACTCTGGTCACTTGGGGCTCTCCTATACGATTGCATGAAGATAGAAAAATCAATACACAATAGGATAAGAGAAGAAGAGAGCACTAACACGGTATGGCACAAGCTGACAATATTTACAAGGATATATACAACATGTATTAATGTAAACTGAGTATATTAATCACTTAAAAAGGCCCAACTGTGTCCTCACTCCCAAGTAATGCCCCCTGTACCCCAAACAGTAACAATGCCCCTGTACTCCCATATAGTAATGCCCTCTAAATCCTCACATATTAATAATGTCCCCTAAGCCTCCATAGAGTAATAATATCCCCAGTTTCTCCATATAATAACAATGTCCCCCTGTGTTACCTCATATATTAATAATTTCCCTATGTGTCTCCATATAGTAATATGTGAACCCATACAGCAATAATGCCCCTGTGCTTCCCAAAATATTACTAATGTCCCATGTACCTCAACCCAGTAATAATATCCCCCTGTGCAAACATAAAGTAATAATGCCCTCTGTGCATTCATAGAAATAATGTCTTCCTTCGCTTCCCTATACTAATGCCAGCTGTGCCTCCATTCAGAAATATTGTTCTCGTTCTCCTCTATATAGTAATTAGGTCCCTTGAGTCTCTCTATAGTAACAACACCCTTTACCTCCATATACCTCCTTGTGCTTTCCATATAATACTAAAGACCCCCTGTGATCCTCATAAAGTACAATGTCACCTGTGCCCTGTGTACTCCCCCATAAAATTAATGCCTCCTGTGATCTTCCCTACAGGAGCCACCCCATGGGTCCTTCTCAGAGGGATATCTGTGTTTTGAGACTCTTAAATGAGTGTTTTGAGACTCTTCTTTTTCCTTTTTTTTTTTTTTTTTGCATATTCACGTTTCCCAGGGAGCAGTGCCCCTAGGATTTCACCGCATTGAGCGCTTTCACTAGCAGCCGGCAGTGTTATCTTTGGCTGGTCTACCTGAGATCAGCGATCTGTTTCCCATATGGCTCTACTAGGCATTGCTCCCACCTAGCCCAAACTCTGCTCCACACTGATGAGGGGCAACACTCAGAAACAGCTGTATGTGGATGGTTACCTGGCCTTGGTTTTTCCCTTGTCATTACATTGACTTATAGGGACAATTAATATGGTGGGTTTGGTGGTTTCCCTACAGGAGCCACCCCTTGGCTGGGTCCTTCCTGGAGGGATATCTGGCTAGTCCTGTGTTTTGAGACTCTTAAATGAGGCTCCACAGGCTCTTTTTTTTTCATATTCATTTTTCCCAGCAAGCAATACACCTAGGATTTCACTGCATTGAGCACTTTAACCAGTAGCCAGCAGTGTTTTCTTTGGCTGGTCTCCCTGTTTCTCATATAGTAATATTGCTCCTGTGCTCCAATAAAAAAAAAATTCTTAAACATAATACTCACCTAATGTGGGCTGAATGGAGTCTCTCCCTCACTTCAGAGATTTACCAACAGTGTGTGAGCTGCAGGGAGAGGATCCCTAGACGGGCGCTATTATGTCATATCATAACACCAGACTGAGTAAAAGATCTCATGAGTAAATGGTGCAGCTGGGACATGACAGGTTCCACTGAATTTTCATGAATCTGCATTTAAAGGATATAGATGAAGTGAATTGTGGCAGTCGCCCAGAGATCTAGCGTCCAAGCAGCTAAAAGAGAACACTGTCCCCTACCATACGTGAAGACGTATGTAATAGAAATGCTTAATAGGAATTGAGGACTTCATTAGTGAGTTTACACTGTAAAGTTTTAGTCAGCAAAATGAGATACAATAGGTGTCCATATATGTGACGTCACTGTACTCTTCTCATTCACAAATAAAGCTCCATTTCTTTTATTTTTAATACAGAGAAAAATGCAAGATGAACTGGACAGAAGGGTGGAGATGTTGCCATGTTACCATCCATAGACAACTGGGACCCACAGGGAATCGGATTGCTGGGAGACAGCAACTGGTGGCTGGAGTCCCTGGGAAGGAAATGGAAAATTAAAGTGCGTCTGTACAAAGTATCCCGGTTTGCAGACAACAGGACTCACACATGTAGGCTTAGATTCAGCTTTGGAAAAGATACAAGAAAGTACTCACCATAAAAGCATAAGAAAATATCCATACAAAAATATGCAGAATAATAACAACTATATATCATAACACTGTCATATGCTTACCACGGTCACTCCACCACTGAATGGAGAACACAGCTTATGTCTCTCTGTTAGAACTTAGCCTCTGTGCCTGTGCGGGGGAAGTGTTCACAAGCAAAGAAAAAGATAACAGAAGTGGTTGTCATGAAGGGGCCAAGCATCGCACAGCTTGAGTCTGTCACAGGGTATAAAGACTCAAAGAATTCCAGATTGCCATAGAACCTGGATCACAAAGACAGAATGTGAGGGAGAAGGTGGGGGAGTTTTATACAGTAGAGACAATGATTAAGCATCTTAAAACATTGAAGCTTAGGATGTGTTCACATGTTGCAGTGCCTTTTCATTTATTTATAAGTGGGATTTTGGTAAATTGCATAAAAAACACAGTTTTACCTTAGAGTATTGTGAAAGATATTTGCTTCATCCTGGTGTTTCCTTTTGCATATTATTCAAACTAGTGAAACTGAGTAAACACATAGAACATTTGTAACAAAAAATGTGATTTCTAACTCTATTTAGTTAAACAGGCACTGCCATTTCAATATGCCTTGTATAGATCAAGGAGTACAAGCGAATATAAAGAACTTTGTGATATATCTTATCAGACAAAAATGCTTCCTTCCCCTGTTATGAAGCATCTTCCCTCCTCTGCCCCTTCCTGATGAACTGACTTTGCCAGTAGAGCTTAGCAATAACTTTTGTTTACTGGATATGACTTCTAGCAGCTAAGGGATCAGATTACAAACAATACAAGGTTATGGGGGGAATGGCATGATATAGTGCCAATCCTCATGTACAGACAGATTGTCCTTAAGTCACTTCAAGCTAGAGGTTTAAGCATTAAAATTAAAAGTTATAGGGGGAGATTTATCAAACATGGTGTAAAGTGAAACTGGCTCAGTTGCCCCTAGCAACCTATCAGATTCCACCTTTCATTTTCCAAAGAGTCTGTGAGGAATAAAAACTGAAATCTAAGTGGTTGCTAGGGGAAACTAAGCCAGTTTCACTTTACAGCATGTATGATAAATTTCTACCATAGTTTTTATAGAAATAATTTTCGAGAACATCTATTATATATATTGGGAGACATGTATGAAAAGGCGTAAATGCCTTTTTTAGGCGCAGATGGGGCAAATCGGCGTAAAAATATTCGCAAACGGTCTTTTTGCGAATATTTTTTTCCATCTGCCCCATCTGTGCCACCTTCTCCAGTGGGGCGGAGGGGGTCGTTACGGGGAGTGCGGCTGCACGCAGAGGGGGAGCAGCCTCTGCGTGCGCTGCATTTATCATTTTTGCCGTGGAAAAATTATACTGAAACCTACGCCATCTCTGAGCTGAAGTAGGTTTCAAAATTTTCGCACGGACAGGCTCCCTGTGATCGGGATTTATGTAGAGGCAATGCGCCTCTACTTAAATCCCCTGAGCTTGGAGCTGCGGGGACATTTGTAAGCCCGCCGTAAATAACGCTGGACTTCATAAATGTCCGCCATTCTGATAATACATTTTTGTAGAAAAAAAGTAATAAAAATGCATTTAAAAAACCCACACTTTTAACTATGCAGTAATCATGACATTCTCTTACGTCCCATTGGCATCACAACATATGGGGTAAATTCGCCCCTGCGAGCCCCTGGGACGAAGGAACATTTAATGAAAAAATAACAATTAAATTTTAATCCCCTCCTCCATGAGGTATAAATAGGCTCCACCTCCCCCTAGACCTCAGTCTTTTTTTACTTTGTTGCTGTTAGCCCTAGGGGACTTTGTCCCTCCTCCGTTTTTATGCTTTGTTAACCTGTTGCATTCAGGTTTTCTCTCCAGGTAATGATTGCTGGGATGCCGCTGGAGCCGGTGTCCAGGTAGTATCCTGATATTTGCTTCTGCAGGTCTTAGCTTTTAAGTTTTTCTTACCTAGTGCGTCTTGGAACGCACTCTGCGTGTCACCCGAGCCGCTGGCTTTTCTTCCAGTCGCGTTCGACTGTGGAACGCATCGGCGCTGCGTGCGTCTCAGCACTGCGGCATCAGCGTCATGTCACTTCCGGGGGCCGGCAGCGGCGCGCGCTCTCTGCATGCCGGATTAGCTGTGTGTTCAAGGCAGAAGGTAAGCTGTTGCTTCCTCTAGGTCTGGCTGTCTTCCTCTGGAAAGATTTTCTGTGGCTCATTTGGATCTAATAGAAAACATCTGAGTGCAAACTGCTGTGATCTCTCTTCTATATACTTAAAAGTAAGTGTTGCTGCCACCTAGTGTCTCTTTCCGGTATCACTCTAGCCAGGCTAGTGGTTTATATGTATTGTAATACATTGATTATTTGCAGATGTCTGAAATGGAGACCAGTCCTGCTGCTGGCAAAAGACCTTCTAAGGAAGCACTTCATGTGCCGAGTGTGAGACTCCTCTACCTGACGGCTATGGATACCGTAGGAGGATCATTTTTTCCAGATAAGATTCATCCTTTCTTTCATAAAAATATTTATGAATGCCTAAAAATATTTATAATGCCTAAGTACGCTGTCGTTCATGCAGACCTAAACCTATGAGGAGCCTGATGTTCAGGATGTAGTTGTATGGGTCAAGGACTATGTGCAAAAGACTTTAGCGGCTAATGAGAATCGCCGCCCGTGTCCTAAGTTAAAGACCAAATGGAGTATTTCTCTCTCTACTCCCAGCCTGTGAGTATATTACTTTATGGCTGTAGGATTATGGTCATTTTCAGTTTTACTGTGATTGATGAAGTTAAGTCATCATCTTCTTCTGAAACCTCTTCTACTTCTAAAGATGAGAGAGAATTATTCAAGGGATATTTCACAGCTGATAGAATTCACAAGCTCTGCTAAGCTGTGCAAGCTGAAATACACCCTGAGGAAATAGAAGAGGATAGGATTGGTCCTCCTCAAAAAAGCCTAGGGCTTTTTCTGTGGGTAAGACTTCATTGTCTATGTTACAGGCGGAATGGAAGGAACCGGAAAAGGCTCCGGGTTTGAGAAAGAGGTTTAAGACCTTATATGTTCTCAAGGAAGAACAATGTAAGGACTGGATTGAGCCTCCAAAGGTGGACCCGGCCATAGCCAAACTGTCAAAATGTACTGTGCTGCCTGCGGAGGACGGATCCAATCTTAAGGATCCGATGGATAGAAGGGTGGAGGTAGCCCTCAAGAGATCATATACGGCAGCGGCAGCCCAAGGGGCAGTCTCCATTTCTTCTTTGAGGTTTCTAGAAGCCTAAGGAGATGGCTGGCCAAGGTCCAGGAAAATTTGGAAGGTAGAGCTAGCAGGGACAAGGTCCTTCGCTCCTTAAAAAAGGTCATTATGGCCATTGACTTCCTCTGCGATGATGCATCTCAGGGAACCAGGTTAGCGTAAAAAAAACTAGTACGCTCTCGACCGCTGCCGAAGGGCGCTATGGTTAAAACCCTGGGTTGGAGATGCTAACTCCAAAATTCAGCTCTGTAATATTGAGTTCCAGCCAGGTAGGCTGTTTGGCTCTGAGGTGGATAAATTAATGGAGGAATTGTCTGACAAGGAGGGGAAGTCCCTACCATTGTCCTATAAAAGCCGTGATTCCTTTCGCAGAGCAAAATCTCCTCAGCGAGGCAAAGGGAGATACCAGTACAGAGGTCGAGGAAGAAACTATTCCAGAAGAAGTTCCGGGAAGCAGCAGAATAAGGACACCAACAAGAAACCAG
Organism: Dendropsophus ebraccatus; assembly: GCF_027789765.1. Taxonomy (NCBI): domain Eukaryota; kingdom Metazoa; phylum Chordata; class Amphibia; order Anura; family Hylidae; genus Dendropsophus; species Dendropsophus ebraccatus. Next base: position 56,797,960 of record NC_091463.1, read on the forward strand.
ACTTCTGACGCAGAAGCTGTCCAGTGGGGGACATCTGAGTTTGTTTCTCGCTGCCTGGGAAGAATTAAGAAAAGATCACTGGGTATTAAATATTATTCAAAATGTCCTTATTTATAAATAGTCCTTCATTTATCATCTCTTCCTCCTCCAAGGTTTCTTCTGTCAAGAAATCTTAAGCCAGAAAGACACTTAGTCCTAGAGACAGAAATTCTTTACCTCCTTTCCATTGAGGCTCTAGAGGATGTTCCTCTTTCCGAGATCGGTCAGGGAGTTTACTCCCCAGTGTTACTAGTGCTGAAGCCATCCGGAAATTGGAGGCTTATTATAGATTTGCGATATCTCAACAGGTGCATCGTAAAGAAGACGTTCCACATGGAGAACATAAGATCGGTAAAATCTATCCTCCAGGAGGGAGATTTTATGGTCACCATAGATCTACCGGATGCATATCTTCATGTACCGATTCTGAAGGCTCACAGGAGAGCCTTCGCCATCCAAATCCAGGGGAAGGTAAGACACTTACAATTCAAAGTCCTTCCATCCGGAATACCTCCGCACCCTTTGTTTTCACATAGGTAGTGTCACCATGATGGTTCGCTTCCGTTTACAGGGGATAAAGTTATCCCTTACCTGGATGATTAGTTGATTATGACTCAGACTCAGGATCTTCTGAGAGTTCAGTTGAACTATGTCCAGGACATACTTCAACAATTAGGTTGGCTTATGAACATAGAGAAATCAGACTTAATTCCTAATTCCTCCTCGTCAGGTATCCATAAGAACATAAATGCGCTTTCTATGGCTCCTTGCCTCAGCTGCGGACGCGGTGCCATGGGCGTTATGGCATATGAGATTTCTTCAGAGAGAAGCACTAACAGTATGGAACCGAGGACTGAAGGACTTGGATGCGATGCATGTTCTATCGACTCAAACAAGACATTCTCTAATGTGGTGGAGACAAGTCAAACATGGAGTTTTATTTTCAGAACCACACTGGATAACCATCACGACAGATGCTTCAGGAACAGGTTGGGGAGCTCATCTGACAGTCATCACGACTGCAGGATCTTGGAGTCAACAGGAATCCGCTCTGCCCTCCAACGTGAGGGAGCTCAGAGCGATTTACCTAGCTCTTCTTCATTTTTCTCCTCCTATTTTACAGAGAGCAGTCAGAATCCGGATGAACGACATGACCTGTGTGGTGTACCTAAACAGGGAGGTACCAGATCCCCTTCTCTCCTCAGGGAAGTAGAGAAGATTTTTCTGTTGGGCAGAAACCAGAATAACCAGACTCTCTGCGATTCATATCAGGGTTGTCGACAATATATTGGTGGAGTCGAGGCCTGACATTACCGGGGAAATGCTTTCTCTCAAGGAGAGTGTTCATTCAGTTAACCCAGAGATGGGGGCTTCCTCAGAGAGACCTCATGGCATCAGCAAGCAATGCCAAACTGAGGAATTTCTGTTCCCTTTACAGGGCAGACAATCCCACGGTGGTGGACTCAATGACAATACCATGGACATACCAGCTGGCGTATATCTTTCCTCCCATAGCCATGATTCCCAGAGTTTGACGAAGATCAGTCTAGATCAGTCGTCAGTAATAATAATAACTCCCTTCTGGCCGAAGAGGTCATGGTTCACCCTGCCCATGAATATGAGCAGAGGGGAATTTTGGAGATTACCTCTGCATCCGGATCTAATATTCCAGGGTCAACATCTGTGCAGGAATCTTTCCAGCCTCAGCTTGACAGCTTGGAGACTGAGTGGACTGTATTAGACTCTAGTTTTTCTGAGAAGGTATAGTATACTCTTTCTCACGCTCGTAGTAGCACTACAAATAAATCTTATGCACGTATTTGGAAGATTTTCAAGATTGGTGTGCAAGCAGGAGTATTGATGGACTTAAACCTTCTACTCCACAGTCATTGGAGTTTTTACAGGAAGGCTTCTATAAAGGATTAAAACCTAGTTCCATCAGGGTGCAGACAGCAGCCCTCTCTGCACACCTAAACTCACGTTTCTTTCAGATCTTGGAGGTAAAGAATTTTGTTAAGGCTAGACTAGGCCTAACCTGGTAAAGCAGGTAGACCCATGGGACTTATCCTTTGTGTTGAGACGCCTGTGTTTTCCTCCCTTTAAGCCTTGGGAGGAAGTAGACTTCAAGTTAACATTTAAAGTTTCTCTTTTACTAGCCATTACCTCTGCTAAGAGAGTTGGAGAACTTCAAGCCCTTGGCTCCGCACCTCCATACATGATTTTTTTCCCAAGACAAGGTTATCCTTAGGTTCCTTCCAGGATTCCTGCCTATGGTGGCTTCATTTGCCAACATCACCAGCCAATAGTATTGCCTGTATTTTCTCCTACTGGATCATCTAAAGAAGACTTGGATCTTTCTTTATTGGACGAATCCAGAGCTATCAAGATCTATCTACATAGAGTAGGTGATTTTCGTAAAGAAGAGAATTTCTTTATCCCTTTCGCAGGAAAGAACAAGGGGAGAAAGGCTTCAAAACCTTCAATATTCAGATGGATCTGTGACTCCATTGCCTTATGTTACTCCTCTGCAGATCTGGATCCACCAGAATTTACCAGGGCTCACTCTACTAGAGCTGTGGCCTCCACTTGGGCAGAGCGGGCCGCTGTGCCACTTGAGGACATATGCCAGGCAGCTACCTGGTCGTCTTTGACTACCTTTGTGAGATATTTCAGGCTGGATACTTCTTTCTTGTCAAGAACAACCTTTGCAAGATCTGTTCTTAATGCGGACGTAATAAATAACCCGCCCATTGGGGATAATGCTTGCTAATTCCCCATATGTAGTGATGCCAATGGGATGTAAGGGAAGCTAAATTTATTATGTTAATTTGTTTTCCCTAAGACCCATTGGCATCACAAGACTCCCTCCCTGTGTTTTATGTTTCTTTATAATTAGACTGAGGTCTAGGGGGAGGTGGAGCCTATTTATACCTCATGGATGAGGGGATTAAAATTTAATTGTTATTTTTTCATTAAATATTCCTTCGTCCCAGGGGCTCGCAGGGGCGAATTTACCCCATATGTTGTGATGCCAATGGGTCTTAGGGAAAACAAATTAACATAATAATTTTAGCTTGTGTGGGTCAGTACAATGGCAGTGGCAACAAATATGTATGTATATATATATATATATATATATATATATATTTCCCTTACGTCCTAAGCAGCCGCACATAATGGGGAAGATTCTATCTTCCTGCAATGATAGGACAGATGGTAACAAGCAATAAAGAGTTAATTGCCCCGCCTATAAGGCCCTATGCTGACCCAGCCTCCTTGTGTTTTTTTCTGTCCTTCTGTGGGACAGGTGGTAGGAGGAGAGCAGGGAGCAGGCCTATGTGTGTTTCTCTGCTCTCCTTCCAATAATTCTTCTTTTCCACATGGTCGTGTGGAGAGGGAGAGTTTTTTTGTATATGTATTTTGTTTTTATCTTGCTTTGTTGTGTACAGAGCAAAGATTTTATTTTTCTTATGGAAGCAGCCGCCATCTCAGTGATCACTCAGCTTCTATGCTCTGGTCAGTAAGTATTATGGCGCCATCCGCTGCCGGGCTGCACGTGGCTGCTAACCATGGCGCTGGTCAGACAGGACGCTGCTCGCCTGGTGTCTGTCTTCACTCTTCAGAGAGGTAAGTCATAGTCCTCCGGCCTTTTTTGTGAGGAATTGTATGGTGCCTGTGCAGGCTCTCTGCCTGGAAGCCTGACCTGTATTGCAGGAGGCCTGTGTGCAGGCTAATGGATATAAATTTCATGAGATTTATAATATATCCGTTTATAATTTTTATTTTTTTTATTTTTATTTTTTGCCTGTGCGAGCTCTGTGAGACAGTTCCGCTATGTGATCATGCGGTATGGGTCCTGCTATGTAGTAATACAGTGACAGCTTTGGATCTGCTATATGTGAATGCTGCCTTAGATAAGCGCTGTTAGTTGTGCGGTCACTGAGCTGTTTGTGCACCTGGTTACTGATTTCTTGCACTAGTTGCTGGTTGTGTATTGATTGCACCTGGTTTCTTTCTTACACTGGCACTGCTTTTTCATGTTGCATTGAAGCTATGAAACTGCATTGTGTGTACACAACCCTAGATTTGCTAGGTGTGTATTGGTGACACCTGATGCGTGATTCATTACACCTGAGTGTGATTCCTGGCTCTAGTTCTGCGATTGAAGGATGCAGGGAAGCTGTGAGACTGCAGTGTGTGAACACAAGCCCAGAGTTGCTAGATGAATATTGATTCCTTGCTCCAGTTCTGCTGTGGAAAGATGCATTGTGTGAACACAAACCTAGAGTTGCTGTTATTGCACCTGACCTCTGATTCCTTGCTCTAACAATGCTGTGGAAAGATGCATTGTGTGAACACAAGCCTAGAGTAGCTATTTATTGCACCTAATGTCTGATTCCTTGCTCTAGCTCTGCTGTGGAAAGATGCATTGTGTGAACACAAGCCTAGAGTTGCTATTTTTTTATTACACCTAATGTTTTATTTAGTACTGCTATTGAATGAGGCAGTAAAGTTATGAAACTTCGTTGTGTGAACACAACCCTAGGATTGCTAGTGGTGTATTGATTGCACCTTACATGTCAGCTATAGCTCTGCTTTTTGTTTGATGCAGTGCAGTTATGAGACTGCATTGTGTGAACACAACCCTAAAGTTCCTGGTTGTGTATTGAGCATCTGGGGTCTTTTCTAGCACGGTTACTGATATTTAATGTTGCATTGAAGCTATAAAACAGCATTGTGTGTACACACGCCTAGAGTTGCTACATGTTTAGTACTGCTATTTTTAAAATAGTAAAACGAAGATATTGCAGGGTATGATCACAACTTTAGAGTTTCTAGTTGTGTACCGAGTATACCTGGTGGCTGTCTTACATTAGTTCTGCTATTGAAACAATGATCCATTGAAGCAAGGAGGCTGCATTGTGTGAACACAGCCTTAGAATTGCTAGTTGTGTATCAGCTACTCTGAGGTATCTGGTTTTCTTGCACTACACAGCAGTCTGCTGCCTCTTTACCTGGCACAGGTTTATTTATCATTTTATCTCACTTAATGCAGGAATCTAATGCCCAAGGTTTCAGGGTGAGGAAACCTTTGGGAAAGCTCAGTCACTTATGTGTGTATCCTGCAAGATTCCACATCCAGATGGCAGTGAATTTATTTTTGTTTGTAGATTGTATCTTCATTGTAACCCATTACAGAATATGCTATATCTTAAGCAGATAGTGCTTACTTCTGAGTATGCGTGTCACTCCACATTTGGCTTCCCGATCCATGGCCCCTCCACGCTTGGAGAGGAGCATTAGACTTTGCCAGAGATGGATGTTCTTTCTAATAAAACTATGTACCATGAGAATCTACCTGAATGGATTGGGAACACTCTGAGGAAGGACTCTTCCTTACAGAAAGGTACAATCTCTGCCCCAGTCTGAAAAGGAGAAGAAAATCCTCCCTTGTTCCCCATTCTATAGAAGTTTCCATCATGGAAGGTACTGGAAGAAATGATGGATCCGTCACTAAAAGGGATCATCAATCTCAGAGGTCTTGTGGATGGGGACAAAGAAGCTTGTGACTAAAGCTTCTCTGGCAGCAACCGTGGGATTACCTTATGATGTCATATTCTCGACAGTTTCCGATCCAAAGAAGGTAAGTTGTTGGTGAACGTCCATAGATCTACAGTTCTAAGCAAAGAAGGTTCCATATGGAGAACATATGCTCTGTGTTCCCCCTCCTAAAGGAGACTAACCATGCTAGTTGTGAGAGACACATATCTACATGTACCTAGCTACAGAGAAGACTGCATATTCCTTTGCATCCTTCTGAAATCACCTCCACTCCCTTTACATTCACTAAGGTTACCTGCCGGGTCTGGGATGACATATATCTATCCTAAGATAAGAAGGGAAGTAGATGGGACACTCTTCTATGTTATGTCAGCTGTAGTCACCATCTGGAGAGAATCCAAGATCACCATTGTCTCCTTCCTGCACGAGTGATTGTTAATTATCAAAAACTTACAGTACTATATTTTCACCTACCCGTTACCATTCCTGGGTCAGGATTCCTAGAACTCCCCATTGGTGTCCCTTCACCCAATGATGATAATGTCAGGTCTCATGACGTCTGCAAGCAACAAATTGAATAGGCAGGTTGGCATATGTATCCCCGTGCAGCAGATGTTGTCAGTATGGGACCAAAGAATAAACAGCCTACATTGGGTTATGGTTTATACCCACAGATAAAAGGGCCTCAACATTTTCTTCAGTCAGTGGCAGACCAATCTCGCCTTCAAAGTAGGTGGAGGAAACCACCGATCCATCTAACAAAGGGTGAGACAGGCAAAGAAGACTTTGTTCCTAACAGAAGTGGCTGTCATCCAACATGTGAGAGATGAGTGCGGTAAGTGAGCTCCAGTCCACTTCAGCACATCCATCTATGGGGAAGCTATCGGAGTAAGCTCAAGAGTGCATTTACAGTGGTGCATATCGATCTTCAGAGCTGCATGTGATCAGTAGCATTACTGTTAAAAGCAGAAGCTGTTTTTTGCATGGACCAAGAGATCTATCCAGCAACAAGGGAAGTCACAATGCCTTAATGTAAAAGGCTAAAGCCATTATATTACCCTGACAGAAGAATGGTCTCTGGACCAGGAGATGTTCTACTGAATCGCCAGATATTACAGCGACCCATTGGTCCCATGGCCATTTCGGGTAAAACCAGGGTGCGTGGTTTTAACTCCCTAAAAACTACTGTGGACAACAATCAGTAGAAGTCTTGTAAAAGACAATACAGGATCAAGTCTCATTAATCCTGATAGCCACAGATTGGCCCAAGAGGTCATTGTGGTAATTGTTGTTCTCTCCTGATGAATATGTCCAAAAGGACATTTTGGAGACTTCCCCAGATTCCTCACCTACTGCCCCATGAGGACGGATTGTCTGGCAAATCACCAGATATTATGGCGACCCTTACGTGGACCTAATGGCCATTTCGGATAGTGCCAGAATACGTGGTTTTTACTCCCTAAAACTGCTAGGGACGACAACCCGTAGTAGTCTTGTAAGGACAAGACTGAATCATGCCTCATTACTCCTAATAGCTCAAGAAGGCATGGTTGTTCTCTCCTGATGCATGTGTCCAAAAGGACATTTTGGAGACTTTCCCAGAATCCTCACTTACTGTCACAGAAGGGCAGATTGTGTCTGGGTCTGGACCACCTATGATTGACGGCCTGAAGATTGACACGCCTGAAGATTGACACGCCTGATAAGCTGAGGCTTTTTAGAATTGGTGGTAAACATGATTATGCTATTAAGAGCAGAACCCACAAAGAGAACCTCCCTGAGGGTTAAGGACATTGTCTATCCTGGTGTGAAGAATCGGACTTCTCCCATATCACTGTCTATCAAGGCGATCCTTCGATTTCTCCAGGATGGGTTTGAGAATGGGCTGAAGCTGCGACCGTCAAAGTGCATGTCTCTGCTCTTTATGCTCTTCCAGACAGCTGACTGTCCGAAAAAATCCCTAATACAGAGATTTATTAAAGCAACTGTAATGGATCCAACTCCCAGGTGGGATCCGGGACTCGTCCTTCATCACCTTGCACGGCTCCGTTTTGAGTTCTTATCTTTAGTTGAATTAAAATACCTGACCCTCAAGGTATGCTTCCTAGTAGCTATTACATCTGCTAAACGCAGGAGTATGTTCAGACTTTAGGAGCCACTGAACCATATCTTGTTATCCTTCAGGACTTTGTCTTTTACCCTTAAGGTTCCTTCCTTATCCAACATTACTCCGCAGATTGAGTTACCTGTTTTTGCCTAAATTCCTCCAATGAGGAAGCGTTACAACTGCACTCTCTGGTTGTGGGCGGAGCCTTAGGCCTGCACACTCTGGGTGTGGGCGGAGCCTTGAGAGTTTATTTAGTGAGAACCAGAGAAGTCAGAAGATTTTTATCTGTATCTTTTTCAGGAAGGAACAGTGATTGGAAGTCCTCAAAAGCCACTTTATCCAGATGGATACGGCAGACTCTGTGTGTTACCAAGAGGTGAGAGTCCAAGTACCTGAATCCATTAAGGCCCTTACCACAAGGGCAATGTCTACATCCTGGGTGGAGGAGATGTGCATTTTCATTGATCAGATATACAGAACTGCATTGTGGTCTTCTTATACTTTTGGACATTAGAACCTCTGGGCAACCAATCTTGGTAAACCGGTTCTCATGACTGCTGTATGATTCTCCCACCCTTTATGTGATCTTGCTATATCCCCATTATGTGCTGCTGCTTAGGACGTAAGGGAAAGTGGAATTTTATACTCACCGTAAATTCTTTCCTGTAGTCCGAAGCCGCAGCACAAACTAACCCTCCCTATAAAAGTTTATGCATCATACCTTGAGTGTTTTGGCTTATGTTTTCCTAGATCGTTAGACGTACACAAGGAGGCTGGGTCAGCATAGGGCCTTATAGGCGGGGCAATTAACTCTTTATTGCTTGTTACCATCTGTCCTATCATTGCAGGAAGATAGAATCTTCCCCATTATGTGCTGCTGCTTCGGACTACAGGAAAGAGAATATACGGTGAGTATAAAATTCCACTATATATATATATATATATATATATATATATATATGTTGCAGTGAAATGATAGAATCAGGGATTTGATCAAATCACTAGTGATTTGATCGAATCCCGGGAAATGAGGAAATGGCCAAGTCTTCCATCATTTTCCTGTAGAAAGTCAGTGATTTGATCATGGGGAAATAGTCACACAGTATTAGGTCTGAGCACTGCTTGACAAGAGGGTTATGGCCTTGGCCATCAGCCTCTTTTTTGGAGATCTATGGGGTGTGATCATAAGGGTAGTTACTTCACCCAAAAATAAGCTTGCACCAGGGTAGCCAACCAGATTATTTTTTATGGACAACCTGTTAGATAAGATTTATGTGTTAATGCCAATAATTTTTAGGAACCCCATAATAAAAGTGATATATTGCATTTCAACAGCCTAAAGAAAATTGAGCTAAATATGTAAGAAGCATTTAATATGACCTGTAAATCTTGATAATTACAATAAAAAATAATCTGTACAACCTCTTTCAGTTTAAAAAAAGTCACATGTGCATCCATTGTTTTTACAACAATGCTGGAAGGAATGGCTATTTAATTTGCATAGGTAGAAAAAGGTTCTGAAAGGGCACAAGCATGGTAAGCACTCTTTATATGTTAGGTTTTCTGATATCATTCTCAATGCAAGGACACCATTATTTCAATTTACTCAGCTGCCTTATTATTAGTGTCAGATGCATGGGATATGCGTCTGCAGATTTCTGGGGACCAAAGATTTATTAACACCTTCAGGACCAAGCCATTTCTGACCTTAATGACCAAGAGAATTTTCCTCATTTTTGCCTCCTCTTTCAGTCAGCAGTCATTTTTTTTTATTGTTAAGTGGCTATTTTAAGCCTTGTTTTTCCCAGGAGTCATTTATTTTTTAGGAATAATAGGGTAAATAGATGGTAGCATTTATTTTACTTTTAATTTTTTATTAATGGGGAAATGCAATTCCATGTTTTTACAGTGTTCACCAAAACACTTAAAATAATTAAAATTAATAGTTGGTATTACTTTACTATGCAGATAAGGCAAAAAAAAATTGTCTTGATCTTCATTATCTGCATTATCTTCATTGATCTGCATTATGCGTTATTTTTGTTGTTGTTAAAAAAAAAATTGTCACCTCAGGGGAATTTCACTTTAAAGTGAATATACCATTAGGTACATTATGAGTTTTTTTACATGAATGGATTGGCATGGCCCCAGCATGTTCATGTTATATACACATAGCAGGAGCTGTATATTGGAGAACTAGAAAGCCCCAGCATGTTAAATACACATAGCAGGAGATGTATATGCCGTGGCCGGGGTTGCTGGAATGGATGTTGGGCCTGCTGGTGGGTTCTAGTGTTTTGGAGGCTACTTGTCACGGTGGCAAGGAGCGGTAACACCCATCCCCGGACCCGCGGCAACTGGACCTTGGTTTGGACTAAGATGAGGTGCGGGGTTTAGGTGCAAGTGCGGCGGTAGAGATGTTGGATGAGTCCAACTTTAAACAACTCTCAAACTTTACTTGAAAAAAGGTCAAAAATAGTCACAAACAGTGCTCAGGTACTTAGTGCAAAACAGTTCTCAAGTATTAAGTGCAGAAAATCAATGATAACAGACCAAGAGGTAGATAGAAGAAACTGTAACAAGCAGTGTAAGACTGGGCCATGGAAGGACCGGAGGACCCCCAGCCCAGCACTTCCTGATGCACGCACACTTTGACTCTGACTGTGCACTGCTGCCTGGCCCGGGACAGTCTGAGGTAGTGTGTGCACGGCCGCATGCATAACTGTGGGCACATGCAGTCATGACTGGGCTCTGAGATCATCATTCAGCCTCTAGTCAGATGACAGAAAGTGGAAGGGACCCCTGTTCCAGACATTGTGCTGGCGCCGCATGCAACATCCCATCGCAGCGCATTACCTCATTGAAACCTGAGTGGATTGCGCCAATCCACCCTCTTCTCACTGATACTGTAAGCTGGCACACTCTGGTAATAGTGCACACAGCCCGTCTGCAGAGAAGAGCACCACAGCTGTGCAAGCCCCCCCCCCCCCCGCCGGGTGATGCATTAAAGCAGCCCGCACCCCCCTCCGTAACCAAACACCCCCAGCATCCACCCCCTAACGAAGATATAGAGCTTCAAGTGTACTGTTGCAGCTGTGCGCTGCCGGCACACTCCTCTCCTGCTTGGCCCAGATGTGATGTCCTGTCCGGAGCCAAGAAGGAGAGAAGAGTGCAGGTGCCGCAAGCTGGAACAGTGAATTTCTGATGCAGAATGCCTGCACCACAAGCCTCTGTACTCAGCTCCAGGAGAAGACTACTGGGAAATGATGTGAGAGGTGAGTATCTTTATGGGGTTTTTTTTTCTATTTTTCACATGTTAGGTAGTACACAGGGGGGTTTATATGGGGGGGGCTATACAATGTTGGGGCTACAAACATTGCTACTACAATGCTACTACATTGCTGTGTGAAGGCTAAAAAAGGGGAGCTATAATAAGTGGGGGCTATACTAAGTAGGGGCTACACAGGGAGCCTATGTTATTTGGAGGCTACAAAGGGGTGGCTATACAAGGTGGGGCCTACACAGAGGGGGCTATGTGGGGGGGACTACAAAGCTGGGATATACTATGTGGGGCTATACTCTGTTGGGGCTGCTGGACAGAGGGGCCTGTACTTTTTAGGGGCTCCTGCACAGGATTGGGGCCTATACTATATAGGGTCTGCTACACGGGGGGGGGGGGGGGGCTATAGTATATGGGGGGCAATATGGCGAACAAACACAAAACTGGACTGGGTCCTGGAGTAGTAGGAGTCCCAGGTCCCAGCTCTGGGTCTAGCTGGCTTGTAGAACCATTCCTACAAAGCTGATGTCTGTCAGTAGGGAGCAGCTTGCTGGCACTGTGCTCTACTGCAGGTCCAGTCTTGAAGAATCTGCCCTTTTTCCCTAAGGTGGTCGACAGTCTTGTTTTAGCTGTCTGATCCATGGCGTATGAAAGGGTGAAGACTCCCCTGTTTCCGGTTTCCCTAGAGGTCTGCCTTAGCAACCCATGGTGGTTAAGTAACTAGTGGTGGAAAACAGGTCTACTTTCTTCTCTCTTAAAGACCAGAATGAATACCTCAAAGAGAGTAAGTGTATGTGTAGTGAGAACTAGTGTTAGCTGCAGCTGTGCTGTGAGAGTGTGACATCTATTGGCAGAAGTAAGGAACAGCGGCCACCTGTCCTAACCTGTGACACTAGAGTTATACAGTTTTACCAAGGTGTAAGAAGAAGAAAAGAAAACACGTAGTGGGACACTACATATACAGAATTAGAAGCCACAGCATGTTCATGTTCAAGGGATGATGTCAGTGGTTGGAATACAGCTCAGCCAAAGGTGGTATAGTTGTGACGCCAATGCCAACTCAGCACACAGGTATGTTGTTGCACCTGCTTTTAGTTTAGGTGGCTGGCTGTATTTACCCCCAATGGTCGGTGACCTGCCGGGTTGTGATGGGTCCCTTGGGCTCTTATCACGGTGGTCATGAGTGGAGAGATGACCCACCCGAACTGTCAGTACCGCCACCCACAGAAAGGGGAAAATGACCCAAGGATGGTGTAGCCTGTGTGTATAGGTGCTGGTGCAATTATCACCAGCACCTATAGAATAAATAAACTGATCTTTACTGACTTTTCAGATACAGACTTGAGTTCACTGAATCTGTGCTGAGAGATGCTGAAATGCTCAGGTAGAATAGTGAGTGGAGGGGAGTTTCTCGGAAGAGCCCCAACCCAGTGTAGTAATGTACTGCTGGAACTTGTAAGAAGAGATACTTTGAGTGGGGGAGAAGACAGTGTGCCAAGAGAAGATATTAGTAGAAAGAAAAGAGCATCTCTCATTGGTGTAAAGAATCACACAATAAAACAGTAAGCCTGTAGTGACTACAGCTGTGCAATACATACAAAGTGATACATAGTGACATCTAGTGGTGATCACCCACTGTGAGTATGTCCGCAGGCCGCCCCGTAAACCCCTTTGCCACCGGAGCGTATACATCACCTGCTCCACGCTCCGGCTTGCTTCAGGGTTCCCACCTGCTCGGCCAAACAGTGTGCTGCCCCGCCGCAGCGTACTGATTGGCTGGGGGGACATGAAGACGCCGGGAACCCCGAAGCAAGCCGGAGCGTGGAGCAGGTGAAGTATACACTCCGGCGGACGAGGGTCGAGCACCCTTATATTAGTTCCTTACTCATTATCTTAGGATAAATACGTGATTAGCCCAGGCAGGTTTACATTTGTGTTGTCCCACTGTTAAGTGCCTTAGGCACCTGACGTTAAGTTCTCACTCCAGGTTAAGTGGTGATAAAGTCTGGTTATTTCATGCACAGCTGAAGTTAACAATGGGTTAATGTTATTGTTGTACCATGTGTTCAGTGCTGGAGATGCTCTTTCTTCTGCCTTTCCTTGCTCTCCACACACACCACCCAGTAGGAGGAGTTAGTTAGCTCAGTAAGAAAGTAGTCTAGTCTGGTCTAGTCTAAGACACATGTAGCCAGATGCAACTAGAGACACATAGGGGTACATTTATTTTTATTAAGTCCGACGTTTTTTACTCCGGACTTAAATTTGTTGCTTGAGGCAAACCTCAGGCGGCCGCCCCCTCACTACCATGCCCCAACGCCCCCCCCCCCCCCCTCGGGACCATAACGCGTATAATATAATAATAATAATAATGCATCACTACTCCTAGCCCCCGTGACAAGTGAAACAGACAAAAATACCAAGCCCACCTGCTGACCAACACCACCTCAGCACCCCAGGCGACGTCACATGTTGTCAGTACTGAATATATATCTCAGGACCCTATAGGCAAAGATTTTCTGGTACATAGAACACCAACCATCAAGTTGGGTTAGGCATGGCTTTAACTTTTTTGTCTTCTGTTACACAGTTAGGCTATGTTCCAGCTACAGGATCTTAGTGTGAAATGTTGATTCTTACAAAATCTTACAACATCTAGCACTCCCTGCTGCCATCCCTATGTTCCTCCTTTGAGTCCTACAGTGCCGTGCATGCCTTATTAACATATAAATACACATAGTTTGCATATGTATATGTGTATTAACGTTTGGAGCGTTTCGGGATGTTTTATGGCCCAAATCTGATTGTGCCCATAACTCAGCCCTGCATGTGATTGCAGCTTGTCAAAATTACATATGCTCAGCTACCATATTACTACACACATTTGCGGCAGCACTCCTTGACAGTTCCCAATATCCTCATCATAGAAGTAAGGTTACAAATTGTTACGAAAGAAGAGAATATTTGTAGTTATATCTTACTGCCATAAATATTATTTAACAACTAAAACAGATAATTAAGAAAGCTAAAATGCATCGAGAGAATATGTGGTGTTATTAATGAGATGTGTAGCTGTGAATATAACCTGACACTATCTGCCCATTCTTGGTCTCATTGCTCCAGAGGAGTATAACTTCGATCAACTGCTGCTGTCATTGGTAATTTAGCATGCTGGAATTATTACAGACAGACTCCATGGGGCATCAAGTCTACACTAGATTTATCTGCAGCTTTCTTGAACACAGCTTGAGCTTTCATCTTGACCTTTCTGGACTTGGGGAATTGAGTTCAGAGACACATTCTGTTTTTGCTATAGATTTATACAAGGCAGGAAGAAAATATAGTAGAACATTTTTAGAATATGTTAGAAAATGTTCACTTAGGGATTAGACATACAGAATTGGCTTCTATTCTACCTATCTATTCACTTCTCTGGCGTGATATTTGGGAGGATCAAAAATGTGATTTAGTTACACCAATACAATTGTGTTTTTTAAAAGGTTTTGCAATGTACTCAATCTTAATCCTTCCAATAAAAGGTGCATTAGGGGTTAGGTTAAATTATAAGAAGTCTTAGACCCCAGGCCTTCGTGCCTGTGGGTTTTGAGTGTTAATAATGATAATTTTGGCGCAACCACCATAAGATTTTGCACAACCCATGAAAGTACCATCTAGTGCCCTCATAAAAACTGCCTGTAAGAGATTGCCCCCTACATAGTGCTAGAGAATATTCCAAAATAATGCCTGTAATGCCATCTAAACAGCTGTGCCACTAGACAGAGTCAGAGCCAGCCATTCCATACTCACCCCTTCCTTATCATTCTGTCAAGTTTTTAATGATGGCGTACAATGATTTTCTTCCCTTGCTCACTGATATCAATGCAATCTGTCACTCGTAACATTTTCCCTCAGTGCTATAGGTAGCTTCATATTTAATAGCTGTTTTCAGGAAGGGCTCCATCAAACATCTCAGTATCTCAATTTTCTGAATCCTTGGACATAAGACGTATTGGATAATAGTAAAATATGACACCTGAGTTAAAAAATTTTTTAGGAGTATTTATTTAATTTTAATCCTTTATATATTGGTATAACATTTCTGACAATTTGACCAGAAATTCAGCAAAATAAAAAAAAAAAATGTCCAAAATCATCTCATAAATAATAGTGAATATTGTATACATGCATTACAACTAAGAGAACTAGGGAAAACAATGAAAGGAAATATCATTTATGGCAAAAAAAATATTGTAATGGCCAGCAGATGTGGACCCGTTGGTGGACCCACTGTGCTAGCGACTTGGTTTAGCTTTGGGCCACACAAAGAGGCAAAGAGTCTAGGATGCTGGACTTGTGTTGCTAAAACACACCAGGTCCCTCTGCAAACGTGGTCCTGGCATGGGTGGTGTCTGCTCCTGGGGACTAGATGGTGCCTGTGTAAGGTATAGGTGAAACAGTCCAGGTCAGCAGAAGGGGAGGCAAACACTTCAAGCAGTAAGGATTCAGGCAGACCATGAAGTGAGCATGGGTCAGGATATAGGGATTAGCAGACACAGGAACAACACCTTTCCTCATGCTTGGGAACCCAAAAAACCAACAGCACATAGACAAGAATGAATGGGTGAAGCAGCTTTAAATAGGTAATGTAGAATCAGGATACGTGGGCGAATAAATAATGCAGTGCACACTGGCTCTTTAAATCTGACAAGGCAGACACACACACATGGCCTAGAGGCCAACAGAGAAACTGTACTGTCGGATAGAAGTACTGAGCACAGAGCACAGGCTGGCAGGAGAGAGGATGCCAGTGGGCCCCCACCACCATGGAGCACAATGAAAGAGTAGACAGGACCCAACAGAGAGGACCAGAACAAAGAATCAGCTATAAGAGAAAAGGTAACTAAGGTAATAGAGGACCAGAAGATAAAAAAAAAAGACTAAACACAGAGAATAACATTGATAAAAAGAGAAACATTCAGTCAGTGGTTCCACCAGAAGAGCAACATTGGAAAGACACAATTAGTTTTCTATTAAATACACAAGAGATACCGTAGCTAACCATTTGAAAAAAGGGGACCACCGGGTAACAAAATTGCTGTAGATAGCAGTAGAATATGCATGGCAAATGAAAGTAGATGAAAAATAAATTAGAATAGATAATTCTAAATAAGTGGAGAATGAATGCAAACACACGTCCAGAAATGTAACCAAATGAATAAATTAGATTCATGAAGTGGAATGAGGATAGGCATTGCGGAAAGTAGAGGAATATAGTAAAAGCATGAATGGGTGCAATCTAGCATTGTAAAAGGAATGGTATTAGTAGGTTAGTATGAAGATGAGAATGACTGATAGCAGATAACTAAGAAAAAAGAATATGAAGAACAAAAAGAAAAAGGAAGACTACAGACAGTTGACTACAGAAAAGGATATTGTGAAATTAAATTATTTTCCAAAGAAGCAATCCCACACAGATAACGTTCATAGACCTGAGGAAAATAGCAAAAAAAAAAAAAAGATGTTAGATAACATTTAACAATTTAATATTGAATATCATATTCTTTGTTTAGTCCTCTAGGTTCCATGTTCTGCATAGTGTCCAAGACCCCCTTGGATTTTAATTAGACTTTGTCACCTCCTCTCCTACTCCTGGGAACATTTTTGAGTATTTGAAACTTGACCAACATAGAGAAAATTATATGGGAATGGTACCACTAGATTTTTATATCTGATGGTTGACTTGTGTGTGAGATGTGGTTTAACACATGTTGGGTAGTTTCCCCCACATATGCAAGATTGCAAGGATATTGGATCATATATACGACATAAGACGACTCCCAAGTATAATGACCATTGATTTTGTAGCATTTACCAGATATGTTTTATTACCATTGAGTACATTGTTCTAATGAAAACAGTGTACGCATTAAAGGTGCCTTTATGTTGTATAGTAAAAGTCATCAACTTGAGGATTCTCTGGTTACTGTCTACTAGTTATCACATATATTTGGTCTTCAAAAATGTGGAAGAAAAGGATTATCAAATTCTCTGACTTGGAGGTTGGCTTGTTCTAATAGCAGCATGGTTGTGTATAATGGCAAGGATCTTATATGAAATGTGGTTGGATTGGTGTGTGTCTGCATGGCATTCTTGGCATGCTAGTCTTAAAGTGTAACTGTCATTTCAGGTCCATTTTTCTGAAAACATTATCAACAGTACAAGCGATTTTAAGAAACTCTGTAATAGGTTTTATGTACTAAAATAGTTTCCTTCTGTAGTGAAAAAGCAAATCTCCCAGCTTCCCCCCTCACATCAAAAGAAGCATGATTTCTGTGTCCATTATGTGGCTATGGAGAGGGGAGGGGCTGTTAGGAGTGACTGAGCACAGAGGACTTCTGCAAAGCACAACACCCTGCAATCTTCTCTCAGGAAGTTCCTAGATAAGCACTGACCTTTCTGACCCCAGAATCCTGCGGTTTAGGTGCCCAGACAGTCTACAAACAGCTGACCTTCATGTCACCTCTTCCTGCTCCCTCATCTCCCTCGGCCCCTCCCCCCTTCATAGGCTTACAATGGAGAGAGCAGAGCCCGTCTTCACTGGCTTCTCTGTAATGAAGACGTGTTTGCCTGATAATGCACAGATAAGAAGTCAGGGGGGGGAGGCTGGGAGATTGCTTCTTGAGTACAGAAAGAGGCTTTTTTACTACATAAAACCTATTACAGAGTTTCTTAAAATAGCTTATACTACTGATTTCTGCAATAAAAAAAAAACATGACAGTTAAGCTTTAAGCATTTTTTATGGTATCCTATTTTGTATATAATACATTTCATTGAGATGTTGCTTTTGTTGTGTGGGAACACTTACCATGCATCTCAATTCTGGGCACATGTTGTTAAAAAAAAGTTTACAATTCCATTAGGGTATCCAATGCAGCCCTATATGCAACATATGTCTTTAACCCCTTAAGGACAGAGCCTGAAATGGCCTTAAGGACAGAGACAAATTTTATGAATATGACCAGTGTCACTTTATTCATTAATAACTTCGGGATGCTTTTACCTATCCAGCCGATTCTGAGACTGTTTTCTCATGACATATTGTACTTTACATTTCTGGTAAAATGGAGTCGATACTTATAACAAATCTTTATGAAAAACACCAAAATAACGTGAAAAAAATGCATTTTTCCAACTTTGAAACCTTTCTGCTTATACAGAAAATGGTTATGCCACATAAATTATATATTAAATAGCATTAGCAACATGTCTACTTTATGTTGGTAGCTTTTATTAAACTATATTTCATTTTTTTTAGACAATAGAAAGCTTAAAACATTAGCAGCAATTTTCCAAATTTTCAGTAAAATTTCAAAATCAGATATTTTTAGGGACCTGTTCAGGTTTAAAGTATATTTGAGGGGACTGTATGTTAGAAAGCCCCACAAAGCACCCCATTTCAGAAACTGCACCCCCCCCCAAACTCTGCAAAAGCACATCCAGAAAGTTTTTTAACCCTTTAGGGGAGTCACAGAAATAAAAGCTAAGTGTGTAAGAAATTAGAAAATTTTTATTTTCTGTGCAGAGATTTCATTGTAATCCAATATCTTTCATAATGATAAACCTATTAGCAGAGAAATGCACCACAATATTGATTGTCCCGTTTCTGCAGTTTATAGAAATACCCCATATGTGGCCCTATTGCGCTATTTGACGCAACCACAAACCTCAGATATAAGGGAGCGCCTAGTGAATTTCAACGCCTCCGTTATATTTGGTCATTTTTGACTGTACCACTTCAGGTTGGCAGAGGCTCTGGGGTGCCAAAACCTAAAAAACACCCCTAAAGGGACACCCCTTTAGGGAATGTAACAAGGGGTGCGGTGAGGATCTGGACCCCACAGGTGCTTTACAGATTTTCAGAACAATGTGTTGTAAAAAAGGAAAAATTCTATTTTTTACACTAAAATGTTGTTCTAGCCTTCATTTTTCATTTTTACAAGGGGATAAAAGAAAAAAAAACAATAAACATGTAGCGCAGTTTCTCCCGAGTACAGAAATACCCCACATGTGGACATAAAGTGCCAAGGGGGCGCAGGACGAGCCTCCAAAGGGAAGGAGCGCCAATTGGACTTTGCAAGCTGGATTTTACTGGAATGGATTTCAAGGGTCATGTCGCATTTACAGAGCCCTCGTGCTGCCAGGACACTGGAAACCCCCCACAAGTGACCCCATTCTGGAAACTACACCCCTCAAGGAATCTAACAAGGGGTGCAATGAGGAAATGGACCCCACTGGTGACGGGCACAAATGTGGAACAATGTGACGTGAAAGTGAAAATTTTCATTTTTTCACTTTCACAGCACAAATGTGCCCGTCATCAAGGGGTCCATATCCTCACTGCACCCCTTGTTAGATTCCTTGAAGGGGAAGTTTCCAGAATGGGGTCACTTGTGGGGGGTTTCCAGTGTTTTGGCAGCACAAGGGCTCTGTAAATGCGACATGGCGTTTATCATCCATTCTGGCCAAATCCAACCACCAAAATCCAAATGGCGCTCCTTCCCTTCGGAGGCTTGCCCTGCACCCACATGGCGCTTTATGTCCACATGTGGGGTATTTACGGACTCGGGGGAAATTGCTCTACACATTATGTGTGTTTTTTTTTCTCTTTTAACCTCTTGTGAAAATGAAAAATTTAAGGCTAAACCAACATTATAGTGTAAAAAATTTAATATTTTATTTTCACACCATATTGTTCCACATTTGTGCCCGTCACCAGTGGGGTCCATATGCTCACTACACCCCTTGTTACATTACCTGAGGGGTGTAGTTTCCATAATGGGGTCACTTGTGGGGGGATTCTACTGTCTTGGCAACACAGGGGCTTTGTAATTGCATCATGGCATCCTCTAATGGGAATGGCGGCCATACCTATTTACCTGGGGAAAAGGGACAATTCTAATTTATTTGGGGGTATTAGGCCAATTATTAGTTTATAAGGTTGAAAATGACAGGTGTCCATCAAATTCAACCTGTGTTGATCCAGAGGAAGGCAAAAAAAAACCTCGTAAGGCAGACGACAGTAGCCTCATCACAGGGGAAAAATTCCTTCCCGACTCCATAATGGTGATCAGAATAATCCCCGGATCAACGTGACCCCTGAAATAGGAATAAGGGACAGAATATAGATAATGTAGAACTCCGATGACGTGTGGTACGCCATGAAGCGATCCAGTATGCAGAGGCCGGGGTGATCAGGACAGGTGTCACACTGGAAAATGGTGTCCTTTATGATCCCCCTGTTACCCCACACTCTGCACTTCTTCTGGGGTCTCCTGTTTTCCAGTGTGGGGGACGTCAACTGGAAAATGTTGTCCTGGTGCGATACGGGGTCCTTCATATCCAGAAGCGCTGGGTCCGCTCCATGGCTGCTAAATATTAGGGCTCTATTACTGCTTCTGATATTTTCGGATCGTGCCGCAAGCTACAGCAGCTCGGGCAGCTAGGGACCAGAAGAGGGGGATGCTGGTATAAAAGTTATCCCCGTACAGATGGTAACCTTTATCCAGCAGTGGGAAGATCAGTTCCCAAACGATCTCCCCACTAACTCCGAGGATGGGGGGGGCATCTGGGGGCTGGATTCGGGTGTCCCTTCCTTCATACACTGTAATGGTACCTGCACACTGCGGAATGGAGAAGGATAACCCTTTGTGCATTCCGCAGCTGGCACCCACCGGCGGACTGATGGAGGCGCGCGTCTCCTCTCGTGTCACACTCCATTCTATGCACGGGCGGATTCCGCCCTCTGTCCAAAGAATGGAATCTATGACACGGGTGGAGACGCGCGCCTCCATCAGTCCGCCGGTGGGTGCCAGCTGCGGAATGCACAAAGGGTTATCCTTCGCCATTCCGCAGTGTGCACGTACCCTAAATCTGTAAGTGCACCCTGAGGTACTCTCACAGAGTTTGGAGAATTTCACGCCATACCGTCATCTCTAGATGACCCCCAGACACGTCACTGGATGATGAGGACGATGAGGATGAATGGAGGAACGATGGATCCCCCCCATTCATCCTCACTGGCTGTTTCGGTGTCAGAGGCAATAATAGCGTATGCAACCGACGCCGAAAACACCCTGGGGGCCATCTTTATACGGGGATTGGTATATGGGGTATGTAAATGTTTAGTGGTGTAGTGTAAAACTTTATTCCATGTAGTGTAGTGTTTTTTTGACAGTAAGAAAAAATATCCCTACGCCAAGAAAGGAGCTGCTGATAAATGCCGCACTTATGTGCGGCATTTATCAGCAGACAGTGGCGGTAGGATATAGGGGGGAAAAAACGCCCCACGCCAAAATGGAGGAGTTGCTGATCAGCGGCGCACTTATGTGCGATGCTGATCAGCACTCAGCGGCGTTAGGGCGCAAAAACAAAAAGCTGCTAGGGGGCAGTAGAGTGACGCTGCCGGAGATTGCCGAGACCCGCCGAACCCGAGGACCCGAGCGTTTCCGAACATTTCCGACGCTGGACGACCGAACCCGGAAGTGAAGCGAAGAAGACGCGAGGACGGCGCGGACCGCAGATCTTCGCTCCGGACGCCCAGATCAGGTGAGTACGGTACACCTGCACCACACACACCTGTTCTGCACCCCTCAGCTACCTAGTTGAGGGGTGCAGAACCTGGCAAAACTGTTTTTACAGTATGATCGCCGTGATGGGCCGGCCTATCACGGCGATCGTGGGGGTGGCATCGGCGCCATCTTTGGTGGGGACACTTATGGCAATTGGTGCTATCTCGGACAGCACCAATCGCCATTGCTTTCCGGGTCACCGATGACCCGGAAAGCTGAATTTAGCTGCTATATGCTGATCTGTATTAATCAGCATATAGCAGCGATTGTCGGCACGGGAGGGGTTAATCACCCCCCGTGCCAACGAGCAGAGATGGCCTGCTATACATTATAGCAGGCCATCTTCCCCGACCGCTGTGTGTGAACACACAGCGATCGGGGAAACATCGGGCGTAAGTATACGCCCGTTTGCGTTAAAGCCCATCCTGCGGGGGCGTATACTTACGCCCGATGTCGTTAAGGGGTTAAAGTGGTTATCCAGCGCTACAAAAGCATGCCCACTTTTCCACCAATCTTGTCTCCAGATTCGGTGGGATCTGAAAATCAGTTCCATTTAATTAAATAGAGCTTACTTGTAAACCACATCTGACTTGAAGACAAGAGTGGGGCAAAAGTGGCCATGTTTTTGTAGCACTGGATAACCACTTTAATATACAAATCATGGAGTATTAACAAAAAGCTCAAAGGTGTATATCTAAGGATCCTTGCATTAAGGCATATAAGTCTTTGTATAAGGCGGTGGCACGTTCCACCCCATTGTGGTGCCTGGAATTTGTAAGTACTATGTATCTTGAAACAAAACCACAACAAAGTGCTTTTGTGATACGTAATTGATGTATACAAACTATTGATATCAAGTGCAACTAAAAGTGTATTTGGAGTGACAAATTTCACCTGTTAGGACTGTGCCTCGGCGCTCCTCGGCTCTGGCTAAGAAGCTGAGAAGGCACTGAGTTTGGTGTTTCTGTGCAGTGTCCTGAACCCTGTCGGAACACAGGTCTTAATTTGTTCAGCCCCAGCCGCCTTGCTTGCTATGCTTTTGGCAGCTTCAGGGTTAACCCTGCTGCTGTGCAGGTGATCTGTGTTGAGGATTAGGGGCCGGTCAAATCAGCCGCTGGGCTAAGTCCCGGATCCTCCATAAATAGTAGTCAGCTCCATCAATCCTTGCTGGCTATTAGTGTTCCTTGCTAGGCTAAGCGTTTCTCTGCTGTGACCTGTAGTTCTTTGACCCTTTGCTTGTTCTCTGACTTCCCTGTTTGCTGTCTGCCTTGATCGTATTACCTAACCCTTGACTACCTGACTGCCTCCAATTTTGTATAGTTGTACCTTGGTTTAAGAATAACTTGGCATTTTGCAAGAAGAGCTCAGTTTTTCAAAATTGTAACTGTTTAAGAGCATTGCTTTGGTTTAAGAGCTCCCTGTACTGGGTGGGAGGACGAGTGGGAGAAAGGAATGGTCTACATAGTGTGGTCTATAGCACTGTACTCTTACCCAGGAAGTCTCCCTCACCTTCCAAATCATGGCAGATCCACTTCAGGCTGGGGCCTGCATCAGGAGACCAGACTGTGGAGGTAATCTCATAGCTGTAATCCCTCTCTCCCTGGACATAGAAAGCTGCTAGGCTGTGCCCACATCTGCCTTGCCCATTCCTTCATGCCCCCTGCAGTCCCTGTCAGTCCTTGTGTTTGTCTTTTTGTCACCCTCTCCATTCCTGTTATATTGTGCCTGTACTCACACTCAGCTATACACACTGCTGCTATAATGTGCGTGCACTCACACTCAGCTATACACACTGCTGCTATAATGTGCCTGCACTCACACTCAGCTATACACACTGCTGTATAGAGAAGTTTCTGTCACTGTCCTGCTGCACAGCTCTGTGATTCTCAATTTCTGACTGGTCCATGCTGAACACACACCCCTTCCCCATTGCTGTCATGTGACCACACAGACCTCTGACAGCAGCCCTGCTCAGTGTTGCACTGGCCCACCAGAGGACCAGAGGATTCTCCGGTGGGCCCCCAGCTTTACAACATGCACAAATACTGATTCACATGTCCTTTTTTTACTGTTTCTTCATTGGTGGGCCCCTAGAATAATTTCCTCTGGTGGGCCCCAGATACCCCAGTCCGACATTGGCCCTGCTTCTGTATGCTAGCCTGTTGTACTACACTACCGCATTATGGGGATCTGCAGTTCCATCCTGTATCTACAAACTGCTGCTGTGTTTTCAGGTTTATGCACTTACTGTACATGGGAAAATTAGCTTTGGTTTAAGAGTGGATTTGGATTACAAGCACAGTCCCAGAACAAATTATGTTCGTAATCCAAGGCACCACTGTACTTCTGCTGCCCGCTGTTGCTGACCAGATCGTCCACTAAGAATTATTGTGTTTGTTGTCAGTCTGTGTTTTGTGTACTACCTACATCAGTGCAGGGACCATTGGTTGTGCGAAGCTGCCCAGGGCTGTCAGTAGTAAGTAGGCAAGGACACTGGCCAGGAACAGAGAAGGGCTCATTGTCCATGTCCTTGTCTTTCCCACTGGTTGTTACTGATTGAGCTAACATCACCTTTTTCTGATTAAAGAAGTCTGGTAAAAAAATTTATTAAAGTATTGTATTGCCCCCCAAAAGTTATACAAATTACCAATATAAACTTATTACGGGAAATGCTTATAAAGTGCATTTTTCCCTGCACTTACTATTGCATCAAGGCTTCACTTCCTGGATAAAATGGTGATGTCATGACCTGACTCCCAGAGCTGTGCGGGCAGTGGCTGCTGGAGAGGATGTTGGAAGGAGGATGCTCAGTGTCCCTCCAGTGTCCCCCTGCCATTATCCTCTCCAGCAGTCACAGCCCGCACAGCTCTGGGAGTCATGTTGTGACATCACCATGTTATCCAGGAAGTGAAGCCTTGATGGAGCAGTAAATGCAGGGAAAAAAGCACTTTATGTGCATTTCCTGAAATAAGTGTATATTAATGATTTGTATAACTTTTGGAGGGCAATACTTTAATAAAAATTTTCACCAGACTTCTTTAAGTAACGAAAAGTATTTTTCTTTAAAGATGGGAAAAAGAGGGTTTCCCACCCAGACAGAGAAATTTAACAAATGAGAATTGATCCGCCTTATCCTTAATCATATCCATTAATCATGGCGTCCCCCATGTCCCCCATGTCCCACTACCATAAGATTCTAAAGCCTGCAATTCCTGGTATCACTCACATTCTTAAGATGCTGAAAAAGACCCTTCTCCATTTAAACTCTACACAAGGACACATTATGTTTCATCAGATCTATAAATGTTCCTAAACCTGGTGCAGTATATCTTTGGGTGGCTTATAATTATTGATAGTTGTTGGAAGATCTTAAGGTTTGCAGGACCATCACTGGAAATTTCTGTTTCCTGTCTGGAATTATCAGTATCTGCTAAAAAAAAAAAAAAAAAAAAAAACTTTAAAGCGTAACTGTCGTGTTTTTTTTATTGCAGAAATCAGTAGTATAAGCAATTTTAAGAAACTCTTTAATAGGTTTTTCAGACAAAAAAGCCTCTTTCTGTACTCAAGAGGCAATCTCCCAGCCTCCCCCCCTGACTTCTTATCTGTGCATTATCAGGCAAACACGTCTTCATTACAGAGAAGCCAGTGAAGACGGGTTCTGCTCTCTCCATTGTAAGCCTATGAAAGGGGGGAGGGGCTGAGGGAGATGAGGGAGCAGGAAGAGGTGACATGAAGGTCAGCTGTTTGTAGACTGTCTGGGCAGCTAAAACGCTAAATTCAGGTGTCAGAAAGGTCAGTGCTTATGTATGAACTTACTGAGAGAAGATTGCAGGGTGTTGTGCTGTGCAGGACTGCTCCGTGCTCAGTCACTCCTAACAGCCCCTCCCCTCTCCATAGCCACATAATGCTTCTTCTTATGTGAGGGGGGAGGCTGGGAGATTGCTTTTTCAGTACAGAAGGAAACTCTTTTAGTACATAAAACCTATTACAGAGTTTCTTAAAATTGCTTGTACTGTTGATATTTATTGTTTTCAGAAAAATTATCCTGAAATGACAGTTACACTTTAACCCTTTAAGGACATGGCCCATTTTCGTTTTTACGTTTTCGGTTTTTCCTCCTTGTGTTTAAAAGGTCATAGCACTTGCATTTTTCCACCTAGAAACCCCCATGACCCCTTATTTTTTGTGTCACTAATTGTACTTTGCAATTACAGGCTGAATTTTTGCATAAAGTACACTGCGAAACCAGAAAAAAATGTGGCGAAGTGTGGTGAAATTGAAAAAAAAAACGCATTTCTTTTATTTGGGGGAAATGTGTTTTTACGCCATTCACCCTGGGGTAAAACTGACTTGTTATGCATGTTCCTCAAGTCGTTACGATTAAAACGATATATAACATGTATAACTTATATTGTATCTGATGGCCTGTAAAAAATTCAAACCGTTGTTAACCAATATACGTTCCTTAAAATCGCTCCATTCCCAGGCTTATAGCGCTTTTATCCTTTGGTCTATGGGGCTGTGCGAGGTGTCATTTTTTGCGCCATGATTTGATCTTTCTATCGGTACCTTGATTGCCCATATACGTCTTTTTGATCGCTTTTTATTACATTTTTTCTGGATTTGATGCGACCAAAAATGCGCAATTTTGCACTTTGGGATTTTTTTGCACTGACGCCGTTTACCGTACGAGATCAGGAATGTGATTAATTAATAGTTCGGGCGATTACGCACGCGGCGATAGCAAACATGTTTATTTATTTATTTATTTGTTTACTTTTATTTAAAACCTGGGAAAAGGGGGGTGATTCAGACTTTTATTAGGGGAGGGGGCTTTTTACTATTAACAACACTTTATTTTTTTTTTTTACACATATACTAGAAGCCCCCATGGGGGACTTCTAGTATATACACTGTGATCTCTCATTGAGATCTCTGCAGCATAGATATGCTGCAGAGATCCATGAGATCGGCACTCGTTTGCTTTCGGCTGCTGCAGCCGGAAGTAAACGAGTGCCGAGCCGAGGACGGCGCCATCTTGGACGCGTCCCCGGCCGGCATCAGTAACGGAGATCGCTCCTCCGGGACAAGGTCCCGGAGGAGCGATCTCCCCCACTAGACACCAGGGAAACGTTGCCTCCGGTAATCGGAGGCAGCTGTCAACTTTGACAGCTGCCTCCGATTAGCTAATTAGCGGGCACGGCGATCAGACCGTGCCCGCTAATAGCGGCGGTCCCGGGCTACACGCGGCACCCGGGATCGCGGCACTTCAAAGCGGGGCCGCCGCGCGGCCCCGCTTTGAAGTGCAAGTGAGGACATAGGACGTACCGGTACGTCCTATGTCCTTAAGAGGTTAAGACATTTGTGCCTAAAAAAACTATTCAGGTCCATATCCAATTGAAATAGGTAAAATTTCTTTGAGAGACAAAATGTGAGATCCTTCTGCAAGAGGTTCATTTGGGTAGGAGCCAGGTTTTTGGAGGAATTATTAACAACTATCAAGGTTTTAGGGGAATCTGGGATCTGGTTACTGCGCATATGGAGCCTGAAGTATTGCCCCTCTCTTCTTTTCTTCTGGTTGTGCCCTGACATAGGTCTATATCTCCTTACCTGAGCTGGACATTAAGGAGTCTGGGGAAGCCACTTGGCTGTCACAGTAGATCCTTCGTGGCCATATTTTTTTAACGGTCCTCTATATTACAAATACATTTTCTTGTCTTCTTTATCTCAGACTCTTTCCAATGGTTCCAGAGTTAAGAGAAACATCTTTCTTAAGCGATGGTAATTACTATGGACCATGTCTTGAAGGAAATCGCAATCCTATAATTAAAGGCCATATGCAGTATTAGAAAAAAAACAGCTACTTTCTTGTAAGACCAGCATCAACCCTTTCCCCAGGTTATGAATGGTATTGTAATTCGACTCCTTTCACTTTAAAGGGGGTATCCAGTGCTTCAAAAACATTGCTACTTTCTTTCAGAGACAACACGACTCTTGTCTCCAGTTCAGGGGCAGTTTGCAATTAAGCTCCATTCACTTCAATGGAACTGAGCAGCAAAACCCCACCCAAGCTGGAGACAAGAGTGGGGCTGTCTCTGGAAGAAAGTGGCCATGTTTTTGTAGTGCTGGATAACCCCTTTAAGGCTATGCTTACACACAGTATTACCATCAGTCTTTTGGTCAGTATTTTTTTCAACCAAGACCAGGAGTGGTGTGAAAACACATAAACGGTGCAAATCTTTCCATATTTTTTTTAGAATTTTGCCCTGTCACTTCCATATCTGGTTTTGGTTGAAAAATACTGACCAAAAGACAGATGGAAATACTATGTGTGAACATAGCCTAAAGGAACTGAGCTTTTGGTAGGCCTGGACAACCCCTTTAAACTCTTAATTTGATAGTAGATAATACTTGTCTTCTATTAATTGATTGGATTACCAATCTTCTCACTATCTCTGTTAAATTTTATTCTGCTGTTTTGAAATGAATCTATAACCAGATTGTACGTGCTTCTCCAGCACTTGACAGCTTCTTTTTTCTTGACATAAAATATGCTGTAGTTAGCAGATATACAATTATCATCTGCTCTGAAGAGCTCAATCATTTGATAAGAGCACATGGTGGCAGCAGATTAACATTGTCTTTGTTGTCTGTATCAGAGGGGACAGCAATCTGTTTTTCCGCCTCTCTGATGAGAAAAAAGCAAGACAATGAATTGAAATGTTACACCCCATTAAGTATTCCATTAAAGCGAAAATATACCTTTAAGCATATAATGACCATATCACAAAATAGTATAATTCGCTCTTCAAAGGTATAATGCATTCTAAAAACAGGTAGGTTGGCAGGAAATCATTGATGTTGGTCTGACACCCACTGAGTCCTGTTTGATAATCTCTGTACACCTTGCATACTAGTCATTGAACAGTTGCCTCGGTAATGCTCTATACCCTGTGGCGTCTTTCCAAGCATGATGTTGGGTAAGGTGGGAATGTATGACTGGACAATGCCTTCAAAGGTCAACTTAAGCTGGCCAATTACTTCACAGCGGTTTGGAGAAATGCGTATAGCTGATCTGCCCCACTGACTACTGCTTGGTCCACATGGGTAATCTTGAGGGATAAGCTCCGCCCGGTCATACAACCCCAGGGCCCATATTCCTCGACCTAGCATAGCCATGATTACAGATTATTTTCTTATCTACAAGTCACACAACTGTCGCTAAGGTACTAAAAGTTTAATAAAGGCATTTATGCTAGTTCTGAGCAGTTTGCAGCAGCTGCACCATTTTTTATTTTTGACACTCGGAGGGGTGTGGTTTCTTATTAGCTACTTTGTTAGATTTGTCATGTGTGTTTTTTCAGTTTTCCTGCACAAGATTGCGCAGCAGTACTCCATATCTACCCTAATATAGTTTTTTTTCTCTTTAAACTGTTTTTATTGAACATCGGCATCATACAAATGATTAGAATAAACATTGAGATAGTGGTCACATACTAATATAACAGTATAAATACTGAAGCAGTGTCCAGGGTCCACAGCATGGATTTCCAGTAGGGAAATCCACGCTGTGGACCCTGGACACTGCAGGGATTTCCAGTAGGGAAACATGTATTTTCTAAAAATTTGCACATAGTCATAACCGTTCTCCAATGCAGCAGAAGTGTGGCAGAGTGGTGCAAACATGAAAGATTCCAGTTTGAAATCCTACATAGTTAGTTAGACCCAGGAAAACCTGGTAAGCTAGCCGAAGCTTGCCATAGTTTTTTTCATCCAATCTGATTTAGTCAATAAATTGCACTAGGTTTATCAAGGCACTTGTGCCTACTGATAACTTTGGCGTGTGGTGTGTGCCCACGTAGGCGTTCAACTGGTCACAGGTGGTGATGTGTGACGCCACTAACTGTGGTGGTTGGTAGGAATACAGCTCAACCTATAGTCGTACTGTCATGACGCCAGTGCCAGAGGGGCACACAGGTATGGGAGCACAATGATTAGAGCCATCTGCATATTGTCTGACAGAATTCTCACCACAGGATTGGTAGATGGGTAGGTAATAGCTCCAGGTGTCACATTTACCACCATACCAGCCTGACAAATACCGCCGTATTGTGACTGGATAACACCACCATACCAGAGGTGACCAATACCGCCATACTGTGACGGGATAACACCGTCATACTAGACCTGACCAATACCACCATACTGTGACTGGATTACACCGCCATACCAGACCTGAACAATACCGCCACACTGTGACTGGATAACACCGCCATACCAGACCTGAACAATACCACCATACTGTGACAGTATAACACCGCCATACTAGACCTGATAAATTCCGCAATACTGTGACTGGATAACACTGCCAGACCTGACCAATACCCTCTAAAAGCTTCTACCCCAGGCACCAGACCATGGGTGCCTAGTGGAAAATACGTCCCTGTCTGTGTACTGTATATTCTTATATACAGTGGTCCCTCAACATACGATATTAATTGGTTCCAGGACGACCATTGTATGTTGAAAATATTGTATGTTGAGACCAAAATTCTACGGAAAACTGGCCCAGGTAAAGAGCAGCACAGGACATGTAGTATTACACTATATTCAGAGAATTACTACTAGACAGCCAACCAGTCTGGTTGGTGTGGTGGGGTGTGCCACCCCCACGTTAGTATGGAGGTGGTATGGCCGGTCACTTGCTAGGTGGTGGAGTGTGACGCCAGCTCTATGGTGGTTGTCCAAGATGTTGCTAGACCCTAGGGTGTTATGTTGTGGCGCCAGTGGCGGTTGGGCACACAGGTATGGTGGCACACTTGCTTTTATTTTAGAGGGCTGGTTACACCTTGTTCCCCTGTGGTAAGTGACCAGCCGGGCTGCTGCGGGGTCCCTTGGGTTATAGTCACAGTGGTCCGGAGTGGACTAATGACCCACCCAGACTATTGGTACTGCCACCCACAGAAAGGGGAAATGTCCCAAGGAGTGTGTGTATACTGTGTTGGTGCAGGATGAAGAATCACAGAGTCTCTTTACCATAAATAAAATCTTGTTTACTCTGAAGGTACTTGTGTGCACCAGAACATACAGCTTTGCCTTGACAGAATATGTTACACTTGATAAAACACTTAGTAGTTCAGGATCCAGATCTGTAATAGGAATATAGCGATGAGCACAGTTGTGCTGACTGAGTTGTGTGTTGAGAGGTATACAGAAGAATCGGAGAAGCAGAGAGGAGGTTGTCGTGAGAGTCCCAACCCAAGTAGTACTTTGCTTTGCCAGGATGTTGGAGGATGAGGTAGAGATAGAAGAATACTTGTGCTCGTGTATCGACTCTTGTCGGAATGAACCAGCTGTTGCCCTACCAGTGTCGGGGGACCTGTCCTAGAGGGTAACAAAAGCCCCAGACCCTGTTACCTGGGATGAGCAGAATGCTGAGGGTTTTCTGCTGACAACCGTGCTGGGAGTTCATAGGCTTCTAGCAACTTTGCTCTATTCAGATCAGTTCCTAGCTTTCTGCCTTTTGTGGATACTGTCCTGCACTGTGACTCTCCTAGTCCACGGTGTGGGTTGAGATGATATCTGACTTGTCCTCTCCTGTAAAGGTTTTAACACTGCATAGTGCTGAGTAAGGTCACTTGAAGAGAAACGGTTAGGTGCGTCTTAGCTCTACAGAGTCTAGTGACCAAAGACCTTATACGAAGGCCGGGGACCCGGCAGAGGGCCAGGGCCCAAAGAAACCACTGTGGGGAGCGTTTTAGCTTGCGTCCTTCCCCTACAAAGTCCAATACAAAAGAACCCCTACACTTCCTCTACCCACGTGATTTCCTATCTACAGCTCCCTGTAAGGTGCGCTGTGAATGGGTGAAGAGTGCATAAAGAATAAGTAAGGAAAGAGATGATAGGACAGAAGAAGAAGATACTCCCATAGGTCCACAGATCCATGTGACATATAGGCAAACAATAACCCTTTACATACTTCAGCTGTGCAGCCACTAAGTACATATACCTACAATAGCAACATCTTGTGGCGAAACTTTATAACTACTACATATCCACTTACTTACAATAAGCCTAGGCTTTTGCGAGGGGTCTAACCAATAGCAACAGTGTAACCAGGGACACCACACATGCATTTAACTAATACTTTGGTTTAACCAGTAAAATGGCCAGTTTAATTGGTTGATCATCTAGTTATTCACATGTGCCGCAGATCCTGACTGTCCATAGGATTGTATGTTGAGTAAGACCACTTACGATGGTCCAGAAAGAAACATTGTATGCTGAAAATATTGTATCTTGAGGCCTTTGTAAGTTGACGGATCACTGTACAGTACCTGAGGTGGAAGCTGCCTATTGCTATAGCACAGTGTGACAGTCTCATTACAATGAGTGGTGATTACTATCACTGCTCACTCTGTTACAGATCCTAGTAGAGGCTACCAGACATAGCTGTATATCTAAGAATATACAGTACACGGGCAAAAGGGGAACCCTGATCTGTATAGAGTTGAGTAGTAGCACTTGATCAGACCAGGGCTCTCGGAACTGCAGGGCTTAGACAGTTTCTGACACAGAAACTTAGTGCTGGCATTCAATGGAAGTGGCTATGTAAATAAATAATAAAAAAAAAAACCATACAGTCATTTACAGTACGTGCTATATTAAGGTATGTTTTTTTTTTAGTACCACCTTAACTCTCAGGTGCTACAGCAAAGCTACTGTGTCCCCTGCAGAAGGGGGACACAGTATACTGAATAGGACACACTGCCACCAATCACTGGTCTCAGTTGTCACTTGTTAAAAGGTAAAAAAAAAAAAAAATCCTTTAAGTGTTGGGGGTTAATGAAGTCAGC
This sequence comes from Dendropsophus ebraccatus, assembly GCF_027789765.1. NCBI lineage: Eukaryota > Metazoa > Chordata > Amphibia > Anura > Hylidae > Dendropsophus > Dendropsophus ebraccatus. Next base: position 56,830,430 of record NC_091463.1, read on the forward strand.
TATACAGGAGCAATTAGAATAAGACAACTGGAGCTCGGTACCCTGCAATATATTGCCAACCTAATTCTTTCACAATGACTAATGCCTTTCTGAACAGTATAAATAACAATAGAAACGCTTTATAACATTTCTACATTCAAAAGCACGTGAAGATGAAACGTTTACAGTAAGTGCATTGTATAGCAGACAGGACAACATGAACAAAAGCTATTGACCAGACCCTGTGGCTGTGCAATGTTATCAACACAAGGCAATATTATTTCCTGTGGAGGACCCACACGTCTGGTTTTCTGCTGCAATCTGTATTCAGCAATAGTCCTGAATGATGCTGTGATGTGAGGACTAGTGAGACCTGCAGTAGCTCACATAGACTATGCTTCTGCCTCATCGACGGCGAGGAAGCTCGTATGGTACAATTGCCTTGTAATATGTTGACTGTCTAGAAAAGGGTTAAAGCTATAATGAACTATTTGGAAACAGATGGCTGCGAAATAATAAATTCCCAGCATCATCAGACAGTAGGCAACCAAGACTGAATTACCTAATTACGTGTACTCACACAAAGAGAACTGCCTCGCCTGCACAACTCATTTCTATGGACTTATGAATTGCAGGTGGGGCCTGCAAAGATCTGAGGCCGAGAGATAAGCAGGTAATCAGGGGAAAACTCCAAAATCATATCACATCATTTACAAAGCCAAGATTTCTCATTTATATGATTTCTGATCTGGAGCGAAACAACTGCACCTGCTGCACAATGCAGAGGAGCGCTAGACACAATGGCAGATGCAGACAATCACATAAAGCCTGGCAGGGAGGGATGGCAATGGAAGCAGGAGAACAGCAACTGTATATATGAATAATAACTATAGCAGCTATTACCATTCTTGTTGTTATTATCGGCATATAATGGTATGCGTTTTTATAATATAGTTTCAAACTTTAGGGTCACACCAGGTGAACACAACTACATGTACAGCAATCCTGATAGAAAGCCTGTATGGCAGCACACCTTGTTCACTCAGTTCTGTATGATGTGTAAATATGCGGCATTATGGCATTCTGCATCGATTAGTGTGAAAAGCTTTTGTTCTTCGGTATAAAATCAGAGGCACGTGGCAATGAAGTATGAGGCCATAGCAGTCTATAAGCAGTGTAATACAAGTCAGGTGTATAATACAGCCATCTGCACAGACGCTAATTGTTCTCTTCCAATGGATAATGTCTCCAGACAGTGGCAGCTATGGCAAACTCCATTCCTCACCATTGCAATTCACCAGCAGAATACAAGCAGCCATTTATGGCAGTCTATATTCTGTTTATAGAAGCTAGAGGGACATATCTATAGTGTGGGGTCCTTCCTGTTAAGTGGTGGTGTGCTACACATTATCTGAACATATGAGAACCAATTTTTTTTCTATAGCAGTATTACAATATGATTTGATCTATATTATACTACATCTTAGTATTTGCATCCGATATGTTTTCTATATTTGAGCAATGTAAAATAATTAAAGACAGGGTGATGACCAACAGCAGCAGGTTGTCTTTGAGGTTCGCCATACAATTATGAGTATTGGTAGTATCATAACTTATTTCTATAACATGGATATCTGTGATATACCTTGTCCCTAACTGACCTTATGTCTCCCTATGCCTTAGGACTGAAGATGTTATGGTGACTCCAAACTGTGGTGGAGTAAGGTCTGAAGAACAATAGCTGACATTCATTAACCTACAGAATTGCAGTGACCTTCAGTGTCTATAGACCTTTGCTGGCAGATGCTTATTGCAGATTCCCCTGCCTGTCCACAAGCTGTCTTATATAATAGGTAGTGATGGAAACTGTCTGCAGATACTTGCCGTAAACTAGACAAAAGGATAATGTGAGCTTTTACGCAGAAAAATGAGACTATTTGTGCCTGTTATTTGCAAGATCATTTCTTCTTTTTTTTTCTCTCCCTCTCTTCTCCTCCTCCACCAGCACTGCCTCCACCTCCTCCTCTCTGTTCCCTCAATGCTCCTGAGCATCCCTGTCTTCTAATGAGGTGGAGCTAATGCTGGCAGATTTCTCTCCTAAGACCATAGAAAAGTGAACTTATTCAAAGCAATCTCTACTCCAGCAGACAGGAGTCTCGGCTACACACATCCCCAGTCTATTGGAAGGAAATACCTGGATCATAACAAGCCATACTCAAAGAGAAGACCTGCAAGGGTTGGGAGGTGGCTGGCACAAGAAGGAGAACTGCTGGTTATATTTTATATAGAAAAAAATCCATGTCCAGTTGTCCAAGAGCAAAAGTTATTTTCCATCATGACATTGGAGAGAATTACTGTACTGGGAATTTACAGCAATATAAAGAAGGGGCTCCAGGTGAACGCATTATATTCTAAAAGGTAAATATAAGCACTGATAATATACTATATGTGTGTAGTACATGTACTGCGCTGCACAATATGTTGCTGCAATGCTGGATTTAAACCTATCCTGCCTCACTATAATACAAAAGACCATGTTGTGTATTAGGCTCAAACATAAATTTACTACCTATAGCAGAACTTTTATAGGTAATCCATACAGCACAGGTACAACCTCAATGTGTCTATGTATCCGTGAACTACCCTTACATTAGAGAATATGGTTTTAATACTAGCTGCGCAGAATGTATAATAATAATAATAATAATGTTAGACAGTTTTTCTGTGACTGATATTTCTAAAGCTGGGTTCACACTACGTTTTTCCTATCCATTCAACATATAAGTTTTTATTTGGTTACTTTTAGTGGACAGAAAAACGTAGTCAACCCTATTTTTGTGTACGTTAAAAAAAAAAACGCATCCATTTCGATCCGTGTTTTTTTTTTTTTTTTTTTTTTTTTTTTATGGAAGTCAATGGAAAAATGGATCCAAATGGATGGCACACAATTGCATCAGTTTTTGCATCCGTTTTTTCCATAAAATGTATACGTTAAACGGATAGGAAAAAAGTAGTGTGGACCCAGCCTAACATCTAAGATTAATGAATGCACTGTCTAGGATAGTTCACGCTAGCAAGCACAGGGTTAACTTGTGAATGATGACATATGGTAAAGGAGAGATTGCACCCAAAGGTGTCCATGTATTAACACACACTTTGCAATAAACTTCCTTTCACGTGTGATCAGCTACTGGCAGTCTGTAATATTGAGCGCTCAGTTCTGAAGAGTGATTGGTCAATTACCTGTCATTTGTAATATTACATGCCTCCCTATAATCTCTTTTGAGAACACGTCATATACATCCTCTATATGCAGATTGCAGTTTCTTCCGTATCAAAGGACAGGTTGTCATGCCTGCTCCATCCCATGTTCCGAACCATAACCATCAAGCCAGGAACACTTCTGTTGAGAGGGTCATTGACCTCTATGAGTAGCAGATGTCTAGCACTCAGTAACTGCACTAGATATGTATGGTGCTGCCCTATAATAACACAACACAATGTCCAATGTATAAGCACTGAAAAATGCCCTAATAGGGGTCAATGATCTGCTTGCCAGGTGTGTTTCTGGCTCCTTCCTAGAACACTGGACATTGCAGAGGCAAAACCTAAATGTAGCAAATGTATACAGTATATAAAAATGAATATCTTGTTGTGCATATTGTACACACTATAAAAGCTCCGATACTCATAGTGTACATTACAGGGAATACAATGTAATAATGGAGAGATATTAAAGTACTAAAATAGCCCCAGATGAGCATATTACTATGCTGGGCTGATATAGTATATGCTGACTTTATGTTATGGCAGCTGCTTGATAACCGAGCCTCATTTAATGCTATTGTGTTATGCACTGGAGAGATCTTGGTTTGTTCAATCATCAGCTAAATCTGACAGTGAGAAATTCTAGAGGGCATGAAGAACAGAGACTCTCATAACTCAGAGGTAGCTTGTACAAGTTAACCTGATTTACGGGGGATGGCATATTAAGGCATATAAAGCTGCCTCTGACTATGCCAGCCTGTCAAATGCGTTGTTAGATGTCAGCATTTTATTAACTTTTATACAGAAAATTCAGAAGATTTTATGTAATAATAATAAACTGAGTATGTTACCAGAATGATTGGAATACAGAATTGAAAATCTCATTGGTGTGGAGTTTGCGGGTAAAGTAGAACACCTAAAACGGATGCATTGCCAACAGAGAAACATGTTAGTTCCTAATACACTTTTAGGCTGGGTTCACACACAGTATATTTCAGGCAGTACAGTAGTACCTCGGTTCTCGAACTTAATTGGTTCCGGAAGGCAGTTTGAGAACTGAAGAGTTTGAGAACCGAGCAGTGTCTTCCCATAAGAAATAATGTAAATGGGTTTAATTGGTTCCAGCACCCACCAATAATTACCTACAATACTCATTTATTACATTGAAAAGTGCCCAGTGTAATCCCTACAGTACAGTACAGAACAGCACTATACTGTACAGTAAATTACTGTATATACAAGAAATGTTCAACAAAACCAGCAATTATAGTACAGTAGTCACTAACTCCTCACCCATCCTTTACTGTATAGAGTCCCCCCAATCCCAGCACTGTAATGTATGGGAGATGGTGGTGCACTGCCTGTACTACTACTGTATTGTATATGCACTCCAGCAGTCTTATACAGTACAGGATGGGAGATGGCGGCGCACTGACTGTACTACTACTGTACTGTATATGAACTCCAGCAGTCTTATACAGTACTGTACTGTATGTGAAGTCTCACCAGTGCTAAACTCCCCACATACAACCCACCATCCACGCTCGCAAAAACGTTCAGATACCAAGAACTTCAAGCCTGAGTGTCTGAAAAGTGTTCGAAAACCGAGCAAGAGTTTGAGAACCAAAGCAAACTTTCCTTGAAAATACAGTTTGAATTCCAATCAGTTTGAGAACCGAGGTACCACTGTATTTGGTCCTCATGTCAGGTGCTTATTGCAACCAAAACCAGGATTGGATTGAAAACACAGAAAGGCTCTGATCACATAATGTTGTAATTGAGTGGATGGCATTTAATGACAAATATTTGCTGGTATTTTAGAACAACGGCTGTTATATTGAAATAATGGCAGTTATTTACTGTTATATGGAGGCCATCCACTCAATTTCAACATTGTGTGAACAGAGCCTTTCTGTGTTTTTAATCCACTCCTGGTTTTCGTTGCTATGAGGACCTGACATGAGGACCAAATACTGCCTGAAATATACTGTGTGTGTGAACCCAGCCTCAGAGTCGGAAATACTTTTTGACCTGTATGCAGTCCTCTTATAGAACTAAACTGTCTGTGGAAGCCTGTCCTCTGCCAATAGGCTTGTAGATATAGGCAGATGCCACACAGCTTGCTTCTTCTGATACGTTGACAGGATAATCATGGGAAGATTTAGATGTAGCGTTTTAATGTCATGTAAAAAATATTCCTTCCCCTTTACTTATATAGGGCCTTATAGATACAATAATAATGGTACAATGAAATGTCATGAACAGCAGGTCTTAACAGGTAGTAATTACCTTCAGATTAAACCATCTGTCTTCTAGAACCAAGGCTAGCAAACTGTGTTACAAGAACCCCAGGGGATATATATGCCATATCTCCAGGGGGTATTTGCATTGTTTTTATGCTGTACTTTTAATAGACAACACGGTATATGACCATAGTGCTAAGTGTACAGTACTTTCATGTAATTTTACTTTAGTAGGTACTTGGCTAAAGAACAATGAGTAGCACCAATCTACAACACAGTGCCACACCCGGGACAAGGTCTGTGGGTAACTAAACTTTTGTTGTGACTGAGGATGATTAGAAGCACAATTTTCCTATGACCAGATATATAGTCAGTATGCGACTTCTGCCATGACCTAAGAAGTAAATGATTAACTAAGGATACGTATACATGTGGCAGACCCAGGGACATTGCTAGCACTGAGCATCCAGGGCATAAGCCCCAGATTTTTTGCCTGGTACCCAGATCTCTAGGCAATCCCCACCATGTTATCTGTATCTGCTTCCTCCAGAAGCAGATGCAGTTTAATATAGTGGTGCAGCATACTTCTGACAGCTCTCTGCCTCCCTATGCATGCGCATAGGCTTCAACACCAGGCTAGGTGAGTATTATTTTTTATTTTTTTTAAATTTGCCTTCAACACATGAATAGAGAACATAATATGGGCATTATTAATAAGATTGGGCATGGTTGGGGCATTCATACTAAGTAGGGTGGCAATGAGGAAGCCTTTATACTGTGTGGGGGTAAGAAGGGAGTATTATTACTAAATGGGATTAATGAAACGGTATTATTACTATGTGGTGGGGGGGGGGGGGAGAGACTAAACACAGGAAGTCCCAGTGATCTGTGCGCTCAGAAAAGAGAGAAGACTGGGTCAGGGCTGGGTGTCAGGAATGTGCAGTAAGCCTGGTGTGAACTGGGTCTGTTTTTACTTTTTGTGTGACACACCCACTTGCTTTTTAGCTGGGAATGCAGGAGTTACACTGCTCACTCCTAGCCTTGATTGCTGCAGCTGGGCAGTGTGGTTTGATTGACACATGCCTCTGCCTCTCCGGAGCCTTGAGCATCAGAGAACCGGTCCAATGGGGATCTGGACCTGGTTAGTGATCCTCATAAATGAAAGCTGAGACAGTCTTTTCCTGCTGGCTATTAATGTTCATACCCTGATCTCAGCTCCCCCTGTCTATTCCTGCGATCCCCGTTCCTAATTCCTCTGCTTGTTCGACATGTTACCTGACTTCCCGCCTGACCTTTGACTACCCGATTGTTTCCTGATTTTGTACTGTGTTGCCCGTTTGGTTTTGACTTTGGCTTGTTGACTCTCCTTTTGTGTTTGTTTGTCTGTCTCGTTCTGTGTTACACTTATACAAGAGCAGGGACCGTCTTCGTGGTTGTCCGCAGCTGCCTAGGGCTGTTTGAGGCAAGTAGCTAGGGGCAGTCTGGGTTTAGGCTTAGGGCTCACTTTCATGTCTCATGCCTACCTCTCCATCCTGACACTTGGATAAACAGACATCAGAGGAACATGAGCCCTGAGCTTATCTTAACCTCTGTCCCTGCCTATTGCCCCACCCACGCTAGACCGTGGGGCAACAACCATGATGACTGCAATATACACTGACTAGGGTGCAGGGGATGGTAGACAAGAGACAGACAAAACAAACACAGAAGAAAGGTCAATAAGGCTAGGTCAAAACCAGAAGGGAACATCAGGACAAAATCGCAAAGCTAAGAGTAGTCAAAAACTAGCCGAAGTCAAAAACCAACCAGTAGCGAAGTAGCGAAGGTATCAGGCAAAGGCCATGGTCAGAACACAGAGCAAAGTCAGAACTGCAGAGAACAAACCACAAGACTAGCTGGTGCAGAGAAACTCAAACACTGGCAACAAGCATGCTGTTTGCAGGCCTTAAATGCAGCCTGGAATCCCCACCCCCACAGGTGAAGGGAGGAGAAGATCCAGTGAACAATTAACCCTTCAGGTGACCAGGTCTTTACAACATAGCAATGGATAATAATGCTTGCGCTCGCCGGCATGCACTCAACGACTCAATGACCAACACGAGCAAGCATCCCTATCATCCCCAGAATCAGAGGCAGGACCGGCAGCACGGACACCATGACCGCCAGTCCTGACATGGACACATTGAGCTGTGACTTTCTGTACTGGCCGGGATTTCCTGCATTTATTTAGTCTTTTATTTTTTAACCAGCACATAACTAAAAATCTGCCTTCAGTAGACTGCCATTTTTTGTCACTTTGTCTATCTATGAATAGACACCATGGGGGAAATTTATCAAACTGGTGTAAAGTAGAATTATCTTAGTTGCCCCTAGCAATCAATCAGATTCCACTTTTCATTCCTCACAGATTCTTTGGAAAATGAAAGGTAAAATCTGATTGGTTGCTGGGGGCAACTAAGACAATTCTACTTTGCACCAGTTTAATAAATCTCCCCCATATGCTTGATTGTGTATAATTTTCCTGACAGTTCTTATTTATTCATATATACCTTCTGTGCTGATCACCAAATGCTGATAGGATCCCACCTGTTCTTTTTGTCTACTATGAGCAGGGTCTATGTCTGTGTTTTGTTTTGTTTTTTTGTCATGTGACATACTAATCGGAATTTTTTTTCCAAGAAAATACATTTTATTTTTATTTTTATTTTTTTATTTTTTGGGGGGGGGGGTCATTTAATTTGTTTTAGCAAAATAGCCCTTCCTAGCTCATCAATTGCCCCTAGCCACTCTCACGTTCTACTATTGTTTTATAAGCCCATCTTAAATAAAATATAAGGCTTTTAACATTTCACTCAAATCATACATTTATAAGCCTATTTATTGTTTATTAGTGGAGCCTGTTCATTGACATCCTACTGGTATCCGACAGGGGGCCATTGTGAGATGACTGGAAGCTTTCTTTTAATTACCTCCTACTATCTTACTAATCAGCAATTACGGTTTTTGATTGATTCTCTACAGACCTTTAAAAATGTTTACTGCTAAATTATGATATCAGAAATGTAACGGCAGGCTTTTCTCTCTCCTTTGGTGATATACATATGCAAATGTTCATTACATGGATTTACTTTACTTAGCTGATACACAAATAATAGAATGTTCCTGAGGGAGTGTCCGCTTGGAAAAATTCATTTTTGTTAGATGAGTCCCTCCATAATAAGATGATCACAGGGGTAATTTGTGCAGGAAGCTGACGGTGACTGTTCTACCCCTCTGCAGTGCCACCACTGGGAAAATAAAGAATTACACAATTCTGACCTAACTCAATAGCTTGCCAAGTCATTCTTTTTAAACTCTGATTCTCTGGGTAACAATAGATGAGATGTTTTTTAACAGAACATGATTTCCTATTAGGGAACTATTTAAAACTAAGTCCATTCAGGGCATGTTCACACATCAGGTTTTTAATTGCAGTTATTGACTACAAGGTCAGGGATGAATTTGTAAAGAGGGGGAGTCTCAGTATTTCCTTCATACAAGCCCTATGATTTGTTAATGCCTGCAATAATTGGAATTAAAAACATGACCATGTGTCAGGAATGTGACTTTGTGCTCCTCGGTCCGTTCTGGGCGACCGAGGAAGCGCTGAGCCTCTGGTTGTTTTTTGTTTGCAGTTCTGTCTGAATGCTGTCTTAGTTTCCCAGCCACACCCGCATTGCCTGTTACACTCTAGCAGTGTGGGGGTTACTCCTTATAGACCTGTCCAGCTGAGCTGGGTGCTGGGATCAGGGCTGATCCAATCAGCTGCTGGACCCAGACCCTGATTCCAGATAAAAAGCAGCAGACTCTTAATTTCCCTGCTGGCTATTGAGTGTTACTCAGCTAAGCGCTTAATCTCTCCTGGTTCTGGTACTTCTGTTGCCTGACCTCCTGCCTGTCCCCAACTCTTCTTCTGCCTTATGTTTTTGTACCTCGCTGACCGCCGTTGCTGACCCGGACCGTAGACTCTTCATTATTGTGTTTGTTTCGTCTGTCTTGTTTTATGTATCACCTGGTGTAGGACAAGGACTGACACCGTGGTTGTCCGTGGCCGTTTAGGGCCGTTGAGGCAAGTAGGTAGGGACAGAAGGTGGGTTCTAGTGGTTAGGGCTCACTGTTTTGTCCTGTTCCCTACCTACGTCAGGCGCTTTTGTGACACCATGTGAACACACTCCTAATGCAAAAGATGAAAGAATTAAAGGAGTTATCCAGCACTACGAAAACATGGCCACTTTTCCCCCTCTCTTGTCTCAAGTTCAGGTGCGGTTTGCAATTAAGCTCCATTTACTTCAATGGAACTGAGTTTGAAACCCCACCCAATCTGGAGACAATACAGGGGGAAAAGTGGCCATTTTTTGTAGAGCTGGATAACCCCTTTAAGACCTCTAAAATCCTACTTAATATCCCTCCTAAGGGTATGTTTGCACTATCGCTCTCCACTCAAAGATGTCAGTTCTTTGAGCAGAGAGTGATGGGAGCGGAGGCACGCAAGCCATCCTATAGAGACAGTGTGTGACACTGAGGCAGGCGGGATTCAGAATTCCGCCTATATTACGGAGTGTGAACCCTTAAAGGGGTTATCCAGTGCTAAAAAAAACATGGCCACTTTCTTTCAGAGACAACACGACTCTTGTCTCCAGTTCAGGTGTGGTGTGCAATTAAGCTCCATTCACTTCAATGGAACTGAGCAACAAAACCCCACCCAACCTGGAGACAACAGTGGGGCTGTCTCTGGAAGAAAGTGGCCATGTTTTTGTAGCGCTGAATAACCCCTTTAAGGCTAGGTTGACATCACAATTTGCTATCCATTTAATGTATCTGTTCGATGAAAAAAAAAAAACGGATGCTGTTGTACGCCATACGTTTTGATCCGTGTTTTCATAGACTTACATTATAAAAAAAAAGGATCAAAGCTTATCCATTTCTTTTTTTACATTTTGTAACATACACTAACATGTGGTTAACCGTGCTTTTCTGTACGTTTTCCAAAGCGAATACAGTGAAACGTATTGCAGAATCCTGATGTGAACCTAACCTAAGATGTAGCTTCTATTAGTATGGCAACTGACATGCTATGCTATGAAACTAATGTGGACTCTACGCTATTTAGGTAGGGTAATATTCTGATTGTATGAATGGTGCGCTACGTTCAAAACAGATAAAAGGAACCTGTTAATAGTTTCATGCTTTTCAAACCACTGGCAGCATGAAACAGTAAGAGGTCCCTGTATTATAATCGTGCTTTATCTCAGATTATTCATGGTTCATAGTCACAGGGGAGGTCCTAGCCAGCTTCTCCCTGTCCCACCAAGTTTATTATTTGTGTATAGGAAGAGATTTATCAGTCAGGCCCTGTACCAGTCCATGCACCGCACACCAGAATCTATACTAGCTGCTATAATCTCTATATATACTAGTTTATGTCATTAAATAGGAAAAATGTATTAAGGTTTAGGAGCCATACACACCCCTAAGCTGCTGCCTACTATTTTTTTTTTGGTGGGATGCAGAAAAAATTGTGGAGTTTTTTGTGCAAATGAATTTTGTGCTAAGATTAGCGACTTTTGTATGCCAGAAAACGGCCCAACATGTCATAATACATACCTCCTGTGTCTTAAAAATAAAAAAGCGATCCTTATAAATATACTACACAAGGGCTACAGGAAATGACAAAAAAGGTTTATTGGTCAGGGCCTGAGTGCTCAGACCAGGATCTGGATCAGTAGAATCCAGTACTCCTCCATGCACTCCTCACCCTGTGACTGAGATCTAGGCAGCCCCATAGACTTACATTTAAAGTCCATCTGCATGCAGACTTCTTTTATCTATGGTATTGGAAGCACAGCATTTGGGGCTTTGTAATAGGGTTATGACACCTATAAAATAGGTGAGCCTAATACAAATACAGCAAATCAAAACTGACATGTCACAGATTAGGAATCCACATCCTAAGTCAATGTCCACAAGGATGTTGTATATTTCTTTCATTCTCACCCAGCTGTGATTTTTCTGCACAAAACTTCCGCTGCAAAATATGTGCAACCAATCTTCTACATGTGATTCTAACCTTAAAATTGCTGAGATTGGGAAAGGACTAATTACCACGGTCTAAAGAAATACATTCATGTGACAAGGCTGCTTATTAGATTACTATACATGAACTCTTGCTTATCTGTTTTATCTTCTCTTTAGATCATTCTGTTCTCATATATCAGCACAGCCAGTAAATGTAACCAGGCCCTATTCCACTGAATGATTATCGGCCGTATTTAGTGATGCCGTTATGAATGGGTTGGACCAAAAAAATATCCAGCCAACATAAGCGTACATTCCCATGGAACAGAAATGCTGTTTTTTTGCCAGTGGGTTTCCGTTCATAAAATCCACAATGCCACAAATCCACGAAGATAGAGATTTAAAGGTTTAAAAAAAAATCTTCTAAATCTGTATTATTGTACTATACTGCGAGTTTTCCACAAGCAAATCTGATGCAGAAAATCTACAGCATATATGCCCTTTGTCAACATATCCTAAATAAGCTATTCCCATAGGATACCACCTTTAACATATCTGAGGCTGTTAAGTGCTGAAATGCGTGGGAACATAAAAATTGCTTTGCCATTTACTACAATGCTCAGAACCTAAACTACAATGTGCAATGCTGAATGTCAGTTGGAGCTGTGTAACGCATGCTACCACAGGGCCTGGAGTGATCATGTCATGTTCTCTATCAGTCTGATGGAAGAATACTGCCTACCGAATGCCTAATAACTACTGTAGGAGGAATAATGTTAATGGGCTGTATTCTGGGATTTTTGTAGGAATCCTTTTTTCAGGGAATGGTAGTGCAGTGTCCCAGCTGCAAAAGTGTTAAAGTTTTTGTGTGACTGAGAAATCCCTCTCAAGTGTGTAAAACTGTATCTGGGTATCATGAGTTTAACCTGTATAAACTGTTGTTTTGTTTGTGACACCACTTAGGGTGGGTTCACACTACGGAATCTGCGCTCATAAGTTCCAACGGCTTCCGTCGCTTGTGTATACATGCAACGTGGGTAACATGCAATAAGGATGTATTGCACATGGCCACATGACCTTTTTTCATACAACTTCTGCTAGTAATGTGTTCTGAGGGAGGAGTATTCCATGTTCAACCTTTTTTCCTGGGTTAGAACTAATCTTAGACCAACCGTCTCCCCCCAAGAATGCTGGATTATTTCAGTTGGTTCAGTTGGGAGTCTGGCTCTGGGCAGGAAAGGGTGCACATCTGGTGTTAGTCTACATTAAGTTTGCTAGGCACTCTAAGGCTATGTTCACACTACGTATGAGACCGGCCGTTCCGTGACCCCAGCCGGGTCACAGAATGGCCGGTCTCTGGCCGGATCAACTCGGCCAGAGCTCTGATCAGCGCGCAACCGCATCAGAGCTTACTATAGCCCACAGTGAAGCGAGCGGCCGAAACCGCTCGCTTCACTGTGTAAACTGACAGGTCTTTCTGCGGCCGGAATTCACTGAACCTGTCAGTTATTTGCGGGGCCGCACAGATCCCGGCCGGAGCGTATACGATGTGTGTACGCTGCGGCCGGGATGCCATTGCTTAATAGGCTGTGTTCCACTGCACAAAAACTACGGCAGTTGTTGCCATAGGCAACAACGGCCGTAGTTTTACGTAGTGTGAACATAGCCTAAGGGTGCGTTTACACAGAAAGATTTATCTGACAGATTTTGGAAGCCAAAGCCAGAAATGGATTTGAAAAGAGGATAGATCCCAGTCTTTCCTTTATGACCTGATCCCTGTTTATAGTCTGTTCCTGGCTTTGGCTTCAAAGATCTGTCAGATAAATCTGTCTGTGTAAACACACCATAAGAAAAGCTTTAGGCCTAGTCACTAACTAGTCCCCAACTTGCTGCAAGCAAAATAACTAGGAACATGCTCGAGAAAAGCTTGTTGATAAGCCGAAATGTCGCTGTGCTGTGTGGATTAAAACTAAAGCTTTCTACTGGAAGTTCTAAAGCTTATTCTATAAAGACTATGGGGGAGATTTATCAAACATGGTGTAAAGTGAAACTGGCTCAGTTGCCCCTGGAAACCAATCAGATTCCACCCTTCATTTTCCAAAGAATCTGTGAGCAATGAAAGGTGGAATCTGATTGGTTGCTAGCGGCAACTAAGACAAAACTACTTTACACCAGTTTGATAACTCTCCCCCTTAGTTTGATGGGTTTGGTGTAAAAGAACTCAAGTCTCTGACCTTATCCCTTCTCATCCAGCATCAGTGATGGTCAAGGATTTACTTGCTTTTACCATATAGTGTATTTTACAGTGATTATTATAGAGATATGTATTCTTTATTAAGTTTATAGCTCCTGTTCGCTTTGGATTAAGGTTTTAAGTATTCATTTGACCTATGAGTCAGTATTGTCTGTGGACTAATTCAATTATTTATTGGTCATATAATCAGATTTTTGAAGCTCATTTCCATATACTCAGCTCTGTACAAAATCAGGCCACTAGATGGAAATGCCATTGGTTGGTCAAAGATAGTATACCTTGGTTATCTATAAAACACCAAACTTGAGTGTTGTCCTAGGTACAAAAAACACACATATAGCATAAAAACTTTAGCATGAAAGAGAGCACTTAAAAATGATAATACTATACAAAATCACTTTGCATACAATAAAGCACTAGCAACTTAAAGCCCCTATTTCACAGGGCGACTATGAGGAGCGCTTGTTTGCTCCTCGTTCCCCGCTCGCTGCCGTCACTATTCCACGTGGCAGCAGCAACAGGGAGCAGATCGCGCGGGCAGCCCATAGAGGATAGTGGTGGTCTGCTGCCGCCGCTCCTATTCCACAGACCGACGGCAGCATATTGCTGCTATGTCAGTCACTGGTTTTTCAACATGTTGAAAAACAAACGACTGCGACGATCAGCCGACATGAACGATATCAGCTGATCATTGCCTTCTATTTCACGGGATAATAATTTGCCATAATGGCCGATATCGGCTGATATCGGGCGATAATCGCCCTGTGAAATAGGGCCTTAAGCCCCTATTCCATGCGGTGACTATGAGGAGCAAACTTGCGCTACCAGCGCTTGTTTGCTCCTCGTTCCCTGCTTGCTGCCGCTGCTATTTCACGCGGCAGCAGCAAGCGGGTGAGTCCGGGGGGGGGGCTGCCTGGGTGATCACTAGATCGTCCGGGCAGCCCATAGTATACAGCAGTGGTATGCTGCTGTCGCTCCTATTCCACGGAGCAACGGCAGCATATCGTTGCTGTATGAGTTTTTTGTTTTTAACATGTTGAAAAACAAACAACTGCATCGTTGCACGGGACGATTATCGAATGAGCCAACTATGAAATGTGTATGTAGCCTCCACACATTCTCCCAACTGCATATGTTCAGGGAGACAGGGATCAAGCATAATACAATTTTACTACCTGATTGTTTTGTTCTTTGGGAGATAAGCTGCTGCCAAAGGTGTTTCCCCCTTCAAATCACATGCACACTTGGGCAAGCCTGCTGTATATGGAGGGATTGGGAGAGATAGCTGTTGGTCAACTGACAGCTGTTAAACGTTTGTTTGATTTTCAGCACTTATGTGTGATAGGTTTTTTATTTAATTTATACTTTATTCATTTTCTTATAAATAATACCACAATTATTAATACAAAATGCCATAACTTACATCATATTAACCCATTTCCCTTGGTTGGTGAAATCATACTTCCTTCTTGAGGACCTACTAATATATCACAGGCTCGACATTCATTTCGTCTGACGTCCTGCCAAGAGATGTCCCCTAGGACGCCTGGACTTGTTTTGAATACAGCTGTATCCCCTTAGGGTTCACCCCCCTTCGCCCTCTAATTCAATCATCCTCTTCTATTCTATACTCGCCAGCCCCTGGTTGATCATCCCGCATCAGTGCCAAATCACTCTTTTTCTCACAAACACTGTCCTCCATACCTTTGTGACCATCTCACCAAAGATTACTTCAAAATCATCTTTAGTTCCCACTCCCAAGATCATTCATCCACTCATCCGCCTTTCCCCCCTGACCCGAAGGAGACCGCCCCGTTAAGAAACGAATCCCCTCCGGACAAACGGGCCACTCTCTACCAAACATTCCGTAGACCAACTCCACATTTATCATGAAGAGTCTGCCCCCTTTGCTGGCCACCCCTTACAGCTAATAGCCATAGTTCCCCCTGGCATATCACTGTGGGATCCAGCTCCACTCACCCCTCAGGAATGGGCAGTCCCCACTTTCCGACCCCCGACCCCCCACCCCGGAAGTTAAAGAATGTATACATTACCTATTACGGTCGTCACGGTCCTCTTCTCTGGTGTCGGGTGACGTCAGAGCTGGGGGGCGGTCCGGGTCTTCTTCCTCTTCGGGGTCTTCATTGAGAGTGAATGGGAGAGAAAAGGCTGCTGGTGCACATGCGCACCAACAGCCTTTTCATTGGCTGGAGCGCATCACATGGCTTCCAGCTTGCTCAGCCCTGATTGGCTGAGCTTGCTGGAAGCCATGTGATGCGCTCCAGCCAATGAAAAGGCTGCCGGTGCGCAAGCGCACTGGCAGCCTTTTCTCTCTCATGGACCCGGAAGCAAGAGACATCGCTGGACGGCGGTGACGGTGAGGCGGACGGCGGGCGAATGGAGTGGCGAGCGTCACCGGAGGGATGGTGAGTATGGTGTCTGTGTTTTTTTTTGGGGGGGGGTCCCGCCGGAGTTGTCCTTTAAGTCAGTGCTCTGGCTGGGCCACTCAAGGATATTCACAGAATTTTCCCTAAGATGCTCCTGTGTTGTCTCGGCTGCGTGCATAGGGTTATGGGAGGTAAACATCGGGCCAGTCTCAAGTCCAGAGAATGTGTGCCGGGGAACTTGGAGAACGAATGCCAGGGGACTGCGCCGGGTCTGGTGAGTATGTGTATGAGACTCGGGGGGGGGGGGGGGGGCTCTTGTTGCTGGAGGTGCAATGATGCCTCCAGCCACAAGAGAGACTGGTAGAGCAGGAATCCAATAGCCTCTTGCTCTGTCAGTGGGAGTGCCACAGCATTTACTGTAACTGTGAGCACTTAATGCTTACAGTTAAAGAGCCAGGGGCCTGTGGGCCCCTTTAGTGCAAGGGCCCTGTAGAAGTGGTGTGGTCTGCCTTTATATTTGATACAGCACTGCCTTAACCCTGACTAGTCTCCTTGTCCCAACCACTAAAAAACACCCCCAGAGGAGGATGCTGTCACCACCAAGCCTCACTGTAGTGATGATATTGGGCAGGTGATTAGCAGTACCTTATTTCCAACATACATAATACCAAAAGGTTCTACCTTTGTAGCTACTTTCCCTTAAAGCCCAGATTGGTGGAGGCTGCAGTGATGGCTGATCTTGAAGTTGTTTCTCCCATCAACACACAGGATCTTTGGAAGTCAGCCAGCGTGACTACCTCTCTTACCAAGGCTCGTCTCTCCCTATTACCTAGCTTAGTGGGGTGCCCAGCTCTAGGAAGAGCCCTGATTGTTCCACACTTCACACTTCTTCTGCTTAGAAAATTACGTAGGTTGCTGTGCTCTTAGGAACTTTCAGTGCAGCAGAATTTTTTTGTTCCCTTCTCCAAATCTGCCCCTCCACACAATCCTGCCTCTGAGCTCTACTGGCAGTCCTTTCCCCCTCATGGCTTGGTGTTTGCTCTGATAAGCATTGTCAGCCATGAGACCTTATATAGAGGTCCGTGTCTTTCGAAATCCTGCCCAATCACCTGAACTTACCACAGGTGACTCCAATCAAGGTGCAGAAACATCTCAAAGATTATTAGGAGAGAGGCCTGAGAGCTAGATTTCAAACGTCATAGTAAAGAGTCTTAATATTTAAAAAAAAAAAAATTTAGAAAATTTTTTGAAGTTCTGTTCTCACAGTATCATTGTGGGCCATTAGGTGCAGAATCATGGAGGAAAAGTAGAATTGTTTATTTTATTTTAGCCCATGACTCCAACATACCAACATAATGAACTTCTGAATTATATGTTATATATATATATATATATATATATATATATACTCTTTACCTGAGTTTATATTATAAACAGCAAAAAGTTAAGAAAATTAAGCCAGGACACCTTGCTTTATTCTACGTCATAATTTGTGTCTGACAGAAAGAATTTTGTCATCAGACTTGGAATGATGATTTGACTTGCTTTATTAACACAGTGGCGATGCCGGAATTTCTATTAGCCTTTCATGAACAGGCAGTCTACACAGACATAGCTGAGTTACTATGACTGGAATGAGACATGTCTTCTATGGCACAGATGTACTGCACCCTTCCCATACTTCATCCTTGTTCATCATTTTCCTGAAGACAAATCTAGGGCTTTCTATTCCATCTGATATTTACACACTATGACAGGCTTCATCAATGCGTATACAGTGTACTGTCATCTTAATATATATTTATATTTTTCTTTGTTGCTCATGTTTGGAGTTCCAGCTCCATACGCAGTCAATAGCTGAGACGCAAAGCTTCAAAGAGCTCTTAGCTTTTGATGAGATCCGCTCTGTATTCCCTGTAAACTCTGCCCTCTAATCACACACATACAGTCCCCGAATCCGAGCTGCAACGTGCTCAGAGTCATTGATTTTCTCACAATCCCCAAGTGACTCCTGAAGTTATTCTGTGAAGAATATTAAACGAGAGCATGGAACAAACACAGCTTCTTATATCAACTGGAAAGCCAATAGCAAAACACACACTAAGAACATAATACATACTTAGCAATAAAGGAAAGCATTGTGGTCTACAAGGAAAAAGCGTATCCTTTATTTTTACAAAGTTTACATACATAGCTATAAAATAATACAAACACTGTAGTAATACAGTAGTAAATGAAAAAACACAAGTAAAGATAACATTGATAAATTTGTTCCTAGAATGCCAAAATTTGCCAATTTTTTACTTTCAGTTTTTTAACCGTTTATGCAAAATCTGTTATATTAAGCCAGGATGCAGGATTTCATATTGACATATTAACACTAAAAATTAATCTGAAGGTCACTTGACTGAATTTTACTTGTCATGCCGGTAGATAATATGAGGGTATGCTCACACATTCAGGTTTCAAATTGCAGTTATTGAAAACAAAGCCAGATATGGATGGTAAATAGAAGATATTTCTCCATTTTTCAGATCCATTCCTGTATTTAATAAGTTAAATAAAAACCTAAAAGTTAAAGGCTGTGTTCACAAAATACAGTTTTGCTGTGTTCCAATGATTTCTTTCACAATTTTTCTGCAATTTATGGTAAAATAACACAATTTATAGCAATTTTGGAAAATTCATGGCAACTTGTGTGAGCTACAATTTAGGTTAAAAACTGCTGACACTGCCAGCACTTGTTAGGTCAAGAAGACACATGGTGCCTTTCATATATCTGTATATGCTTCTAGAGTGTAGAAAAAAGCTTTTATTCTCCTGTGCAAGAAGTAAAAAAGCCATTCCGCAGCTCCTGAGGAACTGATGTGCCTCCTTGCTTCCCCTCCCATCCTTGTCTCTGTTTGACGGTCAGGTTTGACTTCAAGTTGACTGTCAATCAAACAGGGTCAGGGATGACAGGGGAAAGAGGAGGCATTTTAGCTTGCAACATTTTAGAAGCAAAAGGACACCTTTTTGAAACTTTGTACTGGAGAATAAAAATATTTTTCTACATTCTGGAAGCACAGACAGATATATGAAAGGTGTCATATATGTCCTTGGTCCTTGACCTAACAGCTATCTAACACTAGCAGCAATTTGGAATGTGAATTACAGAATTACAGCTAACAGACTCCTTTAAAGAACATCCATCCAGCAAATTCCATTTACCAGAAGCCCCAGGACATGACCCAGCACGTACGTAAAGGGTATCCTTAAAGTGTCACTGTCATTATATCTTTCAAAATTTAAATCAACAGTACAGTGGTGCCTTGGGTTACGAGCATAATTCGTTCCGGGACCATGCTTGTAATCCAAATCCACTCTTAAACCAAAGCAAATTTTCCCATAAGAAATCATAGAAATGCAGACACTTGGTTCCACACACCAAAAATAATGATTTATTATTCCGAATAACATGTAAAACAGATGAAACAAACAGTCAGAAACAGCAGAATATGTGATATTATAAGTTACTGTACAGGAATGGAGAGGATGGGAAACACAAGGGCTGACAGAGACTGCAGGGAGCATGAAGGAATGAGCAGGGCAGATGTGGGCACATACATGCAGCGCTCTCTGTCCAGGGAGAGAGGGGTTACAGCTATGCAGAGATTACCTCCACAGTCCTGTCCCCTGATGTAAGCCCCAGCCTGAAGTGGATCTGCTATGATTTGGAAGGTGAGGGAGACTTCCTGGGTCAGAGTACAGGGCTGTAGACCCCCTATGCAGACCATGCCCCTCCCCCACTCGCGCTCCCACCTAGTACAGGGAGCTCTTAAACCAAGTCATAATTTTAAAAAACTGTGAGCCCTTCTTCCAAAACGCTCTTAAACCAAGTTACTCTTAAAACAAGGTACCACTGTATATGCAAAATAAAGCAAATTTGCAACTTACATTCATTATTTTATTTTTTTTGTTATCATGCTGTAAAACAAAGCTAAACTTAACAGAAATCCAGGTCCAGTCTCCTGAAGGCAGATTTTCTGAATTGTGCTGGTTGAAAAAAACAGACTAAACACAGGAATTCCGGCCAGTACAGAGAGGCACAGCTCGGTGTGTCCATCAGTCATATGACTGTCTTTTCTGTGAGCGCTCAGATGGCATGGGGAACACGGGACTTCCTGTTTTCTTACTGTTTCTTGTTTTTTGCTGTGCTGTGTTTTCCATGATAACTAAAAAAAAATAATTAATGTAAAATCAAACTTGCTTTATATCACATTTACTGTTGATTTAGATTTATTTATTTGTATAGCGCACACAGATTCTGCAGCGCTTCACCTATCTGTATGTTTTTGGGTGTGGGAGGAAACCCACGCAAACATGGAGAGAACATACAAACTCTTTGCAGATGTTGCCCTTGGTGGGATTTGAACCCAGGACTCCAGCGCTGCAAGGCTACAGTGCTGAGCCACCGTGCTGCCCATTTTTGAATTTTAAAAGTTATAACAACAGTGACACTTTAAATCATCATATTCCCTAAGGAAATGAGAAGTACTGTATGTAATTTTGTTGTCTGTTTAGGGCTTTCAGAAAGCATTGAATAAACTATGTAATTGTAAGCTCATACTTTCCAAATCATCCAGGAAAGATTGCAGTGAGATACCATAGGGAGGTCCTAAGTGAGCCGGTCTAATCCAAATTATTCTTATAATTACTTCCTGACTGGAAACATAATTCTCAGTGATCCCTAAAGACCAATTATCACTTTATATTTCAGTTTTTTTTTATGAGCATCTAAGATTGCATTCTAAGAAAAAAAAGGCAACAAATAAAATGGATGATGATGCCAGATACTGTTCAGAACACTAAAGTGGTTATCTGGCTTGGACCCCATCAACTTCTCAGACTCCTTCTTTAGAAAACACCTCAAAAACTTCAGTGCATCTGTGTAATATACAGATGAGCTGGAAAATCCAGAGTAAGACATTCCTGGTTAGTGGCCCTTTGCAGTGGCACATAGAGGGGGTGTCCTGAACTGGGAACTTGTCCCTTATTTCATTCATATATATACTAATAGGGGAGTTGTTCTTAAATGTTAGTGCTTTGATAATACGGTTATAGTCCTATAATACTATAGAGGCAAATCCAGCTATTTTCTAGCTAGACATGAATCAGAGAATGGTTAATAATAGGTACGTCTGACATAATGGAAAGAAATGGAAGGAATCACATGGGAGTGAGAAAATCTTGAAATAAATGAACCATAGAGTGAAGAGGTAGTGCTGTGAAGCTAAGGTGCTATGACCCACAGCATCTTGGTCTATAACACGCACATCATGAAGCAGATATAATAGATGTACTGCAAAACAGCAGGTCAGGAAAGACGGTGGAATGAGCTGAGAAAATGAGAAAAGAAGTGGACTTTCCTGGAATGATCCATAGCATATCAATAAAGAGGGAGCAGAGTTCACATTACAATGGGGATGGAACACTTTGAGTTACTAGATTCATCATTTATGCTGGTCTCACTTACAGTAGTGAAGTATTGTCATTGCACACATATAGAGCATATAAAAGATAGCTTTCAGTATACAATATGGAAACCTTTCCACATCTAAACTCAATAAAATAACATAATAATTCACTTGGCAAATGAGGTTCAATGTGGATAAATGTAAAGTTATGCACCTGGGTACTAATAACCCGCATGCATCATATGTCCTAGGGGAAATTACACTGGGAGAGTCGCTGATGGAGAAGGATCTGGGTGTACTTGTAGATAATAGACTACAGAACAGCACACAATGTCAGGCAGCTGCTTCTAAGGCCAGCAGGATATTGTCATGCATTAAAACAGGCATGGACTCTCGGGACAGGGATATAATATTACCGCTTTATAAAGCTTTGGTGTGGCCTCATCTGGAGTATGCTGTTCAGTTATGGTCACCGATTCAAAGAAAGGATGTCCTAAAAAGGATAGATTAAAATAATTAAATTAGTTTAGTCCTTCAAGAAGATGTTTATGAGGAGATATAATTAATTCAGTTAAAGGGGCTCTGCACCCCCAAGCTGCCCTCTCCAAACCACTTGTACCATCAGATAGCTGCTTTTAATCCAAGATCTGTCCTGGGGTCCGTTCGGCAGGTGATGCAGTAATTGTCCTAAAAAAATACTTTTAAACTTGCAGCCCTGTGTCAAATTGGCATGGCCTAGAGTGTCTATGCCTTAGGCTTGCACCACCTCTCTGTCCCTTCTGCTATTCATCACCTATGTGAGCAGGGCACATGTGTTGGTTCGTTAAGGCACCTGACAAGTGAGAAAAAGAAGTTCTGCCCGGAGCATTCCTAATGGTGAGGAGGGCGGGGAGGAGGGATGGAGAGGCATTGGAAGCCTTGGGCATAGACACTCTAGGTCACGGCAATTTGACACAGGGCTGCAAGTTAAAGTTGTTTTTTAGGACAATAACTGCATCACCTGCCGAATGGACCCCAGGACAGATCTTGGATTAAATTCAGCTATCTGATAGTACAAGCGGTTTGGGGGGGGCAGATTGTGGGTACAGAGTCCATTAAATATATTAATGGCACTGCCTCCTCCTGGAGAAAAAAAGGTTCAATCTCCGGAGGCGACCAGCCTTCTTTACCATGAGAACAGTGAGTCTATGGAATAGTCTACCCCAGGATCTGGTCACAGCAAAAACAGTAGAGGGCTTCAAAACTGGCTTCAAAAAGTTCTTAGAACAAAATAACATTAATGCATCTGTATAGAACCTACCCATCATCTATCCCCCTTCCCTCCATCCATCCCTTCCTTGGTTGAACTTGATGGACAGGCTTTTTTCCCCCAACCATACCTACTATGTAACATTTCATCGCAAAAATGGAGACAGAAATAACTAATTGTATAACAATTTATACAAATGTATACATACTGTAGATGCCCCTTTCAGGTAATCAGTGGATATCAGACTGGTGATTTATAGGCGATACATTGGACTAGTGATACATTTTCATCTGGAATACCCATTTAAAAGTAATAAGAATTGGTGCAAATATGCATAATATCTTGCAGTAACCCAGCTAGTAGCCATGTAGTTATAGTGTAGCAATATGTACAAAAAAAGAGTTAGCAACTCTTGAAAACATTCGGTACACATTGTGACAATAGGAATAAACCAGGCATACTGTAATCTGCTTCACCTTGCAATCAGACTGCCGTAGGTCAGGATTACTAGAATGCTACAGAAGAGCAGACTGCATCTGGAGACGCTAGGATTCAATTATGCCTTGGATGACACTAAATCATCTTGCCCTTTCTCTTCCTAACCTCTTCTGTATGCTGTCTTTACACCAAAATAATTCTTACCTAGTTCATAGGGCTTATAAAAAGACAAGAGACCCCAACTTTAACCTATAACCCTATTGTGTTGATCCGATTTGCCACGCTGCCTAGTTAGGTGGAAAAAAAAATTCTAATATACAATAAATCGACATGTACACCAGTTCTTGTACAACTGGAGCATTTTGATTAAAAAAAATCCCCCCCACTGTTTTAAATGGTTCTTGAAATAAGGTTCAATATAAAGTGAATCTGTTACCCCTTGACCGCCTACTGGCCTGGTGGTTCTGCTGGATCGATATCAATGAAAGCATTTCGAATATATGTTTGTTCCCTTTGTCTGTGTTTTTATGTACATAAAACAATGCCTTCATTTGGGCTGTAAATAATGTCAAGGAGGCGGGGCCTATCATTCCCTGGGCCCTAAGCACTGCTACGCCTTACTGAGCTGTATGTCCACCCCTTGCATAATTAGCTCTGGGGTCTCAAGGCCGCGTGCGGGGAGAGATAAGTCCATACTTTCCCCCTGCCCCTGTCGGCTGACGATTTTAAAAAATCTCCGGACTTTTTCTTTAACATACTGTTCATGATATGTATGGGGTAAGAGGTCCAACAATGAGTTCATGTGACAAAGTGTATACACTGTGTTTGTCTGTGTTTGGGCACCTAGTTATTGTTGTGCAAATGAAGCCTTTTGAGTGGTCTGATATCGTTTTGTGATATTCTGTTGAATGTAATTCATGAGAAATTGGAAACCTTACCTGAACTAAAGTAAATGTAAGGATGGACACATCTAAAACTGTTGTGTGCACAGGTGGGAAAAAAACGGCCATTTTAATTTATTTATTTATTTTTTGCAAAAGCAGGTGGTAAATAATAAGCATGTTCATTATATGGACAGCTGTACTTAATTATGGCCTTTATTCTATACCTTGTGCGCACTGCCAGCCAATTTCCCATTGACTTCAATGGAGTGCATGATTACATTGCAAATACGGTTGTATTTGTACCTTAAGTTAGTCTTTTAATTGTAAATTCTTAGCACGAAGATGCTGCACAGTGATTTACTATTATACAGACGTTACATTACAGCAACACACACTGCTAGTGTTATATTGATCCCATTGCATTATTCTTAGCTTGTTAAATGTTCACCCGGATAAAGCCGGAATAATCCAACTTTATTAGGCAGACCAATCCATACTAATTTGTAAGACTTTCCATTACAGTAAGAGAATATAACTTTTTATATCATACAAGTCTATAAATATACAAACAAATAAATATAAAATCTGAGACAAAGCAGGTAACTTGTATACGGGTGGTCTTCACATCCAGTTGTTTACAGATTTATGTGACAAGTTTTAAAGGGTTACTCCAGAGAATTTTTTAATTGTTTTAAATTTAAAATCAACTGGTGTTAGAAAGTCAGACTGAATAGATAACCTTTAAGTGTCACCTTCTCAGCAGCTGTTGTGTCCATTGGATAAGGCGTGACCTGGTTGATTTCTTTATTAAATATGTCTTTACATGAGCCATAATGAGCTGCAGCGCTATATACTAGAAGTGGTCACTGAATAGCCTGGTGCTGGTAAGAGGCCACTCAAGGCATTTGTAAATGAATGACTAGTATCTCAGAAGTATAACGTGTGTTTTTCTTGTTCATTACAGAATACCTGTAAAGCAACTAATGAAGAAAGGCTATGCATCATTAGGATCAATTCTTCAATGACCCGAAGGACATCTTGTAACCAAATCAGAATTGTAGCCAACTAGCAGCTGCAAAATATTGTAACTTTACCATTTCAAGATAAAGACACAATGATACAATGGATTACTAGGGCTGCTTTTTTCTGGAACACAGCCATTTTGGTACTGATATAATCGCAGGGTTTTTTTCCATCTCAGGAACATGGAAACAGGATCAATTCACTAATTTTTACACCACAATCCCTTTGTACCAGAATCATACAACAGCGTCACTGGTATCGACACAATTGTATCTCAAGCTATGACTGAAGTCTATTTAAAATTCCGTGG
The DNA here is from genome assembly GCF_027789765.1 of Dendropsophus ebraccatus. Taxonomy (NCBI): domain Eukaryota; kingdom Metazoa; phylum Chordata; class Amphibia; order Anura; family Hylidae; genus Dendropsophus; species Dendropsophus ebraccatus. The sequence goes on from NC_091463.1 coordinate 56,855,974, forward strand.
AAACCGAACTATCTACGTCCAGCAGTTCCCGACTGTGGCCACGGAGGCGACTGCCACGACCACTGATAAATACTCCAATCTGTATATGTATGTGGGATTGTTCCTTGGCCTGCTTGCCGTGCTCCTGGTCCTGCTGTTTACGATGCTGCTTCGTCTCAAACACGTAATCTCACCCATTACCACTAATACAGAGAGCACAGATGTGCCGCAGTTCACTGATGTGGAAATGCAAGGGAGGGCGCAAAGTGCCTAATGGACTTACAGTAATAAAGACGACCATGAATTGGTGCGCTGTTAATCCTATGACTACTGGACAGCACTGCTGGGGCCTAGCAAATAAATTCTGTTCTTCTAAACATCTCTTTTATAGAATTCATATGTTAAGATGACAACATATACATTGGATATTTCTATTGTTTCATGTATAAAAGAAAATGATGCAGCATAATTCTCATTACTGCCAAGTGCCAAGTTTTCCTTCGTTGCACATTTGCTTCAGCCACTGCCTATGTTGTAGGTAATGAAAGTCACCATGACGTGACTGAATCACAATATATAAATTATAATATTTTTATTTTTTTTGTCATCTAGAGGTAGGAATTATTTGCTTAAATCATAAGATGCCGCTCTGAGTATTGTCCTTATAACTGAAGACATAGAGTATACCAGTATAACACTGGGCACTTGCTGACATCTCAGACTAATAGTGCTATAAAGATAGTAACATATGTGTACGTTATAATTATCAAGTCACATTTAGGGATATATCCAGAATTTGATTTTTTTTTTCCTAAATCACAGCTTTTTATGTCTTTAGTTAGTCCTGGTAAACAGGGAACCTCAAGGCTTTCTTTATTAACTGTGTCATGATTGCACATCTACCCCCAATGGTAACCGGCACTGGTATGGTCTAGTGGTAAGAGTAAGGTTAAGTGCCTTTTCAGCTAACCACTAAGCTTGAAAATCCACCTACTCCAGAGAAGAAATTACAGCAGTCATGGCAAACTAGGTACAAGATATAGTATATTGTCATATTGATAAACTGATGTAGATGGTAACATAAACTCCTAGGCCTCAATGCAAAATCTACAACAGGTCCCTCAATTCTGGCACATCATCTTAATTTGGGACAAGGGGGCTTTTTTGGTGCTCCAAGGACCAAGTGTGATTGCATCCCCTACCTCTCATATAGATGACCTTTTTTATGATGGGCCACCAATATCTTTTCACCATGAGCTTGAGTAGGATATCGCTGAGCCAAGTTACCATGTTTCTATCGGGCACAAGCTTATATTTTTAATACTTTTTTACTAGCAGGATTGAGTTTTGTTACAAAATAGCCTACTATAGATCATTTGCTTGTGAATTTATTCCTATCGGTGTCAGAAGGCTATAGGATGGTAAAAGCTGGAAATTGTTTGTCATTTTGTCAAAGAGGTAACACTTACGTGACAGAATCTCAGCCAATATTGTAATATGCTCAACTAGCATTCATTCTGATGTCAACCACATTCATCGGCTATAGATGAACCTTACTCTTTGTTATCACCAATGAATTGCAAGCACATCAACTCAAGGCATCTCTATGGCAATCACTCAGAATGTCTTGAGTAAAACTGGAACACGTTGAAGTCTAAAGTTGGAGGTATAGCATCCCATCTGCAGCAATAAGTGTGACACATCTATAATGCCTCCACCTACGTCCATTACATTGTCTATGGTCTCTTGAAGGGAAGCTAAGAATAAAGGTTTTGTTGTTAAATGTGTAAAAGTGATATGTAATAGCACACATTAGCAAATAAAGATAATAGTTCTATTCTTTATAAGACCAATGCTTGAGAGATGAGCTTATTGGGAAATAAATCACATTGTATAAATCATGATTGTATCACATTGTAGAAATGTACTGATTGGCTGTGCGGGACACTAGTAGTCGGTAGCCTGAGCAGCGAGCCTGATTTCACTGCAGAACTCACCATTCCGTATGTGTGACGCTACCCTTAAAGGGGTACTCCAGCGGGGGGGCACTTTTTTGCTGGGACCAGGGAGGAAGTAGCTGAGGGAAGAGACGTCCACTCACCTCCCCGGTTGCAGCGGCGGGTCCCGCGGCGCAGCGCTCCGGTCCCCGGCTCCCAGACGCTTCCTGGTGTCTGACGCGGATCCCGCCTCTTTCACTGACTGGCTGAGCGGACCTGAGACGTCACGTCTCGGGCCCGCATCAGACACCAGGAAGCGTCCGGGAACCGGGCACCGGAGCGCCGCGATGCGGGACCCGCCGCTGAAACCGGGGAGGTGAGTGGACGTCTTTTCCCTCAGCCACCTCCTTCCCGGTTCCAGCAAAAAAGTGCCCCCCCCCCGCTGGAGTACCCCTTTAAGCAGCAAACTAGACAAAATAAGTCAGTTGTTAACTAAGTTGGGTTCTCCCTGTGGTTACACAGCATGTCATACGTATACACTGGTCTGGCATAGGTGTATGTTGGCATCTATGTATCTATGGCATGCTGCCTAACTTCATGCAATAGGATAGGATTACACCACATTTTGACTACACCACTACATCATATGTATATGTAAACATCCTCTCAAAAAAGAATGCTAACATATACCATTGTGTACCCATAGTAGATTAAGTGAATTGTACCTGTCATGAAACATAAAAAAAAAAATATATATATATATAGGGGATGACTGACATCACTTGCTGCATCTGGCCTCTTTTCTGCTGTTACTAAAGACCAAATGGCTTTAGTGTTGGAGCACCGACTGTAGTTTTCCAGTGTAATGTCGAATTTAAGTATTAATTAAGTGTCATGGCCTGAATGCAGTCAGTTAGTGACTACATTTTGGGACACTTTCTTCACAGATACATTTATTTAGCAAGATTTAATAGTCTTATTGTCCCATTAAAGGAGAAGTCCGGCCTCCGTGGTTTTATTTTAAAATTTCAGTGGCATGGTGAAAATAACAGGGTACTAACTCACCTCTCCCTGTGCCTCTCCAGCATTGGATCACAGCTCCAGGCCCCGTCAGGCTCCGGGATCTCCGGAACTCCACCAACGTAACAATCCATCTGATGGACTGGCCGCTCAGCCAGTCAGTGACTGGGGCAGGACACCACTCCAGTCACTGATTGGCTTACTCTCTCCCCTACCGTCTGTCAAAAGTTAGCTGAGGCTGGACTTCTCCTTTAACCCCTTAAGGTCAAAGGCAATTTTCGTTTTTGCACTTTTGCTTTTTCCACTTTATGTTTAAAAGTCCATAGCGCTTGCATTTTTTCACCTAGAGATGTACATGAGCCCTTATTTTTTGCGAAACCAATTGTAATTTGTAATGACAGGCATCATTTTTCCATAACATATGCTGCGAAACCGGAAAAAAATCATTTGCGCTGTCAAATTGAAAAAAAAAAGGAATTTGTTTTGATTTCGGGGAGTTTTGCATTTAAGCCATTCGCCCTATAGTAAAACTGACTGGTTATGCTTGTTCCTCAAGTCGTTACGATTACAACGATATGTAACATGTATAACTTTTATATTATCTGATGGCTTGTAAAAAATTCAAACCATTGTTAACAGATATATGTTCCTTAAAATCGCTCCATTCCCAGGCTTATAGCGCTTTTATCCTTTGGCCTATGGGGCTGAGTGAGGTGTAATTTTTTGCGCCATGATGTGATCTTTCTATCGGTACCTTGATTGCGCATATACGACTTTTTGATCACTTTTTATTACATTTTTTCTGGATTTGATGCAACCAAAAATGCGCAATTTTGCACTTTGGAATTTTTTGGCGCTTACGCCATTTACCGTGCGAGATCAGGAATGTGATAAATTAATAGTTGGGGCGATTACAAGCACGGCGATACCAAATATGTTTATTTATTTGTTTATTTATTTATATTTATAAAATGGGAAAAGGGGGGTGATTTGGACTTTTAATAGGGGAGGGGATTTTTTATTAATAAAAAAACATTTTTTACTTTTATTTTTACTTTAACTAGAAGTCCCCCTAGGGGACTTGTATATAGACAGCACTGATCTCTCATAGACATCAATGCTGTGTAAATACACAGCAGAGATCCATCAGATCGGTCATAGATTGCAGATTCGCCCCACTAGACACAAGGGACGTGAGGTCTGAAGCCTCAAAGTGCAGCTGTCAGGTTTGACATCTGCACTTAGAGGCTTAATTAGCCGGCGCGGCAACGGGACCCGCGCCGGCTAATAGAGGCACTGCCCAGCTGTACATGTCAGCCGTTATCAGCGCCTTTCAGAGCGGGGTCCCGGTGGGACCCGACTCTGAACACCCCCCGCGGCACCATGACGTACCAGATACGTCATGGGTCGCTAAGGGGTTAAATGAACATATACTGTATGTGCAGCACAAAGAAGAGAAAAATTTTCTTATTTTCTGACTTCTCTATTGTTCTAAAGTCATATCCCATGATGGCCATTATTCATGACAGGATGTAATAGGTTTATGTCTACGCTATACACATTGAAAATAGGACATCATATTCTCAAAACAAGTAAAGAACTGTATAAATAGTGAAAACATTAATTAATTTCCTAATTTAGCCCAACGTCAATTAGAATAAGTGGCCTACTTAGTTCACTTCTGTATTGTAGATAATGACTTTTTAATAAATCTCAGCTCCAGGTCAATGGCGCAGTACCCCACACATAATATCCTATAATGCTATTATTTTTTACAGTTGGTTACAAGGTGGACATAAAAGCAATATGCCACAACAAAGGCCCTGTTCCTACACAGAAATTTGGGAAGTTTTTGAGTTGTAAAATGGCTCTAAAACTGTTGTTTTACAGCCCAAAAAAGAGCTGCAATATTTACTATTGGATCCTATTGAATCCAACAGGAGAATAGCTCTTTGCTTACACATTACCTAAAAAAACTTCTGTCATGTCAAGTTTACATCAGTGACTTCTGGGTGACCCTAACTGATACTAAAATCTAGGCACAGAAGCACTTGTCTGGGCACTGTGTCCCTTAGTTTCTGTCTTTTCTGATGATCATGATCAGTGGGGGTCTCATCACCTGGACCTCACAATCAAAACGTTTTATCGTCTTTATAAAAGTGTCCAAAGTTGTTAAAATTCTCTTAACTTAACTGTTATTGTATTCCATGTCAGCTTTGCACCATCAACAGGTCCTTTATTCAGTATATACTCCTTTGTGTGCGCAATAATATTGGCACTGTTCACATTGCCTTATAGCCGTCCATTCATTCTAATGTATGCACATTGCCAAAGAGTAACGCTGTCTGATCAAAAAACTAGGAAATACAATAGCATCCTGTGTAGCTGGCTTTCCATAGGTTTTCGCATCAATTGTGGTGATCAGTATGCCAGCTGTCCATTGACCAGTGAATCACAAAAAGTTAGGGATATTTGCCTTATAGGTGAAATTCATGGTAAAACATAAAAGATTACGCCAGTTTTGGATAAAGCCCCGCCCCCTTTCCTAGGACGGATTTACTAAGAGGTGCACACCTGCCATCCGACAAGCACAGAAATCTATACCTGCTTCTGCTAGCAGACATAAACTATGGTAAATTAGGTGTGCCAGCCCATCAGCGAGGGTAAGAATGTGTGCCTTCTCCATGGCGTTTGCCACCAATGCAACTTTCATGAAGGTCCCAAAAAAAGTGATATTACATTACATCACAAAAGTAGGGTATTTAACCCCTTCAAGACAGAGCCCTTTGATGGACAAAAGTCTGGTCAAATTAATGCAATGTTCCTCCCCAACATCTAAGAGCCATAGCGCTTTTATTTTTCACCTACAGGGCTGGTTGGAGTGTCATTTTTTGTGCAAAGATCTCTAGTTCTTATTAATATAATATTGGTGTAACAGAAAAGTTTTAATTGCTTTTTATTAATTTTTTTGTGATATATAATTTAATAAAATCAGCAATCTTGGTGCGTTTTTTTTCCGTGCGGGAACAATAATGTTATATTTTAATAGATCGGACAATTCCGCACGCTACGATATGTAATATGTTTATTTACTTATATTTTTATCATGGGCCAGGGGGTCTTTAAAACTTTTATTGGGAGGGGGTCTATAAGGGTTTTTTTAATACTTCTATAAAACATTTTTATTACACTTTTTTTTTTCTTTTTTCACTTTTATCACTGTAAAATATGCAATCATTAGATTGCATATACTCTTCTATGCTATGCCATGAAGCACATGCAGGTGGTACCGATCACTCAATGACAGATGCTTGATCTGTCACTGAGCACCTTAAATGCTGTAGATCACAACGTTTAAGGGGTTAATGAGAGTCAGCTGCGGGATCGCAGCTGACTCTCAATACCTGCTGCCCTGGACTTTGATCGCTATGCCCCCACTCACATCATTAACCCCGTCACAGCAGGAACGTATATATACATTCCTATTGCAAGGGGTATGTGCAGTAGGAACATATATACAGACTGCTGATGGAAAGGGATGAATGAACATAAACAAAAGCTAACAGTGATCAGCACTGAGGGTCACTGATCCAGCATAGAAGGAGAGCTGTATGCATCAGCCACTGTTGCCTTTGGTGGTTATGGTGGTGTTACACTGTGTGCAGGTGTGTCTAGTCAATACAGAACTGCCCCACACTTTGTGATTTGTACAGTGACAAGCCCATACTACATGAATAACGTCACTAATCCAGTCATTTTGCCTCTGAATGAGCAATACCAGCCTAATTTAAAGGGGTAGTGCGGCGGTAAAAAATTATTCACAGACTAACACACATTACAAAGTTATACAACTTTGTAATGTATGTAATGTCTGTGAATGGCCCCCTTCCCCGTGTCCCACCACCCCCCACCCGTGTACCCGGAAGTGTGGTGCGCTATACTCACCTGTCACGTGCCGACACCAGTCTTCGATCTTCATTCAGCGACGTCTTCTTCGGGCGGACGGCGAACAGCTCCGACTGTTCCGAATGCCGGCCGCCCTCTGCAGCGTCATCCGATGCTCAGCTGCAATTGGCTTAGCATAACTGTGCTCAGCCAATCGCGGCTGAGCACAGTTGTGATGCGGCGGAGGGGGGGACGGGGGCCGTCCGTCCGAAGATGACGTTTGGCACAAGATGGCGGACAGCCCTCGACACGGATCAGGTAATGTATAATGTACCACACTTCCGGGTACACGGGTGGGGGTGGGGGGACACAGGGAACGGGGCGATTCACAGACATAACATACATTACAAAGTTGTATAACTTTGTAATGTGTGTTATTCTGTAAATAATTTCTGAGCTCCGCACTACCCCTTTAAGCTTCATGGATGACAATGCTCCAGCTTATCGAGGGGACATCATTAGGAACAGCTGCTGGAGAATGGGGGACCTCACATGGAGCGTCCGGCACTTTCTCTAGACCTGAAACCCATAGAAAACCTAAGGTCCAGCTAAGTTGCCAAGCTGTAATTGATGCTCAAGAGCACAGGACAAGTTAGTGCGACTTTGTTGGGGTATACCCATCGCTATTGTGGGGTTTTGTATCAATGAATTGTTTGAGAAAAGGAAATCAACATTGTAATGCTTCTACTTAAATGCCCTACTTTCATGACATAATATCCCTGGAGCATGAAATTTTTAAATTTTCCGTAAATTTAGTAGTGTATACGATGCCTATAAGGAAGATGGGAGCAGAAGGGATGGGGGGAGCTGGGAGTAGTAGTACTCCAGGAAGAGTCTATAGTTTTATGGTAGCTTGAGGGCCTTGACTGGACCCTGAGTATCTTCCTAATGGATCCAGCAACCTTTGTAATTGACTGCATGTGGTGGAATAGTCTAGGACTCTGGACTCTGTATATAAACTTGAACAGGATCTTTACTGATAGAAAATCTTGTGTGCACGGAAAAAAAAAGAGGAAAACAGCTTGTTCTGTCATATGATGATGACAAGTTTACACAGGCTTGGCTTCAGTGTATAAGAAGAGGTTCTAATCCCTTGGTAGCTTTTTACTAAGGATAATTTAAAGAGTCTCTAGAGAGCACATCATGCACTTTTGCTGTTGCCTTGAAAATACAGTCCAGGAGAGATTAACTCTAATGAGAGCGGTCATCACATGCTGCTTTCCTGTGGTGTACACCTAGTAGACCTTTGTTACTCACTGTTAGATGCACTTACAATTCCCTATTCCAGGGAAAAGGCTATAGGGTTGTCTTATGTAAGTCACATAGCAATGATTTTAGCCAGAGGCCAACAAGCAGGCCGGAAGATACTAAAGAGCCCTCTAGAGAGAGATTCTTGGAGTTAGGGACTCCTTCCATAGAATTTGCTAGAGACTTCAGAAGGAAGGTCATGTGATCTGCTTCTTATACACATTTACAAAATATTTAACTAGAGGAGGCAGTACAGAGAATGTTAACCATGGCATATTTACACAGTCAGGCTATGGTCACACGTAGTAAGACACCAGCCATTCCGTGATCCATCCGGGTCACAGAACGGCCAGTGTCAGAGAAGATCATCCTGGCCGGTACTGCAGGATGATCCTCACTGCCACTGAATTCGGATGTGGGCGCATCAGTGTGCGCCCGCATCTGAATTCCCCTCTGCTCACAATGGAGTGTGCGGCCAGAGCCGCACTATCCATTGTGTGCACCGACGGGTTTTCTGCGGCCACTATTCGTTAAATACCGGCCACTGAAAACTGACATGTAAATTTTTTGCAACGCCGCTAGGGATCCCAGCCAGAGTGTATATTATGTGTATACACTCCGGCCGGGGTACCCTCAGATGCAGCACTACCTAAGTACCGTAGTAATCAAGGCTGTTGTTGCAAATCGGCAACAACGGCAGTGATTACTTCGGTACTTACGTAGTGTGAACATAGCCTCAAGTGACATATTATGGCAAACAGCCAATATCCAGAGCAACCACTGTGACAGTGCCTTCCACATGGATGAGTGGCCCAGAGAATGCCACAAAAAGCATTCCCCAGAGCATGATGCTGCCACCACCAGCTTATGTTCTTCCAGCAATGGTTGCAGGGTGTTTGCACTCTTCAAGGGAATGTGTCAGAAAATAACCTACTGTTTAAACAATGGTTTTATGTTAAACATACTTATTAAGAATTTATGGTGACCTTTTTTCAAATTTTCTATTTCACTATCTACAGTAAAGTATCCACAAAAAGTGATACTTGCAGGGGTTTTTTTCATACCGCTGGGGTAAAACTAACACTTCCTGTTGTGTCCATGGTGATAAGAGGAGGCTACTGTAAAGTGATCTGTACAGAATTGCAGTGACATGTCACAACAGTAGCTCACTGTGGAGTCCGTTCAGTAATGTTTCACAATCATCTCAAGGGAACAGAGTCCGTCTATTGTTGTCTATGTCCATGATGCTCGCTGTAAAGTATGTCCCTAAAGGCTGTTAAAAACAGCTCAGGCATTATGGGAGCCCCCAAAACAATGTACTCAAAGTGAAATATAGTGAAATAATCAGTAAAAGAAAATATAGGTGACACATTCCCTTAAATTTTTCACATGACACGTCAATGTTCATCCGTTTGAGGAGGTAACCGAATTCAGCCTATGTAACTTTGGTAGCAGAGTGACTGTAAAGTGTTGGTGCTCCTTTTCTTGGCACATGGTGGCAGTTCCAAAAGTAAATATTCATCCATATTTTGAAGGATATGTGTGTATACAGCCAATTGTACACCTGATGCACATGGTAAGCAATGTAAAGAAGCACAATATACATTAGACATGTTTAAACTAAACTACCCAGACAGGATAGAAAATCTACAACCATAGTACAACCTATATTCTACAGCAACAGGCTATGTTCATACAACGTTAAAAATAGAGAAAAGGCAGTCACTTTTGCTACTTAAAAAAACTTCAGTTATCGCTGCGATTTAAAGGGGTTATTCAGCGCTACAAAAACATGCCCACTTTTCCCCCTCTCTTGTCTCCAGTTCAGGTGTGGTTGTCAATTAAGCTCCATTTACTGTAATGGAACTGAGTTTGAAACCCCACCCAATCTTGAGACATGAGAAGGGGAAAAGTGGCCATGTTTTTGTAGCGCTGAATAATCCCTTTAACTGACTGCAATGCAATGCATTGAGGTCAATAGAAAGACGGATGTCTAATGCACACATCGTATTGAATAACGGAGGTTATCACAGCTGATGTCAAAATAATGATCATGACAATTATTTTCGGACGTCTTTTGCAAACAGCGGACGTTTTTATTATTCACACACAGTTTTTCTTTTGTCACAGTTCTCTCTCTGTTTTTACTACTAAATTCAATGTACTTTTTAATTAAACCAAACCCAAAGGCCAATTAGTAAACCAAACTAGAATAATGTACCATGCAACCAAGGGGAGGCCAGACATCTAAATGATGTCCGTTATTTTAGACTCAAAATGACGGACGTAATTTTAAACGGAGCAGAAAAATGTTGTGTGAACATAGCCACATGTAGACAGCTACTAGGACACTGTACACACACTCCTGATGGTGTGTAACTGGAGTGTAACAGGAAAGCAAACAGGAAGCCCAGTCATGTGGGCTAACACTCCTCCTCATGTTTTGCCGTCAGACAATGTAGCTTTTCAGAGAAGACATGTCCACATTATGCAGGTCAGGAGCTGAGCTTGTGTCACACCTGGTGAGTACTGGCTGCTATTAGCAACTGGTACTTACCAATATTAACTGAGATCAGCAAACATACATGTAAAACACCAAAATTGTTGATTTTTGGTCATGTCATACATCAGAAAAATATTAATAAAAAGCAATCAATAAGTCCCATCTAAACCAAAATGTTACCAAAAAATTACATTTCACGGCACAAAAAAATAAGCCCTCAAAAAAACAAATGATAGGAGCGCAATTTTAAGCAATTTTTTTCAAAAGTAGAAAAAAAAAAAGGTTACATAAATCTAGTTTAATTGTAATTGGACAGAGTCACATACTGCACAAAACATGTACATTTTCCTTAAAGTGCACTGTGTAAAAACAAAAGATTTTTTTATTTTAGAATTTATGTCATGTTATTTTTGTTTTGCTTTACATGTTGTGGTAAAATTAACCAATGATGGAAAAATGGCGGAGAAAAAAAAAAAGAAAAATGGCTGAAACATTAAGGGGTTAAAACTATGCTATGTGATGCTATTTGCCACATAGAAGTACCGCTCTGAGTTACTACAACAAATGAGTGTGCTCACAAAGCAAAGTGGGAAATGTGCAGACCTGGTCTATCTTCTCCATCACAAGACAGATTAAAACTGAGAGGTAGTCCCTGTAAATTGGACAGTCAGCTAGTGAAGACAAATCTGTGTCACTCTTCTTAGTGATTAGAATAAGATTTTACTTCATACAACAAAAAACCCATTTGACAGCAATTTCTCCCAAAAGAGTTGCTGCTGCCTGCAGAGGGACATGTCACAGAGCTCTCTATTGCATCTCTTGCTTTTCAGAGTAACTAAAACTGACAAGCCCTCAATAGGCTATTTAAATATAGCCCTGCCATTGGGCTCAGGGGAAATTCTTCTAGCTAGTGGCCCATTTTTTTGTGCCGTATTAACTCAAAGCTGGCATTTTGGCATAGGTCACCCCAGCTGGACATTTTCTTCAGGAAAGTATAGTCATCTTCTCATTTACTGTACAACCAGCAGGTACACATTTGCTTTGAACTATGAATCAAGTAAAAGGCAGGTAAACTGGAACAATTCCCTGAACATTACAAATATAAAACAGCAGATGCGCTGGCCCTGGGCCTGGAGCCTGGTAGTTAAACAGTTGCTGAGCTCAGTCTTTGTCTTGGCAACACTGCCATATGTGGCTGACAGTCACGTGGATTTGCCTGCCTTACAGTGAACCAAATGATACAGGCGTTTAAATGGAACCAATCAGCACATTTGTGCTGACTGGGCTCCCAGAACAACTGTACGCACCTGGCAGTCGGCTCTCCGGAGGTGTCAGGGGATCTGGGCTTCGGGCTCCGTGCATAAGAAAGCATAATAAAAAGTAAAAAAAAAAAAAAAAAAAAGTTTATAAATGGAACTTGAACTATGGACAAGGATTCTCAACACAATGATCTACAATACACTCTAAATGGCTGCACGTTTTAGAATAATTATGGATAGAACTTGGGCTTGGAACAGGGCAGTGACAGGCACAGTCCCTAGCCCAAATTTTATCTATGATGTCTCTGTTACTGTGTTAAGGGTCTCTGTCAGTGCTAAATAGTGAGCATGGATCGAGCAGCATGAAACTAGTGACAGGTTCCCTTTAAAAACTTTTTTAAAAATTGTAATTTGCCCCTTTTTTCACATTTCTTTTTTTACAAACAAATAGGGAAATGTCCAAACTTTTGACATATGCAGCTTTGTGCGCTGAGGACATTTAGGGTCAGTTTTTCTTCCCTTTTCATACAGTTCTATTGTGTAGATGATTTCAGGGTCCCTATTCTCAAGATTGTGGGGTCCCCACTGGGTAGACCCCCTACAATCTCTTACGCCCCATCTTGTGCATACTCTGGATAGGGCATAACTAATCCAGATGAGAATACCCATTTAAATAATAATGTAAAGGCTCTTGTGTGTCCCTCATGTATAACTTTTTAGTTGCTGCGGGATGCATGGATTGTCTGCATTCCTATCTAAAGCCCCTATTCCACGGGTCGTTTAGAGGAGCAATATAGTTCGTATTCGGCCGATATCGGCCGCTACGAATGATATTCGTCCCGTGGAATAGAGTGCAACGATCAGCCGGCATCGTTCATGTCGGCTGATCGTTGCAGTCGCTTGTTTTTCAACATGTTGAAAAACAAGCGACTGATATAGCAGCGATCTGCTGCCATCGCTCCGTTGAATAGGAGCATCGGCAGCAGGCGCTGCTATATCTTATGGGCTGCCCGGACGATCAGCGATCCCCCGGGCAGCCCCCCCAGCAGCTCCCCGCCGCCCCTCCCGCACTCACCCGCTCGCTGACGCGGCGCTGAATAGCGGCGGCAGCGAGCGGGGAACGAGGAGCAAACGAGCGCTAATAGCGCTCGTTTGCTCCTCCAAACGACTCGTGGAGTAGGGGCATAATATGTTTCTTTAACTATAGCCTACATTTCCCATGATGCCTTCAACTGCAGAGAAAGAGGGGGTGCAGTCTCATCACTGCTTTTGGTGGCGTGTGGAGTCCTAAGTGCATGAAGTAATAAATCACTCACATAGAACCTCTGCCATGCATAATTTATGCACAAAACAAGCATTTGCACATAAATTATGTGAATATTTGCCATTAGCGCCCATCTGGCCCGCTTGTGCTGGATACTAAATGTTCCCCTAGAGTTTCTTTTGCAAATTTTCTCTGTTGGCAAAACAATAAAAAAAAAAAAAAAGAAGAAGAAGAATAGAAAAAGCATCAATTAATATTATTATTAAATTATTATTGTTGAAGGCAGAATTAAAGATCCAGAAAAGAGCATCATGTACAAAGCCAGCTAAGGAAGACGCTTTTCTCTCAAAGTACTGAAATTCACTCAAGAGAAAACATAAGCAGATAATGTAATAAATCATAAATGCAGGGCGGATTCTAGGTTTTCTGCTGCCTGAGGCGGAAAATGAAATTGGACCCCCCCCCTCCCAACATAACTATATACCAGCAGTGAACATATTGCCTACATCACTATACACCACAACTATATACTATATAGTGTATGTACCACTCATATATTAGTACCAGCCTTGTCAATTCTTTGAGTATAGAGGCGCGGAGAGAGAAGGAGCACGAGCCCTCCCATAGACTGCCTGTATGACACGGAGGCTGGTGGGATTCCGCGGTGGAGAGTTCTGTTGCAGAATTCCACCTTTTACTCTGTGTGAACTGGCCCTAAGATACTTATACTGGATTTGGAGGTAAGGAACCAATAACACATTGTCTATGAGCTATTTTATAGTACCTGAACTATAATAATCAAGAAACTTTTGTATTCGAGCATATTGCTGTGAGTATTAGCCCTTCTAAGAAAGAGCTGTTTGACATGAAAATATCACAGAGGAGTGCAAGTGCAAGTGGTGAGTTACCACGATTAGTCTCACATACCATGTATATAATTGACTGTTAAATGGACAAGGTGGAGTATACTGTCTAGTGTTATAGGGGTGTCCCAGCGCGGGGGCACTTTTGGGGGGAGACCGGGGAGGAGGTGGCTGAAATAAAAGACGTCCACTTACCTCGCCGGTTCCAGCGTCGGGTCCCACATCACGGCGCTCCGGTGCCAGGTTCCCGGCCGCTTACTGGTGTCTGACGTCGCCTGAGACGCTACGTCTCAAGGCCGCTCAGCCACTCAGTGAAGGAGGCCGGATCTGTTTTAAGTCCGCTCGGATCCCGCCTCCTTCACTGAGTGGCTGAGCGGCCCTAAGACGTTGCGTCTCGGGCGACGTCAGACACCAGTAAGCGGCCGGGAACCGGGCACCGGAGCGCCGTGATGCGGGACCCACCGCTGGAACCGGAGAGGTAAGTGGACGTCTTTTATTTCAGCCACCTCCTCCCCGATCCCCCCAAAAAAGTGCCCCCACGCTGGATAACCCCTTTAAGTACAGACTTTTGCTGTTGAATTGAGGTTGTGAACACCCTAACAAATAGTTCTGCATTACTGATGTGTGAATGGGGCCTCAAGGAAAACAAGCAGGAAACATGCAAACTGCAATGATAGAAACCCTGAGTAAATGAAAAAGTTCTGATAACACACTAAAAATATTTTTAAGCACTACAATGGTTAATATTCTCTAGTGTTATGTGACAACTACTTATATGGCAAGCCTCACAGCCTGGGTAATAAAAGACACGTACATAGTCATGTATCAATGTTACCACTTTTGGTAAAAACTGCCACAGTCAGAAATAAACGTTATAACTGGATTAAAATAATAACTTTTTATGCTTATTATCAGGAAATGGTGAATAATTAGTGATGTAGTGATGTGTGGTTATTTACTACATGAGTAACAAACAAACTGAGTATGTCAGGCATGTATGAATTCTGAATAATGATCACATTCACATAGAATGTTACACAGATTGCCTTGTGACATAACCTTCATGTGGCCCTTTACTGTCGATTGTGCCAATGCATGAAAATAATGGCATATGGTAGATTTGTGAATCAGTCAACGGTACTCTAAGGGCCCTTATACATGGCCAGACACCCACGCAATGACGAGCACAGATCATCAAGATTATCGCTCATCTACAAAGCCTTCACCTTCAGGCTTGATCAATTATGCTCCTGGTCACATGAACAATCACTGGATAACTAGTGCAGCCTATTGACATCATTGTAGTTAGCTGCACATCCCCATTTACGTGGGAAAAAATGAGCAACCACTCACTTGTCTGCTGATCGCTGACTTTATATGTGTCAAAAGATAATCTGCCATCAGCTGCACATGTTTCCATGTAACCTGGCTGTATGACGTGTTATAGGCTCTGGTGCTCCTACATGGGGGGTTGGGGCTGACTAAACAATGATTTAACAATGACTTAACAATGATTTAAAGGACAACTCCGACTGAATTTTTTTTTGCTTATTTAACACACATTACAAAGTTATATAACTTTGTAATGTGGTTAAATACCCGGTCCCCATCCCCCCCCCCCCTCCCCAGAGAAGTTAAAGAAATTATACATTACCTATTTCGGTCGTCACCGTCCTCTTCTCCCGGGCGCCATCTCGAGACAACGACGTCAGGGTCCGGGTCTTCTTCCTCCTCTGCGCCTTCATGGAAAGTGAATGGGAGAGAAAAGGCTGCTGGTGCACAAGCGCACTGGCAGCCTTTTCCATCCCCTGGACCCGGAAGTGAGAGACATCGCTGGACGGCAGAATGGTGAGTATGGTGTCTGTGTGTGTCTGTGGTTTTTTGTTTTTTTTTGGGGCGGAGGACCAAATACTGCCTGAAATATACGTACTGTGAACCCAGCCTAAAGGGGTACTCCAGGCAAGAGGCCTTTTTTTCACTATGTCTGGGCAGTGGTGGATGAAAGCAACAATGTCCACTTACCTCCTGGACCCAGAGTTTAGGCCCACACCACCCTGCTGCGGTCCAGCATCCTGGTCGGAGACAGGGCTTGAGACGTGTCGTTTAAGTCAGCTGAGCCATTCAGCGGCACAGGTGGGACCTTGTTAAAGCCGCTGAACTGCTGAACAGACTCGAAATGTTATGTCTCAAGCCCTGTCTCACACCAGGATGCAGCCGGGGACCAGAGCTGTAACTGTTGAGGAAAGTAGATGTTGTGTGGTGTCCCACCACGGGTGTTCTTTCTCTCACACACCTGTCGCAAAAGCTTCTTCTCTAGGTTAAGTAGTGATGAAGGTATTTTATAATTTCACCACAAGATGCCAGTGTTTCATATGTAGGCTCTTATGTATTGCACAGCTGTAGATAACAAAGGATTACTACTTCCTATGTATTAGATACTTTTATTGTCCAATGGAGATGCTCTTTCTTCTTAAGCCTATCACTTTTCCTTTTTCTCTTTGCACACATTCCTTTCCACCGCTCACATGGTCTCTTACATATCCCTGTAGGAAGTTACTTGGTGGGAGGAAGTGTAGCTTCAGTCTTATCCAAATTCTCGTGGGAGAAGGACAGATATCCCTGCTGTAGCCAAGCCAGGGCCTGGCTTTGCCAGAACCAGTCTAGTCTAGACAGTGTGGTCTAGTTAATGATGTGGTGAGACACAAGTGTGCAGATGCAACCAGAGACACTCAGTTCTTCCAGTCTATCTACTATATCAACTATGCAGAGCTAAACACTACAAGAGGGAGAAAAGTCGGGGATCATCCTAGCCTACGCTGAGAACCATTCTACAAAGTGCAGGGCAGTATCCTACTACACAAGAGGAAGTAGCATGGATAGAACAAAGCTACAAGATGGTCTAGGTATTCTATCTCGAAGTGCAAGTAAACAAAGGCTGGGCCTTGTATCACCCTATCTGGACGAGTACCTTGACACTGTAGGGCAGAAGGTGATCAGACCATAGACCATAAACAAGGGTACAAGTAAACTTCTCACTCACAAGTACTTCTCACTCTTCAAGTTCCGGCAGAGCACAGTACTACATTGGGTTAGAACTTGCTTGACAAACTGCTCTCCTCTTTGCTGCTCTACTCTACTCTGAACCTTTCAAGCACAGCTGCAACTATCTCTACTCTCCTCTACGTTTTCAAGCATCTCCTCAGCACAACTGAGTTTAAGCACAAAAGTCTGTACAAAGATTACCCATTTCTGCAAAAGTGTTTTGTATTTTCAAGAGACTGTACAGTAAAGTTGTTCTGTTTTTCCATCACTGGGACTCAGTCATCCTTTCCTCCCCTTTCTGTGGGTGGCGGGACCAATAGTCTGGGTGGGTCAATTGCCACTCAGGACTACAGTGACAAGAGCCCAAGGGACCCATCACAGCCCGGCAGGTCACCAACCATTTCAGGGGAATACAGTCAGCCGCTCTGCTGATAATCGACCCATGTAAAAGGACCTTAAGGCTATGTTCAAACTCAGTATGTTGTACCTCTTTTTGACACTTCAAATGTCTATTTTATTCCCCATAAAACATTAAAAAAATACAACCCTTTTTTCTCACTAAATTGCATTGAAATCAATTGACAAAAACATCTTTCAGTTAACATGTAGTTTAGTTTTACGGCCATAATTATTACATCCATAAATTAAGAACAAAGGACTATACAGAACCTGCACACATGCATTTCTATTTTAATCATATAATTTTATTACAACAAGTTACTACTGCGGTAAATCATGGTCTTAGTCAGTATGTGCAGCATGTGACCAGTATGGCTAGTAAATGCCTGCACTGGTCACACATCAGGTTAGTATCTAATTTTTTTAATTAAATCAGTGGAGATCACAGGATTAGCTGTGCTGGATCTATAGAAGATTTAGGAGGGATGTACAAATTTTTATCACTTCAGTCATTTCTGTCATCAGACTGGAAAACCCTTAAATGTCAAGTTTCCAAAATGTGAAAGACCACAATATGTCACTATTTATTGGGGTTTGTGTTAAGCATGCATCATCTAAGGCCTTATTCACACATCTCGTAATCTACGGATCTGTATTTTCATACTATTGGGCTGTTCACAATACATTACAAGGACTCAAACCATTCCTGAAAAAAAGGACATGTCCTGATGTGGACCAGGATTTTTTTGTGGATTCTCTCATAGAAATCAATGGGATCCACTATTTTCTACAGATTGTAACCTTTTGGAGTCCATATTTCTGTAAAAAATAAGGAGTCTTCAGTCCGTAATATTTAGCAGATTGTATGGGTGGATAGCGGGAGGAATCTACGGACATAAAAAAAATACTGAACGTGTGCATAAGGCCTAAGGATGTGTTTTCATATTCAGATTTTTTTAAAGCTAAAGCCAAGAATGGATCTAAAAAGAAGCCTTTTCAAACACATAAAACTATCTGAAGATGGAAAAACGAAATTAAGCTGTCATAATTTGCACCTCTGCATTCTGCTATTAAAGTCAGCTGATCTATGTCATCGGCTGGTATATAAATGAAACGCGCTTACGCAGAGGGAAAAGTGACATAAATGTGATCTAAAAATAGTGTTGCTCAGTAGTAGTGTTATAGTGCTATCACATGTAAAGGAAGTCTCTCAAGTTACTTAATAAGGATCTGGCCGACCAATTCACTTATTTATTTACAAACAACCCAATTATAATAAAAAGGATAGAATTCTTCTGTCACCATTTAGCCTATTCTAGATGATAGGATGTGAAACATCAAATACAAAACAGAAGCATGAGACAGCATACAGTATACAGAGGGAAATGCAACAGTCATTGCTGTAAAGCCCTGAGAATAAAGGGTAATGACACAAGGTTTTTACATGAAATAGGACGATATAGAGACATAGAAGTACATAGACATAAAAAAAAATGAAGTTCTTAGCATACTGTTTTATTAAATAGTGTGCGATCTTCCCACTATGATCACCAGGGTCTCAGAAGAGGATCTGAAAAGTTGGATCCTACATGCCCAGAAGGTGTAGGCTTAATGTTTGCCCAGGTGAGGCATGTCTTTAATGTAGGGTCCATCACGTTTCTGAGGTCACCTTAATGTGGTATACACTATTTGATCAAATGGTATGTTAAGGCATTTTTTGTTCTATACCAGTATTGTAATTTAAAAATATCTATATATCATGCATACATCTTAGCATTTACAGTGTGCCGGTGTTTTTTAACTTTGATGTTGTAGAGGCATGTCAAAAGTTTTGATCGGTCGGGGTCTGAGTGTTTAGACCATGACCAATCACTGTAATAAGTGGGCAGAGATTTTTTGTTAATGGTGTATCTTCTGATCAGAGGCTATATGGAAAATGATTAAGTGGTCCAAACATTGTAAACTGCAGTTCAATGCTTCCAAATGTAAAATAATGTATTTTTAGGAGGAAGAATCCTCTATCCGAGTATCATATCAGCAGTTCTGTGTTGGCAAAGACTGCAGAGCAGAAGGATTTAGGGGTAGTGATTTCTGACAGACATAAAATGAGTCACCAGTGCAACCAGGCGGTAGGGAAAGCAAATCGTATGCTGGGCTGTATAGCTGGAGGTATAACCACTAGGGAGAGGAAGACTTTAATCCCGCTGTAGTGAGACCACATCTGGAATACTGTGTCCATCTGGAATACTGTGTCACCTAAAAAAGGATATTGGTAAAATAGAACGGGTCCAAAGACGGGCTACAAAAATGAAGGAGGGTGTCAGGCATAAACCATATCAGGAAAGACAAAAGTTATACAAATTACCAATATACACTTATTACGGGAAATGCTTATAAAGTGCTTTTTTCCCTGCACTTACTACTGCATCACGGCTTCACTTCCTGGATAAAATGGTGATATCACTCCCAGAGTTGTGCGGGCTGTGGCTGCTGGAGAAGATGATGGCAGGGGAACACTGAGGGGCACAGGGCACTGGAGGGACACTGAGCATCCCTCTGCCATCATCCTCTCCAGCAGCCACAGCCTGCACAGCCCTGGGAGTCAGGTCGTGACATCACCATGTTATCCAGAAAGTGAAGCCTTGATGCAGTAGTAAGGGCAGGGAAAAAAGCACTTTATGTGCATTTCCCGTAATAAGTGTATATTGGGGATTTGTATAACTTTTGGGGGGCAATACAATACTTTAATAAAAATTTTGCCGGACTTCTCCTTTAAGCAAAAGGAGGACACTCGGACACTATGCATTCTAGAGAGTTAAACATGGACTTTAAATACAACCCCTGGCAAAAATTATGGAATCACCGGCCTCGGAGAATGTTCGTTCAGTTTTTTATTGTTGTAGAAAAATAACGGGTCACAGATATGACACAAAACTAAAGTCATGTCAAATGGCAACTTTCTGGCTTTAAGAAACACTAACAGAAATCAAGAAATAAAAATGTGGTAGTCAGTAACGTTTACTTTTTTAAACCAAGCAGAGGGGAAAAAAATATTCCATCACTCAAATCTGAGGAAAAAACTATGGAATAATGAAAAACAAACACAAGAACATTCCAACACATCACTAGTATTTTGTTGCACCACCTCTGGCTTTTATAACCGCTTGCAGTCTCTGAGGGATGGACTTAATGCGTGACAAACAGGACTCTTCATCAATCTGTCTCCAGCATTCTCTGATTGTGGTTGCCAGATCAGCTTTGCAGGTTGGAGCCTTGACATGGCCCATTTTCTTCAATTTCCACCAAAGATTTTCAATCAGTTTTTGCTCTCTAGCAGGATGCATTATCATCTTGAAAAATTATTTCATTATCCCCAAACATCCTTTCAATTAATGAGATAAGAAAAGTGTCCAAAATATCAACGTAAACTTGTGCATATATTGAATATGCAATGACAGCTATATTCCCAGTGCTTTTACCTGACATGCAGCCCCATTTCATCAGTGACTGTGGAAACTTGTATGTTTTCTTCAGGCAGTCATCTTTGTAAATCTCATTGGAACGGCACCAAACAAAACTTCCAGCATCATCGATTCATCATCGATTCATTGGCGATTCATCACTGAATCTGACTTTCATCCAGTCCTTCACAGTTCACGAATGCTTTTACTTAGCCCATGGATACCTTGTTTTTTTCTGTTTAGGTGTTAATGATAGCTTTTGTTTAGTTTTTCTGAAATCCTATTTTCTTTAGACAGTCTCTTACAGTTAAGACGTTGACTTCAGTTTCCTTCCATTCGTTACTCAATTGTTTTGTTGTGCATTTTCTGTTTGTTAGACATACTGCTTTACGTTTTCTGTCTTGACGTTTTGATGTCTTCCTTAGCCTACCAGTATGTTTGCCTTTAACAACCTTCTCATGTCTTTTGAATTTGGTCCAGATTTTAGACACAGCGGACTGAGAAAAAGCAACATCTTTTGCAACATTGCGTGATGATTTACCCTCTTTTAAGAGTTTGATAATCCTCTCCTTTGTTTCAATTGACATCTCTCATGTTTGAGCCATGATTCATGTCGGTCCACTCAGTGCAACAGCTCTCCAAGGTGTGATCACTCATTTTTAGATGCAGACTAATGGTCCTTTTACACGGAACAATTTATTGTTCGTTTTTGCACGATAACAATCGAATTCGAACGATAATCGTACGTGTAAACGCAGCGAACGATCAAACGACAAGCGAAAGTCGTTCATTTTGATCTTTCAACATGTTCTCAAATTATCGTTGGTCGTTCGCAAAAAATTCGCAGATCGTTCAGTGTAAACAGTCTTTCAATGATTTCACCTATGTGTGAGATAGGCTTAAACGATCACAAAACGATCACATAACGATATTTCCATACGATGTATCGTTCCGTCTAAACGCTGATCGTTCCGTCTAAACGCTGAAAAAAACATTGTTCATTCAAAATCGTTAATCGTGTGATCGGGTGAATTATCGCTCCGTGTAAAAGGACCATTACAAGCAGATGTAATTTGATGCAGGTGTCAGTTGTGGGAATGAAAAATTACAGGGTGATTTCTTAATTCTTTCCACAGAATTGAGTGATTCCATAATTTTTTCCCTTTCGTTGGTCTAAAAAATTAAACGTTACTGACTACTACATTTTTATTACTTGATTTCTGTTTCCTAAAGGCAAAAAGTTGCCATTTGACATGATTTTAGTTTTGTGTCATATCTGTGAACAACTGAATAAACATCCTCTGAGGCTGGTGATTCCATAATTTTTACCATGGGTTGTAGTATTTTTTATTTCTATTGTATTGACTTTGTTTTCCAGGTTTGCTTAGTTCTACTTTATTACTATTACTTCATTACTCACATTTGTCTCGGCTATGGCGGCAGTCCATGCTCTGGGCTACTGCTGTGGCCCCCGCTCCCGGTCAGATGCTATACTCCATGTGCAAGGGACCAGCTTTGCTACCTCTTCAGCCCTGTAGGGCGCCACATGTGTCCCCACTGTCAGCTCACACGCTCCTGCCTCCTGGGGAGCGCACACGCCGTCTCTATGTGATTTAAAGAGGCAGTGCGCCTCTAATTGGTCTTGTGCACCTAACACCTCCCTATAAATTTCAGCCCAGCCCTGACTCTATGTATGCCTTAGCATGTTTCCATAGTGTGTGGTCCCATCTCACCAGTGGTTCCTGCCAATGGTTCCAGCCATGAGGCCTGCTGTGTTCCTGCTGCCTTTGGTTCCAGCCGTCAGTCCTGCTGTGTCCCCGCCTGCCTGTGTACGTGTCTCCATCTGCACCTCGCCAGCCGCCACTAGCAAACCAAGCCAGGGGTAGCGACCTGGGGGTCACCTGCCACAGCAAGTCCATCCCACCTTGCGGTGGGCACTGGTGTAGACCAGCGGCCCCTTAGACTCAACTCCCTGGTGCAGCTTACGTCATTGCAATGGTACAGCGGATTTACGACTCCAGTATTATTTGTAACACCAGTCTATATGTTCCATGCCATGGTGTGCTTTATTTATTTTCTTTTTGCTCTTCCTGCCCATGTAGTTAGTTATATTTGATTTACATATTTACATTTATTTTAATGGATATAGTTAATGGCAATAATTGTTCTCCTTAACCAACCCCCCCCCCCCCCCCCCCCCCGATACACATCAGATACACATCTCCAGGCTCCAGAGGGCGAAGGACATCAGCGTGCTGACGTACTTTCAGAAAAGTGTTCTTGTTAACCATCCTCTCTATTACCGTCTTCTCTGTATTTTACTTATTTCGTTGGTACTGTTTGCTGCATTTTGGTTGATTAGTCATGTTCAATAAACACTGTTAGCATGTAGTCATTTGGTCTGGTGTTTTACATTATCTTGATTGCCTGTATATCCCGCTCTTGTGCATGTGATTTTTCAGTGCATGATCTGCGTCTGGTGCCGGTTAGTCCGTTTAGTGCTTGATGTAGAGGGGGGGGCCAGTGGCGGAACTACCGTAGTAGCAGCCGTAGCTGCTGCTACGGGGCCCGGCACAACAAGGGGCCCGGCAGCAGGGGCTGCCTGAGTGAGGGGAACGGGTATTTGTGTAGAAGCCGGGGCATCACAGAAGAGAGAGAGAGAGGGGGAAATAAAACACGGATGCACCCTCTCTCTCTCTCTGTCCCGGTCACTGAGAAGAAGCCCTGACAGGAGACTCCTCTCCTCCTGCAGCAGCTAGAGGCCTCTCTCCTGTCTGGCCTGTCAGCTGCCTGCACGGAGGAGCATGATAACCTCCGACCCCCAGCTCTCTCCTGCCGAACCTCAGACATGACAGCTCCTTCCCCCTTCGGTAAGTAATTATTGTCACCTATAAGGTGTGTGTGGTTGGGGAGGGGGGATGTTGTATGGTGGCTGCTATCTTGCATAAGTGTGTGTGTGTGGGTGGGGGGGGGGGGACTACAACTCCCAGTGTGGTCTGTCTGCTGCCTGTGCCCCCATCCTCCTCACAGACTGAATGGAGACACAGATTGCAAGACAGATCACACTGGGAGTTGTAGTCCCACACTGTCAATATACAAAGCTACCCTGTGACTGCAGCTCCTCTAGGACTGCATTATAGTCACCCTACATACAATCTTAGAATAATTTGAATTGTCCCATTTTTCCTTGCAGTGCCAGACAGGATATATACATGCAGCACTATATATATATATATATATATATATATATATATATATATATATATATATACACATATATATATACATACACACACGCATATACACACACATGCAGTGCCAGCCAGGATATATACATGCAGTACTATATATATATATATATATATATATATATATATACACACACACACACACACACACACATGCAGTGCCAGACAGGATATATACATGCAGTACCAGGCGGTATATATATATATATATATATATATATATATACATACACGTGCAGTACCAGTATACATGTGAAGTGCCAGACAGGATATATACTGTATATGCTGTACCGGGCTGGATCTATCTACATATACACACACGTGCAGTGCCAGACAGGATATATAGTGCAGTACCAGGCTGTTATCCAGCATAGTATGGCGCTATTGTTCAGGTCTGGTATGGTGCTGCTACCCAGTCACAGTATGGCGGTATTGGTCAGGTCTGATATGGTGCTGTTATACAGTCACAGTATGGCGGTATTGTTCTGGTATGGTGGAATTATCTAGTCACAGTATGGCGGTATTGTTCTGGTATGGTGGTATTATCTAGTCACAGTATGGCGGTATTGGTCAGGTCTGGTATGGATTATCTAGTCACAGTATGGCGGTATTGGTCAGGTCTGGTATGGTGGTATTATCTAGTCACAGTATGGCGGTATTGGTCAGGTCTGGTATGGTGGTGTTATCCAGTCACAGTAAGGCGGTATTGGTCAGGTCTGGTATAGCGGTGTTATTATCTAGTCACAGTATGATGGTATTGGTCAGGTCTGGTGTGGCGGTGTTATCCAGTCACAGTATGGTAGTATTGGTCAGGTCTGGTATGATGCTGTTACCCAGTCACAGTATAACGGTATTGGTCAGGTCTTGTATGGTGCTGTTATATAGTCACAGTATGGCGATATTGTTCAGTTCTGTTATGGCGGTATTGTTCAGGTCTGGTATGGTGGTATTATCTAGTCACAGTATGGTGGTATTGGTCAGGTCTGGTATGGTGGTATTATCTAGTCACAGTATGGTGGTATCAGGTCTGGTATGGCGGTGTTATCCTGTCACAGTATGGTGGTATTGGTCAGGTCTGGTATGGATGTGTTATACAGTCACAGTGTGGCGGTATTGGTCAGGTCTGGTGTGGTTGTGTTATACAGTCATAGTATGGCGGTATTGGTCAGGTCTGGTGTGGCGGTGTTATCCAGTCACTGTATGGTTGTATTGGTCAGGTCTGGTATAGATGTGTTATACAGTCACAGTATGGCGGTATTGTTCAGGTCTGGTATGGTGGTATTATCCAGTCACAGTATAGTGGTATTGTTCATTAGGTCTGGTATGGCGGTGTTATCCAGTCACAGTATGGCGGTATTGTTCATTAGGTCTGGTATGGCTGTATATGTTAAATGTGCATTGTCTGAAGCTTTTACCTACCAATCCTATGGTGAGAATCGCTACAGACAATATGCAGATCATTTAATGTGCAAACTTGTTTATATATTTTAAGCATTTAAAAACCATGTAGAAAAGGAAAGATTCAGCCAATGTATGTGGCCGAAACCACACGTCCATTTCTTCCCCAGTAGCCGGGAAGTGGGGGGGGGGCCCTTGGAAAGTTCGCTATGGGGCCCAGCCATTTCTAGTTACGCCCCTGGGAGGGGGGGGGGGGTGGAAAGAGTGTGATCTATGCCATTGGTTTGACACCCTATTTTCCACAGATACACCAGCGGTGGGTGGTGGTTTTTGGGGACCTAGGTTTCCTCACTCTCAATGAGTGCTGGACCTGCATAGACCATACTGGTCAGAATAGGTATTTCAAGCACTGGTCTCTAATGGCCCCATTACACGGCAATTATCATGCAAACAATTGTCATATTGTTAAAATTTAAACGATAATCGTTTTGTGTGAATGCAGGCAACAATCTAAAAATTGTGTGTTGATCGCATCTTTTGAGCTAAACCTAAAATCATTGTTAATCATTCATTTGCTGGGATCAGATGGAGTACACAATGTCCCATTGGTCTTGTCACTCCTCTAATCTCACCCCCAGGTGGTTTCTTTACCTTGGCCTGTTTACCCCCATTGTACCAGATGATGTCATAAACCTTGATTTTTTTGCACGCGTGAATACTGTTGGCGCCTCCTATTATTACATTTTTAGTTTGTTTCAGTCACGTGGCAAAGAGTTGGTAGAGAACAAGAGAATACCTTGGCCACAGCCTAAAGGCTTCTAGTTACCGCACCACTAAAATGTGGCAAATTTATTAAAGATGTCAAAGGATCCAAAGTAATCGGACACTATCTCTGTTAATATTCCCAGATTAGCCACACTTAAGAAGGACATGGATTACAACATGTTAAGTCTAATAATATTGTACACAGTCATGAAAATCACATACCATCACTGTATTCTGCAAACATGTAAAAGAATTATGAGAAACAGTATTGCTGGCCTGATATTATTAGACTTAGCTATAAAGTCTTACAGACGCAGGGGTTGGTACCCCTCAATCAGACATCCTGATAACCTTTCCCGATTCCCTGCACGTCCTCTATGTCCTTTCCCGGTTCCCTGCACGAGAAAGCATTCCTTGAGCCTGTTTTTCCTCATCATGTACCAGATCTCTTGCCTACGTTTATACACTTTGTTCTGTCTGCCACCTGTCCTGACCTGCCTGTCCCCGATTTTGAGTCCGCCTCACAATTTTGTACTCTGCTACAGCTCAATCACCTCTACAAGCAAGTCATGCTAGAGGTAATGACCTGGGAGTCGCCTGCTGGAACAAGCCTATCCTGCCTTCTAGTCAGCTCTGGGAAAGACCCCCAGCTCCTTAGACTCTGCTCAATAGTGCAGCTTTTTATCCTCACTTGCAGAGGTCCCGTGGATCCACTATCTCTGGCCGCTACAACAAGGGCAGCTTCCAAACAAATTCCAGACCAAATACAGAAAAGACACAGTGCTATATGGGTGGATGTGTCACAGATGCCCTTGCACCACTCTTGAGGGTGGTGGCTGCTTAGTTGCACACAAATAAGGCTGGGTTCACACTACATTTTTGCAATCCGTTTAACCAATCCGTTGTTTTTTTTTGACGGACACAAAAAAAGGTTGACCATGCTTTTATAGAGCCAGTCATATAGTTACATGAGTATTGCAATGCTATTAGATCAGACAGGTCACTTCAAAATGTCTATGTGTACCATAGGAAACAGCAGGACAGCAGCGGCAGCAGTACTGGCGTGGTGGTGGATTAAGGGGTGATTAACCTCTTAGCGAACCATGACGTATCTGATACGTCATGGTGCCGCTTGGGGTGTTCAGAGCGGGGTCCCGCCGGGACCGCGCTCTGAACGGCGCTGATCCCGGCTGACACGTGCAGCCGGGTAGGGTCCTGTTGCCGCGCCAGCTAATTAAGCCTCTAAGTGCAGCTGTCAAACCTGACAGCTGCACTTAGAGGCACTGCGCCGCACGTCCCTAGTGTCTAGTGGGACGGATCTCCCCCCCGCGATGCGATCGCGGGGGGGAGATCCGTTCTTCTGCCCGTGCCGGGCCTCAGCGTCGGAATGACGCTGATCCCGGCTCGGCAATAGATTGCTATGGCCTGCAGCAGGCCATAGTAATCTATGACCGATCTAATCGATCTTTGCTGTGTATATACACAGCATTGATCTCTATGAGAGATCAGTGCTGTCTATATACAAGTCCCCCAGGGGGGCTTCTAGTTACAGTAAAAAAAAAAGTAAAAAAGTGTTTTTATTAATAAAAAATCCCCTCCCCTAATAAAAGTCCAAATCACCCCCCTTTTCCCATTTTATAAATATAAATTAATAAATAAATAAACATATTTAGTATCGCCGCACGCGTAATCG
The DNA here is from genome assembly GCF_027789765.1 of Dendropsophus ebraccatus. Classification (NCBI taxonomy): domain Eukaryota; kingdom Metazoa; phylum Chordata; class Amphibia; order Anura; family Hylidae; genus Dendropsophus; species Dendropsophus ebraccatus. Next base: position 56,883,998 of record NC_091463.1, read on the forward strand.
CCCGAACTATTAATTAATCACATTCCTGATCTCGCACGGTAAACGACGTCAGCGCAAAAAAATTCCAAAGTGCAAAATTGCGCATTTTTGGTCGCATCAAATCCAGAAAAAATTTAATAAAAAACAATCAAAAAGTCGAATATGCGCAATCAAGGTACCGATAGAAAGAACACATCATGGCGCAAAAACTGACACCTCACACAGCCCCATAGACCAAAGGATAAAAGCGCTATAAGCCTGGGAATAGAGCGATTTTAAGGTTGGTATATTTGTTAACAATGGTTTGAATTTTTTACAGGCCATCAGATACAATATAAGTTATACATGTTATATATCATAGTAATCGTAACGACTTGAGGAACATATTTAACAAGTCAGTTTTACCATAGGACGGACGGCGTAAATGCAAAACTCCCCAAAATCAAAACAAATTCGTTTTTTTTTTCAATTTGACAGCGCAAATGATTTTTTTCCGGTTTCGCAGCATATGTTATGGAAAAATAATGCCTATTATTGCAAAGTACAATTGGTTTCGCAAAAAATAAGCGCTCATATACGTCTCTAGGTGAAAAAATGCAAGCGCTATGGACTTTTAAACTTAAAATGGAATAAGCAAAAGCGCAAAAACTAAAATAGGCTTTGACCTTAAGGGGTTAAAGTTTTTTTTTATTTATTAGGCTAGTTCCACCCTTTAGTAGTTTATTTATTTCAATATGTTTAATCCTTAAAACTCCTTAAATGTTGTACATATTTGATGGAAAAAATGGATGCATTTGTGTGCATCCGTTTTGATTCGTTTTTCCATTGACTTCCACCATAGAAAAAATTGCATCAAAACGCATCAAAAGTAAGGTCAGCTATGTTTTTTTGTACGTAAAAAAAAGGAGGTGTTTTGATCCTTTTTTTTTTTATAATGGAAGTCAATAGAAAAACAGATCAAAACAAATGTACACAACTGCATCCGTTTTTTCCATCCGTTTTTCTTGCAAAAATGGATGAAAAAAAAACAGATTGCAAAAATGTAGTGTGGACCCGACCATAGCAAAGCTGTGAGCTAAAGTAGATCCTGATCCCATAGCGATAGCAGCAACAAATGAATGGGGAGAGGTCTGTCAGATCTTGTAGGTGATTATGTAATCCTATCGTTCACAGGAAGTCAGCTGATCCAATACAGTCAACCTCCTCTGCCACATTAAACACTGTGATTTTTGTGTGTGTCAGACTAATGATCATATACCCAATAATAAACTGGTGTATATGTATATGTAAAGTGCTTATTTTGAGAGCTTGTTCACATTGTGTAATATAGAAGCAGAAAAAAATGTGTATTTTTTGGCAAATGCTTCTGAGATATTTGTTTTTGTAGTGTGCAACCCAATACTACACATAAAAAAGGATAGGCCATTAACCCCTTAACGACATCGGGCGTAAATGTACGCCCCCGCAGGGTGGGCTTTAACGCAAACGGACGTACATTTACGCCCGATGTTCCCCCGATCACTGTACACACACAGCGATCGGTGAAGATAGCCTGCTATAATGTACAGCAGGTCATCTCTGCTCGTCGCGGGGTGATTAACCCCTCCTGTGCCGACGATCGCTGCTATAGGCTGATCAATACAGATCAGCGGATAGCAGCTGAAAACAGCTTTTCGGGTCATCGGTGACCCAGAAAGCAATGGCGATTGGTGCTGTCCGAGACAGCACCAATCGCCATTAGTGTCCCCACAAAAGATGGCGCCGGTGCCACCCCCACGATCTCCGTGATAGGCAGGCAACTACCGGCCGGCCCATCACGGTGATCAAATAGTTAAAAAACAGTGTCCCCAGGTTCTGCACCCCTCAGCTAGGTAGCTGAGGGGTGCAGAACAGGTGTGTATAGTGTAGGGGCCCTATACTCACCTGATCCCGGCGTCTGGAGCGAAGATCGGCGGCCCGAGCGTCCTCTTCGGTGCGTCGAGTTACCTCCAGGTTCCGTCGGGTTCACATCGTCTAACTTCGCAAATCTTCGGCTCTTCGGGCTTTGGCCACCTTCGGCAGCTTCACTCTTCTGCCCCCTAGTGGCTGATTAGTGTATATTATACACTGATCAGTGGCTTTGGGTTAAAAAGATATATATATTTTTTTCTCAATGTTTTTTTTTCTTTTTATGCGCCCTAACACCGCTGAGTGCTGATCAGCATTGCACGTAACTGCGCCGCTGATCAGCAACTCCTCCTTTTTGGCCTATATCCTACCGCCACTGTCTGCTGATAAGTGCCACACATAAGTGCGGCATTTATCAGCAACTCCTTTCTTGGCGTAGGGTGTAGCGTCCCAATAAGAGATGACGGTATGGCGTGAAATTCTACAAACTCTGTGAGAGTACCTCAGGGTACACTTACAGATTTAGGCTGGGTTTACACTACGTATATTTCAGTCAGTATTGTGGTCCTCATATTGCAACCAAAACCAGGAGTGGATTGAAAACACAGAAAGGATCTGTTCACACAATGTTGAAATTGAGTGGATGGCCGCCATTTAATGGCAAATATTTGCTGTTATTTTAAAACAACGGCTTTTATATTGAAATAATGGAAGTTATTTACTGTTATATGGCGGCCATCCACTCAATTTCAACATTGTGTGAATAGATCCTTTCTGTGTTTTTCATCCACTCCTGGTTTTGGTTGCAATATGAGGACCACAATACTGCCTGAAATATACAGTACGTAGTGTGAACCCAGCCTTAGGGTACGTACACACTGCAGAATGGGGAAGGATAACCCTTTGTGCATTCCACAGCTGGCACCCACCGGCAGACTGATGCGGGCGTGCGCATCTCCGCCCGTGTCATAGACTCCATTCTATGCTTGGGCGGATTCTGTCGTCCGTCCAAAGAATGAACACCCGTGCATAGGATGGAGTCTATGAAACGGACGGAGACGCGCACCTCCATCAGTCCACCAGCGGGTGCCAGCTGTGGAATGCACAAAGGGTTATCCTTCGCCATTGCGCAGTGTGCACGTACCCTTCCAGTGTATGAAGGAAGGGACACCCGAATCCAGCCCCCAGATGCCCCCAGATGCAACCTCCCCATCCTCCGAGTTAGTGGGAAGATCGTTTGGGAACTGATCTTCCCACTGCTGGATAAAGGTTACCACCTGTACGAGGATAACTTTTATACCAGCACCCCCCTCTTCCGGTTCCTCGCTGCCCGAGCTATTGTAGTTTGCGGCAGGATCCAAAAATATCAGAAGCAGTAATAGAGCCTTAATATTTAGCAGCCATGGAGCGGACCCAGCGCTTCTGGATATGAAGGACCCTGTATCGCACCAGGGAAACATTTTCCAGGTGACGTCCCCCACACTGGAAAACAGGAGACCCCATAAGAAGTGCAGAGTGTGCCGTAACAGGGGGATCAGAAAGGACACCATTTTCCAGTGTGATACCTGTCCTGATCACCCCGGCCTCTGCATACAGGATCGCTTCAAGGCGTACCACACGTCATTGGAGTTCTACATTATCTAAATCAGTGTTTCTCAACCTTTTCAAGCCAAGTACCCCCATGCGACGAGATGCTCCAGCCGAGTACCCCCAAGGATGCGATCCATTAATAATATTGCCCCAGGGTAGATTCACGTGTACGTTTCGCAGCAAAATCCACTGCGATATTCTGGCCTATGGCTCTGCATTCTCACAGAGGAGAATGCTGCGAGAATGAAGCTGCTGCCTATTTACCTAATTTACCTAATTAGCTGCCGACCCTTAACAGATCCTACTTACCTGCCTGTACTTCCACCTGCTTCTCTGGCTCATGGCTCACTGACAGCTCGCTCATCCAATCAGTGGTTACGGCGGGACAGTGCACTGATTGGATGAGCAGGCCGTCAGTAAACCGGGTGCCAGAGAAGCAGGTGGGATATATCCCACAGAGCTGGATATGTCCCCCTGCAGCCAGATACCTCCCCCCATGTAGTCAAGAGGCATCCTTCTATGTGGCCAGATACCTCCTCCCCATGTAGTCAGATACCTCCTCCCCATGTAGTCAGATACCTCCCATGTCGGCAGATACCTCCCCCCATGTAGTCAGATACCTCCCCCCATGTAATCAGATACCTCCCCCCATGTAGTCAGATACCTCTCCATGTAGTCAGATACCTCCTCCTCCTATGTAGCCAAATACCTCCTTCCATGTAGTCAGATACCTTCCCCAGGTAGTCAGATATCTCCCCCATGTAGTCAGATACCTTCCCCATGTAGTGAGATAACTCCCCATGTAGTCAGATATCTCCCCCATGTATTCAGATACCTCCCCCATGTAGTCAGATACCTCCCCCATGTAGTCAGATACCTCCCCCATGTAGTCAGATACCTCCCTACATGTAGTCAGATACCTCCCCCCATGTAGCCAGATACCTCCCCCCCATGTAGCCAGATACCTACCTACATGTAGCCAGATACCTACCCCCTTGAAGCCAGAAATCTTCCTATGTAGTTAAGATACCTCCTTCTATAGTCAGATACATAGGGGTGAGAAGAGGAGATGATGGGGTGAGAGGAGGAGATGATGGGGGTGAGAGGAGGAGATGATGGGGGTGAGAGGAGGTGATGATGGGGGTGACAAATGAGGAGATGATGGGGGTGAGGAGGAGGAGGAGATGATGGGGGTGAGGAGGAGGAGGAGATGATGGGGGTGGTGAGGAGGAAGAGATGATGGGGGTGAGGAGGAGGAGATGATGGGGGTGAGGAGGAAAAGGAGATGATGGGGGTGGTGAGGAGGAGATGATGGGGGTGAGGAGGAGATGATGGGGTGAGGAGGAGGAGTTGATGGGGGTGAGAGGAGGAGATGATGGGGGTGAGGAGGAGGAGATGATGGGGGTGAGAGGAGGAGAAGATGGGGGTGAGGAGGAGGAGGAGATGACGGGGGTGAGGAGGAGGAGATGATGGGGGTGACAGGAGGAGATTATGGGGGTGAGGAGGAGGAGGAGATGATGGAGGTGAGAGGAGGAGATGATGGGGTGAGGAGGAGGAGGAGGAGATGATGGAGGTGAGAGGAGGAGATGATGGGGTGAGGAGGAGGAGATGATGGAGGTGACAGAGGAGGAGATGATGGGGGTGAAGAGGAGGAGATGATGATGGGGGGAGGAGGAGGAGGAGATGATGGGGGTGAGGAGGAGGAGGAGATGATGGGGGTGAAGAGGAGGAGATGATGATGGGGGGAGGAGGAGGAGGAGATGATGGGGGTGAGGAGGAGGAGGAGATGATGGGGGTCAGATACATAGGGGTGAGAAGAGGAGATGATGGGGTGAGAGGAGGAGATGATGGGGGTGAGAGGAGGAGATGATGGGGGTGAGAGGAGGTGATGATGGGGGTGACAAAGGAGGAGATGATGGGGGTGAGGAGGAGGAGGAGGAGGAGGAGATGATGGGGGTGAGGAGGAGATGATGGGGTGGTGAGGAGGAAGAGATGATGGGGGTGAGAAGGAGGAGATGATGGGGGTGAGGAGGAAAAGGAGATGATGGGGTGGTGAGGAGGAGATGATGGGGGTGAGGAGGAGATGATGGGGTGAGGAGGAGGAGGAGATGATGGGGGTGAGAGGAGGAGATGATGGGGGTGAGGAGGAGGAGGAGATGATGGAGGTGAGAGGAGGAGATGATGGGGTAAGGAGGAGGAGATGATGGAGGTGACAGAGGAGGAGATGATGGGGGTGAAGAGGAGGAGATGATGATGGGGGGAGGGGGAGGAGATGATGGGGGTGAGGAGGAGATGATGGGGGTCAGATACATAGGGGTGAGAAGAGGAGACGATGGGGTGAGAGGAGGAGATGATGGGGGTGAGAGGAGGAGATGATGGGGTGAGGAGGAGGAGATGATGGAGGTGACAGAGGAGGAGATGATGGGGTGAGGAGGAGGAGATGATGGAGGTGACAGAGGAGGAGATGATGGGGGTGAAGAGGAGGAGATGATGATGGGGGGAGGAGGAGGAGGAGATGATGGGGGTGAGGAGGAGGAGGAGATGATGGGGGTGAAGAGGAGGAGATGATGATGGGGGGAGGAGGAGGAGGAGATGATGGGGGTGAGGAGGAGGAGGAGATGATGGGGGTCAGATACATAGGGGTGAGAAGAGGAGATGATGGGGTGAGAGGAGGAGATGATGGGGGTGAGAGGAGGAGATGATGGGGGTGAGAGGAGGTGATGATGGGGGTGACAAAGGAGGAGATGATGGGGGTGAGGAGGAGGAGGAGGAGATGATGGGGGTGAGGAGGAGATGATGGGGTGGTGAGGAGGAAGAGATGATGGGGGTGAGAAGGAGGAGATGATGGGGGTGAGGAGGAAAAGGAGATGATGGGGTGGTGAGGAGGAGATGATGGGGGTGAGGAGGAGATGATGGGGTGAGGAGGAGGAGGAGATGATGGGGGTGAGAGGAGGAGATGATGGGGGTGAGGAGGAGGAGGAGATGATGGAGGTGAGAGGAGGAGATGATGGGGTAAGGAGGAGGAGATGATGGAGGTGACAGAGGAGGAGATGATGGGGGTGAAGAGGAGGAGATGATGATGGGGGGAGGGGGAGGAGATGATGGGGGTGAGGAGGAGATGATGGGGGTCAGATACATAGGGGTGAGAAGAGGAGACGATGGGGTGAGAGGAGGAGATGATGGGGGTGAGAGGAGGAGATGATGGGGGTGAGAGGAGGTGATGATGGGGGTGACAAAGGAGGAGATGATGGGGGTGAGGAGGAGGAGGAGATGATGGGGGTGAGGAGGAGGAGATGATGGGGGTGGTGAGGAGGAAGAGATGATGGGGGTGAGGAGGAGGAGATGATGGGGGTGAGGAGGAAAAGGAGATGATGGGGGTGAGGAGGAAAAGGAGATGATGGGGGTGGTGAGGAGGAGATGATGGGGGTGAGGAGGAGATGATGGGGGTGAGGAGGAGGAGGAGACTGTGACAGGAGTGGGATGTGGACCGAGAGATGGGGCAGCCCCTGCGTCCACCGGCCGCCGCCGCTTCTACCTGGTGGCCCTGGACGCAGGGGCTGCCCCATCTTCCGGTCCACATCCCACCCCTGTCACAGCCGGAGGCGGAGGGAGCCCCGCGCACCACGACTCCTCGCCAGCCCGGTTCTCTGGCAGCTGGCCAGACCGCTCTCAGGTCTGAATAGGACCCTTCCGCCCCGATTGGACCCCCGACGCTAAACCCACCCCCATCATCTCCTCCTCACCCCCATTATCTCCTCCTCCTCACCCCCATCATCTCCTTCTCCTCACCCCCATCATCTCCTCCTCCTCAACCCCATCATCTCCTCCTCCTCACTTAGTCATCTCCTCCTCTCACCTCCATCATCTCCTCCTCCTCCTCCTCACCCCCATCATCTCCCCCTCTCACCCCCATCTCCTCCTCCTCCTCACCCCCATCATCTCCTCCTCTCACCTCCATCATCTCCTCCTCCTCACCCCCATCATCTCCTCCTCCTCCTCACCCCCATCATCTCCTTCTCCTCCTCACCCCCATCATCTTCTCCTCCTCCTCCATACCCCCATCATCTTCTCCTGTTACCCCCATCATCTCCTCCTCCTCACCCTCATCATCTCCTCCTCCTCACCCCCATCATCTCCTCAATTGGACCCCCAACGCTAAACCCACCCCCATCATCACCTCACCTCCTCTTTGCCCCCCATCATCAAGCCTTCTCTGCCCCCATTACTATCTTGCTGCCGCTGCTCCTGGGTCCGGCAGCCGCAGGGGGACAGCATGTAGCAGACACTGCTGGTGCGCTGCTCCCCCTGTGATCACCCTGGCTCTTTCCATCTCCCCCCCCCCTCCCCGCAGCATCTTCCGCCCCCCACATAATGCTGCTGAGCTGCTGCTGGGGGAAAGAAGGAGAGAGCTGCGGCAGTGACTGGTGCCAGGACACTGCTAAATGATAGCAATGTCCCGTCATCTAAAGCCAAAGTTTATTTATTGTTCCCCCTCCGGCCGCGTATCCCCTCAACCTGCGGCGTGTACCCCCTGGGGTACGCGTACCGCAGGTTGAGAAACCCTGATCTAAATTCTTCCCCTTATTGCTATTTCAGGGGTCACGTTGATCCAGGGATTATTCTGATTGCCATTTTGGAATCAGGAAGGAATTTTTTCCCTGTGATGAGGCTACTGTCCAGGGCCGTATTTACCACTAGGCATCCGTGGTTCGGTGCCTAGGGCAGTACCTTGCAGGGGGGCAGCACCAGGGAGCAGGGGGTAAGAAAAAACAAATTTTTTTTGTTTTTATTTTTTTAGTTTCCCTCCTCCCGTTCAGACTTGCCAGTAAATCTGGTGTCTTTTCCAGGGGGTGGGGGGTATGGTGGTATTGGTCAGGTGTGGTATCGCTAATAGGTGCGTGTAGATGGGGCGTCTTCAGGTTTAGTGCCTAGGGCAGCAGCAGCTGTTAATACAGCCTTGCTACTGTCGTCTGCCTTATGAGGGTTTTTTGCCTTCCTCTGGATCAACACAGGTTGAATTTGATGGACCCCACTGGTGACAGGCACAAATGTGGAACAATGTGTTGTGAAAATGAAATATTACATTTTTTCACAATAATGTTGGTTAGGCCTTACATTTTTCATTTTCACAAGGGGTTAAAAGAGAAAAAAACACACAAAATGTGTAGAGAAATTTCCCGAGTCCTTAAATACCCCACATGAGAACATAAAGCGCCATGTGGGCGCAGGGCAAGCCTCCGAAGGGAAGGAGCGCCATTTGGATTTTGGAGTCTGGATTTGGCCAGAATGGATGATGAATGCCATGTCACATTTAAAGAGCCGTCGTGCTGCCAAGACAGTGGAAACCCCCCACAAGTGACCCCATTCTGGAAACTACACCCCTCAAGGAATCTATCAAGGGGTGCAATGAGGATATGGACCCCTTGATGACGGGCTCATTTGTGCTGTGAAAGTGAAAAAATGAAAGTTTTCACTTTTATGTCACATTTTTCCACACTTGTGCCCGTCACCAGTGGGGTCCATATGCTCACTGCACCCCTTGTTAGATTCCTTGAGGGGTGTAGTTTCCAGAATGGGGTCACTTGTGGGGGGTTTCAAGTGTTTTGGCAGCACAAGGGTTTTGTAAATGCGACATGACCCTTGAAATCAATTCCAGTGAAATTCAGCTTCCAAAGGCCAATTGGCGTTCCTTCACTTTGGAGGCTCGTCCTGCGCCCGCTTGGTACTTTATGTCCACATGTGGGGTATTTCCGTACTCAGGAGAAACTGTGCTACACATTTGGTGTTTTTTTTTCTTTTATCCCCTTGTAAAAATGAAAAATGAAGGCTAGAACAACGTTTTAGTGTAAAAAAATTAAATTTTTCCTTTTTTAGGCCACATTGTTCTGAAAATCTGTGAAGCACCTGTGGGGTCCAAATGCTCACCGCACCCCTTGTTACATTCCTTGAAGGGTGTAGTTTTGTAAATGGTGTCCCTTTAGGGGTGTTTTTTAGGTTTTGGCACCCCAGAGCCTCTGCCAACCTAAGGTGGTACAGTCACAAATGACCAAATATAACGGAGGCGTTGAAATTCACTAGGCGCTCCTTTATATCTGAGGCTTGTGGTTGTGTAAAATAGCGCATTAGGGCCACATATGGGGTATTTCTATGAACTGCAGAAACGGGGCAATCAATATTGGGATGCATTTCTCTGGTTATAGGTTTATAATTATGAAAAATATGGGATTACAATAAAATTAGCTTTTATTTCTGTGACTCCCCTAAAGAGTTAAAAAACTTTCTGGATGTGCTTTTGCAGAGTTTGGGGGGTGCAGTTTATTAAATGGGGTGCTTTGAGGGGCTTTCTAACATATAGTGCCCTCACATACACTTTAAACCTGAACAAGTCCCTGAAAAAATAAAATTTTACTGAAAATTTTGAAAATTGCTGCTAATGTTTTAAGCTTTCTATTGTCTAAAAAAATGAAAGATAGTTTAATAAATGCCGCCAACATAAAGTAGACATGTTGATAATGCTATTTAATATATAATTTATGTGGCATAACCATTTTCTGCATAAGCAGAAAAGTTTCAATGCATTTTTTCACAATTTTAATTTTCACGTTATTTTGGTTTTTTTTCCATAAAGATTCATTATAAGTATCGACTCCAATTTACCAGAAATGTAAAGTACCATATGTCCCAAGAAAACAATCTCCGAATCAGCCAGATAGGTAAAAGCATCCAGAAGTTATTAATGAATAAAGTGACACAGGTCATATTCATAAAATTTTCTCTGTCCTTAAGACTATTTCAGGCTTTGTCCTTAAGGGGTTAATAACTCCTTGGTACTGCCATGTTGCCAAAATTAAACAAACTGAAACTGTATACATGCATTCATGGGTGAATCTTCTATTGGCCGTGACATTTCATCTACAGTCATGTAATGTACTGTGGCAGTCATTAAAATATTTGTTATTGTTCGGTTTTACTTATTTAGTCTCTCATCCTACGGTTTCTTCCCCTCTAAAATACAAACCCATGGACCCAAAAAAAGGCAAGCTTTACCTTGAGTAAGTGCAATTTCAGTAGGTGCCTGTTATGCAGTGAATATACACTGCTGGTTTCTGCACTGCTGACCCCTTTTTTGTTAGGCTACCTGGGAACCAAAGCTAAGTTCTATTTGTATTGTACATTAGTTTTCTATGCCCCTTAGCCAAAAGAAGACTATAGATATAGGTTTTCTGAATGTGGATCTTTTCTAGGAAACAACACACATTACTCACTAAAAGGGAATCTGTCACTAGGTTTAACCTGCCTTAAAGGAGAAGTCCGGCCAAAATTTATTTTTTATATGTTATTACTGATGGAAAGGTATACGATTTTCTAATGTACATTAATTATGGAAATGCTCCTATACTGCTATTTCCCTTAATTTAGTGTATCAGGAAGTGTTAGAATTCTCTCAGAAGCAGTGACGTCACGACAAATGGTGTAATTCCTATGGAGTGTCCAGGGGCGCAGGGGCGCACTATATATGGAAGTCAATGGTAGCCCCCTGCTGGACACTCCATTGGAATTACAATGGATGTGTGTATGTAATGTAATGTTATGTACTGTACTTTGCGATTGAATACATTTATGGAATACTTTGGGGAGCAAGTGTCCTTGCTCCCCAAAGTATCCCATAAATGTATTCAATAAATACATTTGCAGGGCACCGAACAGGGAGGGAGAGAAGTGCCATCTACCTCCCCCCTCTCTGCTTGGTGCTGGGCACATATACAAAGTACTACTCCCCCATTATCTGCAGATAATGGGGAGTAGTACCTGTGCTACTATCGCCGCCGCTCATAGAAGTGCCGTTCTTCATGCCCCCTCCTCCTCCGCTCACCCTCCTCCTCCCGGCTTCAAAAACTATGGCCCCGCTGACTCCCCACCACCCCCGCCGCTGACTCCCCGCCGCTCGCGCCGCTGACTCCCCGCCGCTCGCGCCGCTGACTCCCTGCCGCCCGTGCCGCTGACTCCCCGCCGCCCGTGCCGCTCCTCACACTATCCGGCCGGCCGCCGCTCTCTGCTCCTGCAGGCCGGCCGCGTCAGCCCTCACGGCCCCAGCGGCACGGGCGGCGGGGAGTCAGCGGCACAGGCGGCGGGGAGTCAGCGGCACAGGCGGCGGGGAGTCAGCTGCGCGGGCGGCTGGGAGTCAGCTGGGCCATAGTGTTTGAAGCCGAGAGGAGGAGGGGGAGCGGAGGAGGAGGGGGCATGAAGAGCGGCACTTCTGTGAGCGGCGGCGTGGGCGGCGATAGCTAGCACAGGTACTACTCCCCCATTATCTGCAGATAATAGGGGAGTAGTACTTTGTATATGTGCCCAGCACCAAGCAGGGAGGGGGGGAGGTAGATGGCACTTCTCTCCCTCCCTGCTCGGTGCCCTGCAAATGTATTTATTGAATACATTTATGGGATACTTTGGGGAGCAAGGACACTCGCTCCCCAAAGTATTCCATAAATGTATTCAATTGCAAAGTACAGTACACAACATTACATTACATGCACACATCCATTGTAATTCCAATGGAGTGTCCAGCAGGGGCGCACTATATATAGAAGTCAATGGTACTCATTGACTTCTATATAAAGAGCGCCCCCTGCTGGACACTCCATAGGAATTACACCATTCGTCATGACGTCACTGCTTCTGAGAGAATTCTAACACTTCCTGATACACTAAATTTAGGGAAATAGCAGTATATGAGCATTAACCATAATTAATGTACATTAGAAAATTGTATAACTCTCCATAAGTAATAACATATAAAAAATAAATTTTGTCCGGACTTCTCCTTTAAATGAGGGCAGTATAAAATAGTGACAGAAATGCTGAACAGAACGGTATATTACTTCCATCATTCTGTTCAGTCGTTTTCCTTATATGCAGGAGAATAGGATCCTTGCCACACCCCGCCCTCCAGCTGCTGATTGACAGTTGGCTGCCTATACACAGTATGGATAGATAACTGCCAATCAGCAGCTGGTGGGCAGCATTTTCTGCTTCTCATGAATATCCAGGACTACTGGGCTCATGCACATAATGGAGTACATAATGGAGGACTACTGTTATTCAGGAGGATCTCTCTGAATCAGCTGCACAGAACAAGGTAAGTGATACATCATTGTGTTCAGCTTCTCTGTCACTGTTTTAAGCTACCCTGAGATAGGACAGCCTAAACCTACTGACAGAGTCTCTTAAAGCTCCTGTATCTATAGATGAATGCTGATTACAAAATAATTAGCAGACCATTCATTATTTTTCTTTTACTGCAATTATTTCACAAGTTTACAGGAATCATTAATTTTTTTTCTTAAGACATAAAGAACAGCACACCATGATCAACATTGTGTCATTAAGAACCCACAGCCAGGATGTAGTTGTAGCCAGGATACACTCCTGCACAGAGCCCACACATACACACAGAGTACGCACAAAAAAAACAATGAATGGCAATGAATCTTGGCGTCATCCTCAAGTATACAATGCAGTCTTTCCCTCGATCATAAGTGTTAATTGGAGCCTGCAGTGAGTCACATACACAACACATTTTACGTGTAGCTGGGTCAGCAGCCAGCTGGGAAGTGAATGGTAGATAAGAAGTAATTAATTTTTCTAACAGGCTGTTTGCAGCAATGGCACCCACTTTGTCATATCATAGCCCCCTGAATGTCAGATGGCACATACAGAAAACAAAATGTCTCTTTTAAATACAATATTCCATGAGCAAATTATTATTAAGTAGGATTATATAATAAGGTAAAAACACCTACAGAATGAAATAAGTGTAGAGTTCCACCCTATATTCTTACATTTGTGATGACACCCCCAGGCTTGGTGGGAACAGGTTTGGCAAGGTGGGGACAACTCCTCTGTGAGCTCTACCATGATGGAATAGGATATCACACCTTTTTTATGGATTTTGTTAATAAAGAATTGGATTTTAACCCCTTCATGACCAAGGTCATTGGTGCCCAGATGTCTAGATAAAATTAATGCAATGTTCCTCCCCGTCTTCTAAGAGCCATAGCCCTTTTATTTTTTCCACCTACAGGGCTGGTTGGGGTGTCATTTTTTTGCGCCATGATCTCTACTTTTAATTGATATCATATTTGTGTAAGAGAAAAATTTTGATTGTGTTTTATAAATTTATTTTCAAATATAATTGAAAAAATTTGCAGTCCCAATGTTTTCTTTTTCACTTTGCATTTACGCTATTCACTGTGCTGAAAAATATTGTTACATTTTAATAGATCGGAGAATTCAGCACTAATATGTGTTCGGTGGTAATATGTTTATTTTTCTATTTTGTTTTCTATTTTTATAATGGGAAATGGGGTAATATAAATATTTATTGGGCCATTTTTATTAGTACAGTTGCGTAACTACCAGGGGGGGCCCCATAGGGCCCCCGAGGCCTCCCCTCATCAATGACTCAGGGGACTTATATATGCAATGTTCTGATTGCATATACTGATAAATGCTATGCCATACATCTAATGTTCTAATGAATGCTATGTCAGTATTATCAGTGATCTGTACATAGACTCTGCCTGAGAGCAGACTCTAATACAGATCACTGATCCAACAGGATGGAAGTAAGTGCCTTACCCCCGCCGGCTGGTTCAAGTGATTGGGCTGCGGAGGTCCGATCAGTCAGTGACAGGTCCTTGCCCTGTCACTGACTACCTTTAAGGGGGTTAATGACAGGCTGCGGGACCACGGCTGCCTGTCATTCCTGGGTCTGGGGACTGTAATGTAAAGTACTGCTAAAGACAGGATGGAGTACAGTGAAATATCAGCTGAGATTTCAGGTGTGATATTTTTTACTGCTTAAACCTCTAGAATACTCTGCACATTCTGTAATTATCTATAGCATGACTATTTCCTTTTGTACATTCTGCTCAGATTATCACATGTAAAAGGGAGAGATACCAGGCTATACTCTGCATTCATTATGCTGTTCACGTGACAATTAATTTTAAGTACATTGTTAGAAATTCCAATCGTGTATTCACGATTCCTCTGAATACACCATGGAAATCACTGCTTTAGCAGCTAAAGTGAAAACAATAGCACTGAGTGGTAATTAAATTCAGCAGAGCTTCATGATTATCTGTAAAGAGCTGGATTTGTTAGCAAGACATCTGTAATGGAGTCTTCATTCTAGAAAGGAGGTCTTAATCTGTTTAAGTTTAAAAGAGGCGCTGGTGCTAAAAAACAAAGCTTGAATCATAGAAATGCAAACCCTTAATAGCCACACCTTGCAAGTCATAGAAGTAAAAGAAACTGCTGCTATCTTGTTGCCAGATACCACCAAACATCTTCAGAGGTCTTGTTATGGCTAATCAGTGTAGGGACCACCATACTGTTAGGATGCACACACAGGTAAAAATTATAAGTTAAATTATATGTTTGTGATATTATTTTTATTTACCTATCTGTCCCAGTTCTGAAACCACCAAAAATCCATTGTCTTGTGTGTTTATGGGCCGCTTCCTATGTCAGATGTCCACTGTGCTTCCTGATTCAGCAGCTGCTCAGTATTACAATTCCAGGAATGCATCACTTTTCCTCCGCGGTTCCTCAAAGCCCACCTGTCCTGTCTACTACTCATCTACAGCACTCCTGCAAGCTCCTGGCTCTGAACTACTGCAGAACATTGCTCTACAGCAAGAATCAGTCCCTCCCTAAACAGTAAGGGTACAAACACACACGGCGTATACGCAGCAGATCTGCAGCAGATTTGATGGTGCAGATCTGAGGCATACCTCCCAACTTTGGCTGAGAGGAAAGAGGGACATGGACACGCCCCTAACCCAACCCAAAGACACGCCCCTAAACCCTAAGACACGCCCCTAAACCGGTCATAAACGCGCTGTTTTAGCGAGTCGATCACCATTTTCACGCTTCAAAATGGTGATTGACTCGCCGAAACCTCGCGTTTGTGACTGTTTGCTGTGCTGCACTATTTGTTAATGCTTTGCACGTTGATGGAACAAACACTTCTTTTGCAACATAGAAGTTGGAGTGCCGTGAAGTATCCGTATGGTATAGACATCTATCTCTGGTCAAGATTTAATTTGCTGGCACCAACATCATGGCTTGTGCTGCTGACATTTGTTATCTATCTATCTATCTATCTATCTATCTCCTATCTATCTCCTATCTGACTATCTATCTATCTATCTATCTATCTATCTATCTCCTATCTATCTATCTCCTATCTATCTATTATCTTTCTATCTATCTATCTATCTCCTATATATCTCCTATCTATCTCCTATCTATCTATCTATCTATCTATCTATCGATCTATCTATCTCCTATCTATCTATCTCCTATCTATCTATCTATCTATCTATCTATCTATCTATCTATCTATCTCCTATCTATCTATTATCTTTCTATCTATCTATCTATCTCCTATATATCTCCTATCTATCTCCTATCTATCTATCTATCTATCTATTATCTATCTATCTATCTATCTATCTATTAGATAGATAGATAGGAGATAGATGATTGATATATAGATAGATAGAAGATAGATAGATAGATAGATAGATAGGAGATAGATAGATAGATAGATAGATAGATAGATAGATAGATAGATAGATAGGAGATAGATGATAGATAGATAGATAGATGATAGATAGATAGATAGATAGATAGATAGATAGATAGATAGATAGATAGATGTGTACCAGAAAAATAAAAAAGGATACTCACATGGCTGCACACCAGTGGCTTTCTCCCCAATAGTGGCTATTTGTACACCTCACACACAGCTCCCAGCCCCTGCAGCTCATATCTCCAGTCCTGCGGCCTCTGCACTCTCTTCACTCCTGTCTGCCCCTGACATGTGAAGTCATCAGCAGCAGTGGGGAAGATAAGCAGGGGAGAAGATGAATGCAAGTGCCGCTGGGCTGGAGATAAGAGCTTTGGGGGCTGGTAGCTGTGCGGTATGTGAGCTCAGGGCTTTGAAAAGACCCCCCCCCCCAGCACTGCCATGATGAACTCCTTCCATGTAAGCTAGCCTCCCCCCACCATCCCTCCTTTGATTAAAAAAAAGAATAAGCACATACTCACTCTGTGCTTCAGCCGGCTCTAGCTTCTCCTTCTTCTCACCGCTCTGCCGGTGACGTCACTCCTCTGCTCCGCGCGGGAACGCAGGGGATGAGTGAGGCCTCTAGTGACCGGAGGCAGAATGCAGCTTCCGGCCACTAGAGGAAGCTGTGCACAGCCCCGCATCTGGGAGCGCTCATCAGGAGCGCTCGCAATTAAAGGGCCAGGTACGTTTTGGGAAGCGGGACACTTGGGGCCCGTTCCGGGACAGCGGGACATGACCCCGAAATCGGGACTGTCCCGCTAGATTCGGGACGGTTGGGAGGTATGCTGAGGCTGTGTTCAGTTATTTAGATCTAATCTGCTGCGTATCTGCTGCGTATCGCAGCAGTAAATACGCTGCGTATACGGTGTGTGTGTTTGTACCCTAACTCTGCAAAAGGGGCTATACTGACTGCTCGCTCTTCTGCTTGTGGCAAAGTGCAGAACACTGTAAACATTTATTCTTTTGAACTCTTTCCTAAATGTCGCATGTACAGTATTTCCCAAAAGTTCACCCCTCACATTTTTGTAAATATTTTACTATATCTTTTCATGGGACAACACTGAAGATATGATACTCTGATACAAGGTCAGTGTACAGCTTGTCTTACAGTGTAAATCTGGTGTGCCCTCAAAATAACTCAACACACAGCAATTAATGTCTACACCACTGGCACCAAAAGAGAGTAGACCTCGAAGTTAAAATGTGACTCATTAGTGTCTCAGGTGTTAATGGAAAGCAGGTGTGTTAAATTTGGTGTTATCACAAAGACAAGATACCTGTGTATCAGAGGATGATGTGTCTTCTCAGGAGAGAGAGAGGAGCCGGTGAGCTGTAGACAGTACCACACTGAAAATAAAAAGAGCTATAAAAGTTCCTTGATGAATGGGTAAGGCCCATTCATTTCCATGGTCTCATACAGGCATCTGTATGTGTTACGGATGTGTGTTGGGGCTGTGATCAGTGCTAAGTTATAATAAGGCCTGCAGCACAGATGCCCTATCTTAAATGAGGAGTCCATTTCCTTGCAGACAGAATGCCAAAGGCTTCGTGGGCAGGAGTAGAAATGTGTGAATGTGGCAGTTTTTCCAAATTAAAGGGATGCTTAAGGTTAATACATTCCAAAGACATTACAGGCACGTTCTTTTAGGGTGCGTTCACACCTACAGGATCCGCAGCAGATCTGCAGCAGATCCGCAGCAGATTTGATGGTGCAGATTTGATGCTGTGTTCAGTTAATTAAATAAAATCTGCTGCGGATCTGCTGCGGATCCGCAGCAGAAACTCAGCTGCGGATCCAGTAAGTGTGAACGTACCCTAAGTCAGACAAAACAATCATGCTCCATAGAGGATTTCTTAGAAGGAGTCTATCAGATTTAATTTGTGTTTCAAACGTCTGACACTATTAGATAGCTGTTAGGTCAGGGAGACAAATGGCACCTTTCCAGTATCTGCCTGTGCTTCCAGGATGTAGAAAAATGCTTTTATTATATAGTAAGAAGAGTCAAAGAGGCTTTCCTGAGCTCCTGAAATGTAGCAAGCTTGGAGAATTCCATTTCTCTACATCCTGGAAGCACAGGCAGATATAGGAAAGGTACCATGTGTCTCCTTGTCCTAACAGCTATCTAACAGTGTCAGCAGTTTGGAACACAAATTACAGCTGACAGATTCCCTTTAATGGTTAATTAACATTAGTAATACCCTTGACACCACATTACAGAATGCTCTGGCATAAAAACAGTGTTCTAATGGTGTGTGGTGGCTCTTACCAGAGGAGGAAGCATACAACTGATGGGACCTATGGGGAGAGATGGCCCTGTACTAAGATACTTCTTCCACTTGCCAAAATACAGTTTTAGCAGTGGTCTGTAGTCTCCACTAAGATTCACTGCACATGCAAAGCCACCATTGTACTGCTAGTTAACCATTAGTTGTCCACATAATTAATTAATTAATAATAGTTGTCCAAATAATTAAAGTATCAAGTTAGACAAACAGACCTACAACCTACAATAATTCTGCATCACACTTGACTGGCTGCACTTTACCTCATGTTTTTCTCCCCGTACATTATAGATTGTAAGCCCTCGCTGGCAGGGTCCTCTTCCCATGTACCAGTCTGCCATTTGCCTTCATGTAATGTGTTTTGATCTTGTATTGCTCCTGTTTGTTACCCCTATCGCTTGTATAGTGCTCTGGAAATAAGGGCGCTTTATAAATAAATAATAATAATAAAGACATTACTTTTAATATCGGTGTAGCACATCCAGCAGATATCACAACTATGAATGGAGCCCATGCTATAGAGTTTATGTTTTCTTTTACAGTACCTCCTAATAGTGGACCTAATTTATTACAACAGCAATGAAACAAGTGGTCAGTGGTTGAAAGGCATGTTACTGTCAAAAACACCACCAGGCCAATTTGACAGCTAAACCTTGCCAGCTGTATCTGCATAAAATCCCTCTGTACATGCAAATATTCTGTGATCCGCTTACAGAAAATATATCAATGTAAAATCTTTGTCTAAATCTATGAGCATCTAAGTCAACCCTGCAGTTTTTGCTGCATTCAGTGAGAAAGTCGTATGACTAAGGATATTTTGTGCATTTTACTGTTTGCAATCCCTGTAGCTAATTAACTCCACAGGGTAAACTGTTTATAGATAGAAATTGGTGAGAGACTTCTTCTATTCCCTAAGCATACATGTTGGCTGTACCTGTATTAACCTCAGCAAACCTCCTAATCCTCTTTTAAATACCTAACATCACATTGAATATTGTTATGAACCTACACGTTCCATTGCTGATGAGTATATTAATTCAAATAGGGCCTTCATGGATTTCAATACAAAAAGGCAATCCATTAGAATGGACTGAAGTATTAATGCTTCACCTAAACTTGTCAATCAGTCCTGTTATGAAAAATCAGTCCTGTTAAATGACTGCCTGATCTGTTATGAAAGTCCCATTCATAGAGCTAGAACTAGGAATAGGCAGTGTAGGTGCCACCTAGTTTGCTATTATAAAGTTTTGGAGCTCAATGTATGCACTATAAAAACAAGAAAACAATGCTCTGCTTTTAAATGGGATTGTCTGGTCTAAACTACAAAACTCTGCTGCTGCTGCTGCTGGAGGTGCGGGGAAATAACAGTGCAGTATACTTACCTGTTCAGCTCCGTTGCAGCTGCCAGTTACCGGGCCGCCCGCTGTCATCTCTCCAACAACTTCTGGTGATGTGCCGTTCTGACAGTCAATGAGTCAATGTTGAGTGGCCATTTCCTGTCAGAATGGCACATCACCGGAAGTTGCCAAACAAATGACAGCATGAGAGAGCAGAGGACAGCGGGCGGCTTGGAAACCAGCTGCTGCGGTGGAGCTGGACAGGTAAGTATACTGCATGGTTGTTTCCCCGGCAGCCCGGGTAGCAGCTTAGTTTTGTTGTTTAGGCTGAACAACCCCTTTTTTGCAAACTGCAGACCTTTCCAGACAGCTGACCGGCTCAGGCCCTACTTCCAGCACCCCATGGATTCGTTCCTACTTACAGGGGTTGTCTTGATGTGACAAACCTTTTAACAAAACAAACTTACATTGTGTAAGCTTCCTTTTCAAACTTATTTATCACAGCTTATTTGGTAATTAACATCTATTGAGCTCCACTTCCCATTATAGGAAGAAGCTAACGTGCTCCCAAGTGACTTCAAAGCAGGCCTCCTTAATTACTGCATGCTATTCTTCACTATGAACGTTTTCTGGGTGTCATAGTAATCACTATCTTTATCACTATGTTAATGATGTTGAGCTGAAAACCCTAGAGAGGACAGGGTTGCATGTTGAACCATTATGTCCAAGATTATGTATGCTTCTTTTATCCTCCCTTGTGTCACAGTCATGCCAACATGGCTATAAACAAGACTAAACAGCAATAAAAGTCCATATCAAGAGAGGTTTTTTTAGCATCTGCGCATATGATACAGAAAGAATTATGCAACCACCTTGCAAAAATGTTGTTTATTACAGATGGCCCTGAAGGTTTCACAGCGTGAATTAGAACTAAAATATATTTGGTTACAAGAACAAAATCATGTGATTGCAGCAGATAGTCAGCCCTGATAAGATGTTGTCATTCCAGATCCTGGCAATCTGCTACTAAAGGCAGAAACTATACTCCCTTGTGTGCTTGAGATAAAGAGGGGGGAGGGGGTGCTTTATGGTACAGTATGTTGGTAAGTACAATGTGGCTAAAAGATAAGTGCACAGAACCACTCACCTATTGGAGTTGTGTGAAGGTACTGTATAGGCACAACTCTGTACAGCGCATCCAGGAATCAATAAAGAGAAAGTTGTTGCCAACCTGGACCAGGCTTGCGGAAGGGGTCGCTCCAGACAGTGGCACGATTGTGTTCAGTAACAAATAACGCCACCAAACCCGCTCCATGTGAATGATCTAATAGTACTCAAGTGGGGTAAAAAAAAGATAAATTTTTTATTCTAAAAACAGGTACAACACGTTTCGGCTCCTAAAATAACTGTGGAGCTTTCATCAGTTTTTTACCTCATGTCTTATTACCTAGGAATACTTCTAGGACTGCTTGACTTGCCCACCTGTCAATACTAATTATGGACTCTGGACTTAAGTGCTTCCTTCCATATTACTCATGTGTATTGTTATGTCAACCCCCATGTTCTTAATGTTTTATGTTCCCAATTGAACATATGCTTCCCCTTCTTCCCCACCCCCTTTTTACCTTCTGAATCCTACCCTATCCTACCCCTCGTTATGATTGATATTACTTATGGGGGGGGGGAGTCACATTCCTTGATGACTCCCCTTCTCAGGACTAAGAAAACTATATGTTTTTTAAAAATAAAAATATGCCTTTTCATTAGTGGGCAACAATCTTTTTTCAAGAAAAAAAAAAAATCTAAATTACTTCCATAAGTAAAATAGAAAAATGACCATTGAGCAGAGTGCTGCATGAAAGCCATTGTTGATAAAACTATAAAACTTACCTGCACTTAAAATATAATCTGATTTATCCCATACTATAAATGCTACTTTATTGCTGCCATAGGTATAGTGGGTATAGGGCCCACGTTCTGTGAAGAGCCCGGGGCCTTAAATACTATATACTTATACTTAAAGGGAACCAATTAGCACATTTGTGCTGATTAGGCTCTCGGAACTGCTGCACAGACCTTGCAGATGGATCTCCTAGTATGTCGGGGTTCCTGGCTCTGTAGCTTCATGTCCCTGTAAAACACTGTTTAAAGGGGTTATTCAGCACTACAAAAACAGGGCCAGTTTCCCCCTACTGTTGTCTCCAGTTTGGGTGGGGTTTTGAAACTCAGTTGCATTGAAGTAAATGGAGCTTAATTGCAAACCACACCTGAACTGGGGACACCAGTAGGGGGAAAAGTGGCCATGTTTTTGTAGCGCTGGATAACCCCTTTAATCTCACACAAGAGGGAGGGGGCGAGTCGTAAACTAGTCATCTGGGAGGAGTAATTTGCTGCTAGAGGCCTCTTTGCCTGTCAATCACTCCCACAGAGAGGACAGGCAGACAGGCAGAGAGCTGCGATTAGTCACGGCTCTGACACAGATGACTAGTTCAGGCTGTGAAGCCAGGAACCCTCAACATGATACGAGACCCATCTGCAAGGTCTGTGCAGCTGTTCTGGGGGCCTAATCAATACAAATGCGCTGATTGGTTCACTTTATGCTGCGTTTACACGGAACGATTATCGTTCAAATTTGCACGATAACGATCAAATTCGAACAATAATCGTACGTGTAAACACAGCGAACGATCAAACGACGAGTGAGAAATCGTTCATTTTAATCTAACAACATGTTCTTAAATCATCGTTCGTTGTTTGCAAAAAATTCGCAGATCCTTCCCTGTAAACAGTCGTTCACCGATTTAACCTATGTGCGAGATAGACTTAAGCGATCGCAAACCAATTTTTCCGTACAATATATCATTCTGTTTAAACGCTGATTGTTATAAAAAAAAATTGTTACTTCGAAATCGTACGATCGAGCGAATTATCGCTCCGTGTAAACGCAGCATTACTTCACCATTGGTACCAGGGGCGGAACTACCGCTACGGCTGCTACGGGGCCCCGCCGCATCGGGGGCCCGTGGCGAAGGCCCCCGGAGCTCACATAGCCTGCAGCACCCGGCGGCCGAGCAGGCCTCCCGGGTGCTGTAGCTGTTTGAGATGTCCCGGAGGTTCCCGGGCAGCACAGGTGACAGGCTCAGCGTCCGCCAGGGCAAGTACTTCCGGGGCAGAGAGCATCTCTAACAAGCGCTCTTGTGCTGTGCCGGAAGTACAGGCTGGGGGCGGACGCTGAGCTCACTGGTACCTGTGCTGCCCGGAATAGGACGGGAGGTGCGAGATTGCCGTCCCGGCAGCACGGTTACCAGTGAGCTCAGCGTCCGCCCCCAGCCTGTACTTCCGGCATGGCACAGGAGCGCTTGTTAGAGATGCTCCCTGCCCCGGAAGTACTTGCCCTGGCGGACACTGAGCCACGCTGATCCCGTCACCTGTGCCCGGGAGAAGACAGCCGACGGTGGAGTTAGGTGAGTTGTTTTTTTTTTTTTTTATCTGTTTTGCAAAGGGGGATATTCAGGGGGCATCTATGGGGGATATACAGGGGGCCATCTATGGGGATATACAAGGGGGGCATCTATTGGGGATAATACAGGGGGCATCTATGGGGATATACAGGGGGCCATCTATGGGGGATATACAAGGGGGGCATCTATTGGGGATAATACAGGGGGGCATCTATTGGGGATAATACAGGGGGGGCATCTATGGGGGATAATACAGGGGGGCATCTATGGGGGATATACAGGGGGCCATCTATGGGGGATAATACAGGGGGAGCATCTATGGGGGATATACAGGGGGGCCATGGACCAAGGGGGATGGAAAACACACGGGGGTAATTTATAAGGGGCCGACACAGGTGGCATCAGTAAGGGGGAATATACATAGGGGCATATACTATAAGGGGGTCACGTAGTGTCAGGACTATCCACTAAACGAGGGTGTAAAGGGGCCAATACAGATGTGCAGTTTGTAGAGAGATGAGGATGGGGCCAGAGTGAGGAGACTAATATGTCTATCTGGCAGATTCTGTGGATTCGTGGCTCGGAGAAGTTCTCATAATGACCCAGGACGGATGGAGAAGAAAATGAAAAGGAAACAACTCCAATCAGAGAAGACGCCCCCTGTGAGTCACTTAATATAACTGCACTATAATTTATATGGTGTACAAAACCTGTGTAGAGCTGAGTGTGTTGATGGCGTAGTGGTCGTTTGATTGAGGGGGGGCCCCAATCAAAAGTTTGCTATGGGGCCCAGCCATTTCTAGTTACGCCCCTGATTGGTACTATTTCTCACCACTAGATGAATTCCTTTAAGTGGTAGTTCTTAAAATGGGGTCACTTTAGGGTCTTATTATTATTATTATTATATTCTTGGGTAAACCCAAACCAACCCTTCCATTATTAGGCCATGTTCACACAAACTATCTCTTGCATAAATCACGGCCGTTGCAGCAACGGCCATGATTTATGCAAAAGATTCAGTATGTTGTATATGAATGAATGGAATCCTAGCCGGAGGGTATACTCATAGTCTACGCTCCAGCCAGGATTCCATCTAGCAGCACCGCTATTCATTGAATGGTGAATTGGGATGCCGGCGCACACAGAAATAAAGATCATCTGCAGTACCGGCTGTGATGATCTTCATTGACATTGGCCGTCCTGCGACACGGCTGGGTCACAGAACAGCCGGTGTCATACGATGTGTGAACCCAGGCCTTAGGCTGCAGTGTGTCCATACAAATCACATCAACATGTATTACATTTCCATACCAAGGAGAATCCCAACAACAAATGATGGGGTGTGTCTATGACAGTGACAGTGTAAGCTGTGCAGTACCTATTATGTATTAAAATAGTATATCTGTATAGAAAATTTATATTTTACATTTTGCCCAAAATGCACCCCCCCCCCAAAAAAAAAAGAAAAAGAAATCAGATGCTTTTAATATCATTAACCTTAATATGGTTGATACTATACTAAACTAAAACACATACAGCACATTCAAAATATTTATATTTTATAGCATAAAATCCCTGTAGAAAATTGCACAGACGTTATAATCTTCCTTTATTGTATTAGCGAAGGCACTGATGAAAATACGGTGTGTATACAGCTTGTAGTAATGAATAATGCATGAAATCCTACTGCTAACTGGCAGGTGTGAGTCTTCCAAGAATGCATTGCTGCTGGTTAGTAAATAGATGGCTCTAGGGAGAGACATTACTTGTGCACAGAATTAATGAAACGACAAATCAGTGTCATAAATATATTGTTAATGTGCTATGTGCAGACAGCGCATGACAGCTCTACACATCATGATTAGTCTGAAATGAAGTACTGACCAGTCAAATCACTTTAATAAGCCATTTTCATAGACCACATAATCTCTTCCCGATAAGGGAATGAAATGAGACCATTCAGATATGGGTTAATCTCACAGGTCATCATGGTTGTAATGAATCTTGGGAATCCATTCTCTTCACCTAGAAGGAAACATCATTTGCATCTGTCTAATAATTTAAAATATAAAAGGAACCTGATCCTTCATTCTTGACCTTTAATTTGTTGTTGTTCTGCAATTTTAATAGGCAATTAGCCTTCTTACCAATTGAATTGTATTGAGAAAACAAAAAACAAAAAAACAATGGCTTCCAGAAGCAAAAGGCTGTCTGCAGGATTGGAGCATTTCCACATGATAGGCCGTATTTCACTTACCTGTTACTGGCTTTCTAACAATCTTCCCATCAACATCTTAAAGGGTT
Organism: Dendropsophus ebraccatus; assembly: GCF_027789765.1. Classification (NCBI taxonomy): domain Eukaryota; kingdom Metazoa; phylum Chordata; class Amphibia; order Anura; family Hylidae; genus Dendropsophus; species Dendropsophus ebraccatus. The sequence continues at coordinate 56,909,479 of NC_091463.1, forward strand.
TATCCAGCAAAAATATTTTTCTTTCAATTCAATTGGTGTCAAAAAGTTATATAGATTTGTAATTTACTTCTATTTAAAAATCTCAGCAGCACTTACCAGCTGCTGTATGTCCTGCAGAAAGTGGTGTTTTCTTTTCAGTCTGCCACAGTGCTCTCTGCTGCCACCTCTGTCACCTCTCCGAGACAGGAACTATCAAGCTCAGAAGCATACTCCCATAGAAAACCCCTGTGCTTCGAACAGTTCCTGTCTGGGACAGAGAGCAGAGCAGAGAGCACTGTATCTGACTGAAAAGAAAACACCACTTCCCGCAGGACATACAGCAGCTGATAAGTATGGGAAGACTTTAGATTTTTAAATAGAAGTAATAGAAGTAAATTACAAATCTATATAACCTTCTGACACCAGCTGATTTAAAAGAAAAAGATTTTCGCTGGAGTACCACTTTAAAGAGACTGTACCACCAGGCCCAGGCTGAAGCACTGGAGGTGGGCCGACCCACCCCCAGTGGGAAGAAACCCCAGCCCCTCCATGTCGTGACTCCATTAGAATCAATGGAACTCTATCATAGAAAGGCTAGGCTTTCCTCCCTCTAAGGGTGGGTCGGCCCGCCTCCAAAATGTATAAAGAATAAATGCTGATTAACCCCTCTGTCTAACTGCCTAGATGCCATGGACACTACTGTCCACAGCATCTAGGAGTTATATGGCCAGGTTCTGAGTTATCTGTGATCCCAGTTCATGATTCAGATCACAATTGTAACTAACAGCTGCATTCTAACATATAGCATGGTCTGATCTCCTAAGACTGCTCCATATATCCCCTGGGTCTATTTGCCATACATGTATGGTGGTTGTCTCAAAAGGCATTTTATATAAATAAAGTCTTATAGCACTTCTTGGCGTAGCCTGTGATGTGATACCACCATACTGCTTAATACAGCTAGCTTGATCCCTGTCATTTGTGTATAGTACTATATACAGTCAGGTTGCATTTCATTAGTTTACTTTTAGCTCCATCTAGTGTTCTTTTATAAAATTGCATAGCTTAAAATATATCAATAGCCACTTTATTTGTACAGTACAGGTAGGACACAACCTCAATGATTCTTATAACTAAAGTCCAGTTTCACACACACACCGCATCTGCAGCGAATTTCACGCTGCGAATTTGCTGCGAAATACACAGCGAATCCCTTGCCTGTCATTGTTAATGTTATTACATTATATATGTAAGTGACCACCCCCTTAACACCCCGCCTGCTAGTACATACATTACCTGCTCCATGCTCCGGCTTGCTTCGGGGGCTCCCAGTGTCTGGACGTCCCACTCAGCCAATCAGTGGCTGCGGCGGGGCAAGCTGCAGCAAGCCGGATCGCGGAGCCCCTGAGGCAAGCTGGATCGCGGAGCAGGTAATGTATGCTCTGGCCCGCAGGAGTTAAGGAGGCTGTCACTTACATACTCACAGCGGGATGTCAATCCCCCTGCGAGTATGTTATTACATTAAAAATGACATGCAAGGGACCTGCAGCAGATTTTGCTTTGAATTCGCATTGTGAAATCCACTGCGGATCCGTTGCGAGTGAAACTAGATTATTTTTTGTCTGACTTTGTATACTGAGTACCTGAGTTACACCAAGATTTTTGTTTCATATGTCAGACATATCAAAGATCTTTTATTTTCTTCAGAAGAATAGGAATGCACCTAAAAGGGAAATAAAAAAAAACAGAAAGGGGGGTGCGAGAACTTAACAAAGTAGAGCTACCAGTACTTGTGTCTCTGTAGCACCGCTTTCAGGTCCCACAGATGGCAGTCGGCTGGAATCCTGGCTCTTCCATATGCCGAGTACATGTCATTGTAGCTGGAAGAGCTGCAGGAGGTCGTCGGCTCTCAGCTGGACCCAGAAATGGCGCTACAGGGCATGAGGGCAGATAAGTATCCTTTGCTTATTCTGTTCCAGCAGCACTTCTGCTTTTGTCATAGGACTTCTCCTTTAATGAACTCCCATGGACTCTCTATGGGGAATGTATATTGGCCAGATGTTAGGTGAAGGTCACAAGAAAATAATAATGCTATATACCTAAAATGCTGTGGCAATATTCCCAACTTTAATATTTTTGGAGTCAGTTACAGTATTTCAAGAAAGCAGTATACTCTAGGTCATGGATCTTCAAACTGCGGCTCTCCAGCTGTTGCAAATTCACAATTCCTATAATGCCCGGACAGCTAAAGCTTTGGATTTGACTGCCCAGGCATGATGGGAAATGTAGTTTTGCAACAGCTGGAGGGCCGGAGTTTGGAGACCTATGCTCTAGGTGTTGTACCTTTTCATCCTGTTACCAGCGTTTTTCCCTGTACACCTCCAAAGTCTCCTGCTTACTGAAGTGGTTTGGGCCTTGTATTTTCTTGTGTCATTTCTTTATTATCTTGAGACATATAATTTTTTTAAGCAAGAAATTGCAAGCAAAAAATGCAAAAACTGAAAAAAATATGTATTTTAGATATCACAATATGTCCAGCAGGGACATCACAATAGGTACAGCTGTAACAGCTCTAGAACCTCTGTCTTGAGGGACTTCAGACTTGTGATCACACTGTCTGTACTGCCTGTTTATTCTGTCAGTTTGTTTGATTTTGAGAGAAGAGAGGATTAACAAGGTGAATGCCTTGTTTTTCAACATCCTGTGCTGGACAGTGACAATCACATTGATCGACATTCCTAGCAACTCGCTGAACTGAAACACCACCACCAGCAACCTGCAAAGTCACAACTTCACCACCACCAGCAAACTGAAGAGTCCAAACATCACCATTAGAGACCTGATAAGCTGGAACATCACAGTGACCTGAACAGCTGGATTACAACCACCAGCAACCTGCAGGGCCGGGCTACCACTGTCATAGTCCTTATCATAAGGATCAGAACTTTTAGTAGTCCACTTGGCTGGATCTTCACCATGAGCAACCTGCTAAACTTTATGATCACTAACACCAACCTGCTGAACTGGGTAATAGCTCCTATTGCTTACCACTGCCAGTCATCTGTTGTCCTGGATTTCCTCCACCAGTGATTTGATCACTTGGATGACCAGCAGCTTCCTGCAGAACTGGATGACCACAACTAGTGAGGTGGTAAGCTGGATCACCACCACTAGTACAAGAGAGCTTCTGAGCTACTGTGCATCTCCACCACCACCACCAATGATATGCTGAACTGGATTGGCACAATCAGCCACTCACCTGAATCAGCTGCTGAGCTGGGTTACCAACTATTGCAGGAACTTTTCTGTATCAGGGCCCCAAACAGCATTTTACCCCCATAATAGTTCTCCAGACAGCAGTTGGATCGCCATGTAATACCTCTTACTGTAGATAGTCCCCAGCCATTGCCCTCATTTAGTACCCTACACAGTGGATGGGCCCCCTTTCTCTGAACAATGCCCCAACTGAGCAATTAAAAATTGAGCAGCTAGGAGGTCTACGCCACAGAGGCTCGCTTCCATGGATCCAAGAGGAGGAACCAGAAAGAGACAGCGTCAGGGGCCTTTATCTCCACGCCCCTTACATATGACCAGCCAGGCTTCCTACATTGCCGTCTTCCTGCTGCCAGGGTATTCCAGGATTGCCCTCCCCAAGTCCGTCGATTGGGCCTAATCACTGCTCATTGCCACGGACGGCTCTAGAGAGGATTCAGCAACATTGTTTACACGCAGGGCTTCTCCATGGCTGTGGGATTCTCCAGAGTGGAGGGTAGAGGAAGAGGAAGAATGGAACAGAGCATCCTACATCATGACACTACAGCTCTCCTGCCTTTGAGGGGACCAAAGGGACAAGGGGAGGACAGAGAAGTTTGGAGTAGACAAAAGGGGCCTAGAGGGGTCAGAGGAGCATGGAAAAGGATAGATGGGTTTGGAGTGGACAGAGGGGCCTGTTGGGGGATAAAGAGGTCTAAAGAGAACAGATAGGTCTGGAGAAGGAGAGAGGAGTTTAAAAGGAACAGGAAGGCCTAGAGGAAGACAAAGGGGCCTTTGTCTTCCCGGCGTCTGCATGTCCCGCTGAGCCAATCAGTGGCTGCAGCGGGGCAGCGCACTGATTGGCTGAGCGGGACGCGCAGAGGCCGGGAACCTCTGAAGCAAGACGAAGCATGGAGCAGGTACAGCATGCTACGGTCAGCGGGGGTCGACTTACATACTTGCAGCAGGATGTTATTCCCACTGCGAGTATGTATTCTCATAGAAAATAACGGGCAATGGATTTTGCTGCGGATTCGCTAGGTGTGAAGCTACCCTAAGGAGTTACAGTTAGATTAGTTAGAGGAAAGCAGTAACAGGGTTAATGCACTAAACCAAACATAGCGATAAGGAGATAGGGGGTAAAACTGCTGATGTTTATTCCTTCTCCCCTCAGAGAGAGAACAGCTAGTGCTCTAGTGCTTTAAAATTACCCCCCTCATGTGCAAGCAAGGTTTCAAGCAGAGGATTTTTTATAAACTCATCGGAATACGGCCGATAATCATTCCGTGGAATAGGACCTTAAACAGGACCCTAATTTTAAAAATAAAACTGGACGTATTTTGCAAAAGTAGGACAGCACTACAGACGTGTCAATGTAGCCTTCGGGTACAAACAAACACACCGTATACGCAGCGTATTTACTGCTGCGATACGCAGCAAATACGCAGCAGATTAGATCTAAATAGCTAAACACAGCATCAAATCTGCACCATCAAATCTGCTGCGTATCTGCTGCATATACGGTGTGTGTGTTTGTACCCTTAAATGAAGCTGAACTGTAATACCAAACACAACCTAAAGACGAGGGGGGGTGCTGTTTTTTTTGTTTGTTTTTTTAAGTTTTTTTTTAGAACCCTGTAACGTGTGGGCTTTGCAATGTGGTTTATATTGTAAAGCACATATTCATATATTTGATAAGGACTGGTGCAAAATCATCTTTTAACAGCTGCTGTTTGGAAACCCATTATATTAAGAATGTAGCCTTTTTTTTTTCAAAGTCTTTATTTTACTGCCGCAATGTGGGACCACAGTCTCATTCCTTAGGTTTTTGGACATACATGAATATTTGTGAGGTTCATTGATGTGTGATTCCTGCATGACTGGCTTGTGTGTAGTCAGCCACAGGTGGTAGATTGAACACGCTCCACTTCTACTCTCACATCTGTAGTCAAGTAGCTCTTAATGGTGGCTCTGTGCAGCCTCTCCTGTGTGAGCATGTGCTATGTAAGGAAAAGGACTTCACTGAATCCTGGTATGATTAAGAACTCTACCTCCTGCTGTAACAAATACAAAGTATCATAGAGTAAACCAGTTCTTGTCCTTCAACCTAGGAATGACCCCCACAAAGCAAAAGCACCAGTCACCATGACAAATGTGTTTATATCTCTGCTCTTGTTCATGCTACCTCCTGATATATTTTTGACAACATCATTTTCAGTTAGGCTATGTTCACACACTGGGTTCATGCTGCATTAACCAGGGTTCAGCAGGATCTGTTTTCAAAAGGAAACGCGGTTTTCTCTGGATGGATGTCATTTAATGCAAAATAACCGCCGTTATTATAAGAAAACGGCAGTAAACGTATGCATTCAATCGACAGCAAAAACACAGTGTGAACTTAGCCATTAACAGAAAGGATGAGCATTTACAGTAATAGCGAAGAGCTTTGCCAGTCTCAGTGGTCGGTTTGTCAGGCTGCTGCCTTTGAACTCTGTGCCGCTCCACTCTGGGTGTTGGAAAAAGGATGGAGGCCAAAATAACACACTTTTGTCCTCCATCAGGTAAATGGGGGTCTATCCTGTTGAAGGGTGCCTTCACACGTACCGTATCACTGCATTTTTTTACATGCGCGTTTTGATTTTCACATGATTTTCATGTGAAAATCAAAACTCGCATGTAAAAATCGCACCAAAAACGCAGCGATACGGTACGTGTGAAGCTACTCGAACACTGGTTAATGCAGCATGAAACCAAACCTTTGGAGACATTTACCAAGACTGTACTGTGTACTCGTACCCTGTGCAGGAATTGTGAAATATACACCTGCTTGGGATAATAATTTAAAATCATGATAAATCTGGCGTGAGAGAAGACCATGCCTCAGCCCCGCCTTGCCGTGCCCTCCCTGCCCATCAGACAAACGGGGAATGCGGCTAGCGTACGCCACGGTAAAGGAGCGAATCTGCCATTTATGCGTAGTGTTTGCCAGGGATGCAACTTGAGAAATCTCCCCCCAAGTTTCACTCCTGTTAGGCCAGGTTGACTCTGCATTAGGGTATGTTCACACCTCGTTTTCGGTCCCACGTCGGGCTGCGCTTTAGGAATCAGCGAAAAAAGGATGCGGACGTGCAGCCCGACGGCCACATGACGGCCACATTGACTTAAATGAGCAGGACGGAGTCATTATGTGACTGTGTTCTGCTCATTTGTGGGACGTACATGGCTTTTGTGCAGGACTCAAAAACGTAGTCGACCACGCAGAACACAGTCACATAATGACTCCGTCCTGCTCATTTAAGTCAATGTGGCCATCATGTGGCCGTCGGCCGCACGTTGGGTTGCCCGTCTGCATCCTTTTTTCACTGATTCTTGACGTGCAGCCCAATGTGGGACTGAAAACGAGGTGTGAACATACCCTTAGAGGCTCCGCTCACAGAGTCCATTTTAAATAACCAGAGAAAAAAATGCTTCCTGCTGTATTTTTTTTTTGTCCATTCATACATACAGGATATGCTGTGATCAGTCATTTAGATCCTGCAGGTGTGAATGGACATGTGGGCTATGTTCACCACCAGTATTTTTGCTCAGTATTTTGCAACCAAAACCAGGAGTTCATTGAAAACACAAAATGGCTATGTTCACATACTGTTAAAATTTAGAAACTGGACGTTATTTAACAGCAAATAACGGCCATTGTTTTAAAATAACGGTAATGGTTTGCCATTAAAGGACGGCCATCCATTCAATTTCAACAGTGTGTGAACATAGCCTTTCTCTGTTCTTAAACCACTCCTGGTTTCGGTTGCACTGTGTGGGAACCTAGCCTTGGACTACTTTTTTTTTTTTGCCATAACTGCTGCAAAGTTGAGTTGTGATTCTGCAATAAGCAGTATTTTGTCTTGGCTTTGCAGTTCTGTGGTTTTCACAGCAGAGAATGAATATTCCCTAAATGATGTAATAGAATATTGCTGGGGGGCTATATATGTGTTGGCTATTTATGGCAGTTTTTCTTCCAGTTTTTGGCTAGAAAGACATTGCAACAAAAACCTGTGATAAAGTCTTCCACCATACTGTTATGCAGGCTATTGGACTGGCCCATGGCATTTATTCAGAGAAGTTCTAGAAAACTCTGAAGCCCTTCTATCCACTGTGGTTGTAAACGCCTGTAGGGGGCAGTGTCACAGAGCCTCACATAACATTAGGTAGTCGGGGTTATTGCATTGTGTCTAGGGGTTAATATTTCCCCCCCGCTTGTCTTCACACTCCTCCCCTCCAGCTTTAAGGCCAGACGAGCTGCGCGGTTCCGGTTTGACACTCGCCGGACTAACACATTGTAGCGTGTAGGTTGCGGCTCCTGCCTGAGGAGCGGGCGGAGTGGCCGGAGGAGCGGGCGGACTGGCCGGAGAAGCAGGCGGACGGGCTCCGCAGCCTGAGGGGACTGAGCGCACAGAGGAGCGGGCACAGCTGGCACCATGCACAAGGGCTGGAAGAAGTACTTCGGCCAGAAGTCTCTCAATGAGGTGACCATGGACGAGTATCTGGGGAGCCTGGGGCTGTACAGGAAACTCACAGCCAAGGACGCGTCCTGCCTCTTCAGAGCCGTCTCCGAGCAGGTACTGGGGGCGGGCACAGTGTGTACACTCTCCTATCGCGTGCGGCATGTGAGGGAAGTGCGGCTCCTCATACAGTAGACAGTACCCGTCTAGGTCTCATATGTTTTTATAAATGGAGATTGTTATAAATCCCTAATGTACGATAATGGACACAAGCTGACCTTACACCTGTTAGTTTTGTCCATAAATGTGACTGGAGCCCACAGTGTTGGGTGGAGGGAGCTTTCATGGTGGCATAGCTTTGGATTCCATCAACTTTAATAACTTTGAAGATAGTCCATTTTCTTTTTTAGTTTTTATTCCCCTCACTTTCCTCTTTTTTTACCTAATGGGGCTAATGTAATAAGGAATTGGGGAAAAAATATATATATAATCTGGAAAATTGATCAAATGGATGCACACAAATGCATGTTTTTCCACATTATTTTTTTAATCTGATTGCAAAAACGTAGTGGTAACCTAGCCTCACCTTTATTTTATGGGTCAGTATTAGAGAGACCCATTTTTATGTTTTACTATTAGAAAATTAATAACAGAAAAATAGTTTTCCCTTGCCATATTGTTACCCCTGTAACTTTTTGTATTTTTCTGTCTACAGATATATATATGTGTATAGCACCACCGGTAGCAGTTTGGGGTAGAATACACATTATCACTTTTATGTTCCATGTATTTCATGTGACTACACAACGCCAATTCTCACTGAGGGCTTGTGCCCACTTCGGGAAAATCAACGGAAAACCCATTATGGAATCCACCGCTCGTGGGCAGGCGTGTCTCCGCCCGTGTCATAGACTCCATTCTATGCACGGGTTGGTTCCGTATTCTGTCCAAAGAATGAACATGTTCTTTGGAGGGACTACGAAACCCGCTCCTGCATAGAATAGAGTCTATGATACGGATGGAGTCGCGCCCGCCCGCCGCAGTCCGAACGGATTTTCTGTCACATTTTCTCAGTGTGTACATACCCTTAGGTGTTGCTATAGGACATCATTGCGATTGCTTGTATTGTAGATTGCAATATTAATGCGGTGCAATGTACCGTTAATTGATTTACTGACTAATTTTCTATTACAGAGTGACACTGGGTGCCCAGTCATAGCCGTGATGGAGGCTTTCAGAAAGCCCCTGGCTGCCATAACAGTCATCCTATGATGATAGAAACTGGACCCAGCATTTGTATAGATGCTGTGGTCACTATTGACTCGAGGAGGATTACTGACACTTATGTCATTGGGGGTTAAATGGTTTAAGGGGTTATCCAGCGCTACAAAAACATGGCCACTTTCCCCCTACTGTTGTCTCCAGATTGGGTGGGGTTTTGAAACTTGGTTCCATTGAAGTAAATGGAGCTTATTTGCAAACCGCATCTGAACCGGAGACATCAGTAGGGGGAAAAGTGGCCATGTTTTTGTAGCGCTTGATAACCCCTTTTAGGAAATGTTGCCTAATTGTTATTCATTGGCAACCTGCTCTGATTACATTCTTTATAACAAGTCCTGATGTAGACTTGCTGCAGATTAGATTTCCTGATTTCACACAAGAAATTTACAGCATTTAAAGTGATTTTACCACCATAGACATTTGCATCTACCATCAACACCCTAGGGAAGATAAGTATCTGATCTCAGTTGGTCCATCAACACCCTAGGGAAGATAAGTATCTGATCTCAGTTGGTCCAACCCTGGCTACTCCAGTGATATATATATATATATATTTATTGCTGCCCTTGTATAAAACATAATAAAACATCTTTGGGGACATTTATTAAGAACAGGGTACTTGTATGTTGGTCTTAAATAAACATCCGCCCCAATTCTCCATCCAGGTTTACGGAGAGGTGCACGCCTCTTAGTAATGCATCTGTATGTCTGCCTTGGGCATAAATCCACATCTGCTTTGGAGCAAGTGTAGGTTTCTGCATAGTTATCCTTGTTTGTAGGCATAATTCATAAGTTAGGCGTGGGAGGAGGCCACTGACCGTTGCAACTTCCGAGATAGACTTGGGCCATCTCAGCAGTACCAGCCTGCTTAGCCAATTATCGACTGAGAAGGGACAGCGCCAAGCCAGTGACTGGCTGAGCGTGTGGTTTTCTATACTTTACAAAGACCCCAGTGGGGGTTGAAACCTTGTGTTCTTTGAAAGCTGTACTTTCAATAAATATTGAAATTTATCATTGGATGCTGTTGAACCTCCTTCCCTATAGCTGAGCGTACAGTCACTGCCAAGATGGTTTTGTCTCGGACATTGTGACAGCATTTTTTATTCTGTCTGGTAAAATTTCCAATGAGCATGCCACAAAATCTGCATGCAACAAACCCGTGGATGTGTAGCGGGATAAATATTCTGCCACATGTGGAACAGACCTTAGGCCTTTTCATGTGGAACCAATACAGAAAAGCTGCAGATTATACTTTTGCCAGGACCACTTTTTCAGCTATGCCCAGGGATGGGGTGGGTGAAAACAATAACATCAATTTATCTCCAGTTCCATTGCTGTGTGAACATGGCCTAGATGTTCTGCAATAATTTGGGACGGTGAATGGGCAGGGTGTAGGACTGTAAACAGATGAGGGAAGGCAATGCATTCTGGAACCTGTAGTACTGAGAAACTGCTCAACCAGGAAGTACAGCAACTAAGTGTAAAACTAAGACCCCCCGAACAAATAGATTTTTGGTAGTTCAAGAACTGGGTCAGACAAGCAAGCAATGCTGTATGCTTCTGCAACAGGTTTTTTCCTCTATTTGGAGTACCCCTTTAAGCTTGATGCGCCATAGCAGAGTGTATCAGTAGAGAAAGTATCACCAGCTCTTATTTTTGGAATTGTGGCTGAGTATGGTGCCCCCATTGGTGTATTGGACTGTAATAATGTCCTCCCTAGACAATATCTTTAACACTACAAATACCCGTTATTAATGCCTTGTGTCTCCATTTAATAATCCCCCAATACAGTAATATTGCCCCTGTTCCTCCCCATACAGCGGTAGGGACCCTGTGGCCCTCAAGCCAACAATTCCCTTTTAGTAGTCCCCATGTAGTAATAATGTTCCCAAGTAGTAGTAATAATGCACCCAGTGTCCCATGTATTCCCTGCTTGTAGGCAAATTGGAAAGAAAATCTAGTACCCGCATACTTATCTGGTCCAGCTTCCCATATTGAAGAGCACCTGTCCTTTACCACAGGAACAGGATCATAGGTTGCAGGGATGAAATTCTGGTAGCCTGTGTAATTGAACTTCCAAGTAGGAAAATGACAGCTCCTTACTCTGCTGTTAATTAAAGGGGTTGGCCACTTTATAGCAAAATTGTTCAGTGTACAGTATTGGTAAGTGTACTCACTGTATATACTGACAGCAGCTCCCTGTGTACATTATAATAAAATCAGACTTCCCTCCTCCAGGCTGTGCTGTCCTGCTCTGTGGGGAGTCTGTCCATAAGATGGCCAACCTGGGGGCGCATGTGACCATGCACCGCCCCCCAGTGTCCACCATACACATATACAGGCTCAGTGGTGGGCGGAGCAGGGTCACATGCTCCTCCAGCCTGGAGGAGGGGAGTGTGATTTTAGCTCTAAGAGCTGTAAGTACAATTACTAATACTGTACACTGAGCTATTTTACTGTAAAGTGGCTAACCCCTTTAATTGCATCTGGAAGAAGTAAATGCAGTGAGGGATGAGTCGCCTTGAGATCCATAGTTAGTAACCCCAAGTGTTTTGTAGCAGTAGTTTTTTTTTTTTAACCTTTTTACTTTGTGTGTATTTTTCAGCTTTTCTACTGCCAGATTCACCACAATGAAATACGGAAAATATGCGTGTCTTATATGAGGAAGAATGAAAAGCTTTTTGACTCTGTAAGTTCTGGTTTCTGTACATTATTCTACAATGATTATGTAGTGTAAATGAAACTATAGAAATTTTATACCTACCCATAAAACCTTTATCTATGATCACTCAAACCTATATTTTTAATAGCCTCAACAGACATGGTTTGTGAAATTTGTACAATTTAACAAACAAAAACCTCCCAGATGCTTCTGGATACTTTAGAGACAATTAATGTCTTTTATCCTTTCTCTATTTGGTTGAGCAAAATGACATCCCACATGTATTAACCCCTTAAGGTCTGAGCCAATTTTCATTTTTGCACTTAGTTTCTTCTTTCTTGTGTTTAAAAGGCCATAGTGCTTGTATTCTTTTACCCACACTTGTACTTTGCAATGAATGACTTAATTGTTGCATAAAATATGCTGCGAAACTTTTAAAATAAAAATAAAACATGTGATATATGTTCCTCATGTCAGTACGATTACGACAATATGTAACTTGCATAACTTTTTTTAATTTGGCAGCTTTTAAAAATGTAAATCTTTTAAAAAAACTAAATGTTCCTTATTTTGCTCTATTCCCATCCTTATAACGCTGTTATCCTTTGGTCTATGGGGGTGTGAGGTGTCATTTTTTGCGCCATGATCTGTTCTTTCTATCGGTACCTTGTTTGCGTATATGAGACTTTTTGATCACTTAGTACAATTTTTCTGGATTGGATGCATCCAAGAATGCGCAATTTTGCACTTTGGCAGGTTTTTGCACCTACACAGTTTACCGTGCAAGTTTAGGAATGTGATAATTTACTAGTTCAGGCGATAATGCACGCGGAGATATCAAATATGTAAAATTTTTTATTTTTATTAAATGGGAAAAGGGGGGTGATTTGGACGTTTATTAACGGAGGGGATTTTTTTAATCATTTTTTTTGAACATTCACATTAATTAGAAGCCCCCAGGGAGACTTCTATACACACAGCACTGATCTCCCATTAAGATCAATGCTGTGTATATAATAGAGCACGCATGCATTAGATCGGTGCTCTATTACTGTGGTCAGCTGCAGACCAGATACATAGAATACTGAGCCAGGATCAGCGTCATTCTGACGTTTAAGGACGAGCCGGGTAAGGAGAGGATCCAATCGTGGAGGGGGGTTCCCCCCACTAGACCACCACGGATAAGCACTGCAGGGCATTTAATTGCAGGGCTCTTATTAGCGGGCGCAGCAATCGCCCGCTCCAGCTAATAGCCGCAGCCCCGGGGTGCAGAAAGCAGCCAGGATTGCGGTGGTTCAGACGTGGGTCGCAGCGCAGCCCCTCTGAACTTCCCTAACGGCGCCATGACATATGAGTCATGGGTCCTTAAGGGGTTAATGAACATATGTGTAGCATTCCCACCCTCAGTATGTGCAAATGAGACTGGTATTCTGGTATACATGCAGTGGTACCCTGGTTCTCAAACTTAATTGGTTCAGGAAGGCAGTTTGAGAACTGAGCAGTATCTTCCCATAGGAAATAATGTAAATGTGTTTAATTGGTTCCAGCACCAACCAAAACGACAATATAATTTATTACATTGCAAAGTGCCCAGTTTAATTGCTACAGTTCAGAACCGCACTGTACTGTACAGTACATTACATACAAGAAACATTTAACAAAACCAGCAATTATAGTACAGTAGTCACAAACTCCTTACTCATTCTTTACTATATAGTGCCCCCCATCCCAGCACTTTAACGCAGGGCTGTGGAGTCGGTAAGCCGCAGCTCCGACTCCAACTCCGACTCCTGAATTTTATCAGGACCGACTCCGACTCCCGACTCCTGCTCCTTCATAAATGGCCGGTCATGTACCGGGGGAGTTATTTATCACACTGGCTCAGCAGCTTCTACATGATCCTGGGCAATTTCTGAGGGAATAAGGAAACCTATAAAGCACCTTCTCCTGGGTGTGCAGTGGATGCAGCCAGTCTCCATGTCCTGATCAACTCAGAACTAGACTAGATGGAGCAGGAGGTCTTTTCCTGCTGACAATCTTCTATGTTTCTGACTAATTATTTACCATACACAAAGAAACACTGCTAACACTGCCAGATACATGGGATCTAGAGGTCAGCAATAGTGATATACATGGGGTCACACATAGTGATCTAGAGGTCCCACAGTGATATAGAAGGTCACTGTGGGGGCACACACACACAGCCTGCTGCAGCCATAGCGTGCACACACACACACACAGCCTGCTGCAGCCATAGCATACACACACACAGCCTGCTGCAGCCATAGCATACACACACACAGCCTGCTGCAGCCATAGCATACACACACACACAGCCTGCTGCAGCCATAGCATACACACACACAGCCTGCTGCAGCCATAGCACACACACACAGCTTGCTGCAGCCATAGTGCACACCACATGCAGCCATAGCGCAACACACACACACACAGACACACACACCCTGCTGAGGCCATAACACACACACAGCCTGCTGCAGCCATAGCGTGCACACACACACGCAGCCTGCTGCAGTCATAGCGTGCACACACATGCAGCCTGCTGCAGTCATAGCGTGCACACACGCAGCCTGCTGCAGTCATAGCGTGCACACACGCAGCCTGCTGCAGTCATAGCGTGCACACACGCAGCCTGCTGCAGCCATAGCGCGCACACACACAGCCTGCTGCAGCCATAGCGCGCACACACACAGCCTGCTGCAGCCATAGCGCGCACACACACAGCCTGCTGCAGCCATAGCGCGCGCACACACACAGCCTGCTGCAGCCATAGCGCGCGCACACACACAGCCTGCTGCAGCCATAGCGCGCGCACACACACAGCCTGCTGCAGCCATAGCGCGCGCACACACAGCCTGCTGCAGCCATAGCGCGCGCACACACACAGCCTGCTGCAGCCATAGCGCGCGCACACACAGCCTGCTGCAGCCATAGCGCGCGCACACACAGCCTGCTGCAGCCATAGCGCGCGCACACACAGCCTGCTGCAGCCATAGCGCGCGCACACACAGCCTGCTGCAGCCATTGAACACTGAAGAAAAACACACAATATTCTCCCAGAGAGAAAACACCACACTGAGGACAGAGGTTACTGCTACACTACTTATGTCTTCTCCTCCTCCTCCTCTATATTACACAGGATATTTTCATATTACACTGCTGCTCATATACAGTCATCCAGCATCCAGGAAGAGAGCAGCACAGATCTCCCCCCACACAATGGACTCTTCCAGCTCAGAAACAAACTGCCAAATAGTGACCGACAACTTTTCCATGACTACCCTTATGTAATAGAGCCAGTGATCTATTAGAATGTTGCTCATAATATATTCATGAGCAAAATTTGTAAAATTCATATCAAAATTCAATTCTACAATTTTTAAAGATTTTTTTTAAAGCTGGAGTCTGAGTCGGTACATTTTTTTCTGACTCCAACTCCGACTCCAGCCAAAGCTAGCTCCGACTCCAGCCAAAACTAGCTCCAACTCCGACTCCACAGCCCTGCTTTAACGGATGGGAGATGGTGGTGCACTGACTGTACTACTACTGTACTGTATATGTACTCCAGCAGTCTTATACAGTACAGCACACCAGTGCTAAACTCGCCATGTACAACCCACCATCCACGCTTGCAAAAACGTTCAGATACTGAGCAAAGTTTGAATTCTGAACGTTACTTCCAGGTAAATGTTCGCTCGAACACCACTGTACTTTAAGACTGGGTGACCGAAAAGTGTTTGAGAACCGAGCAAGCGTTTGAGAACTAAAGCAAACTTTCCTTGAAAATACTGTTTGAGTTCCAAGCAGTTTGAGAACTGAGCAGTTTGAGAAGTTAGGTACCACTGTATAGTCATGACAGCCACATGGGTACACCCTGGAGGTAACTTTTCCGGCAGTATGGTAATTTCCTAGTCCTGATCAAGTTAAAGGGGTACTCCGGGCTAGGGGGCTTTTTTGCCTATGGCTGGTGAAGAGGTGGATGAGGGCAGTGACGTCCCCTTACCTCCCCATTCAAGCGCCGTGTCCCGGATGGCGCCCCTGCGGTCCGCGCTGCCCGGCCTCTGACGCGGGTTTGAGACGTGACGTTTCAAGTCCGCTCAGCCAGTCAGTGGCAGAGGCTGGGTCCTGCCTCTGCCACTGACTGGCTGAGCGGACATGAAACGTCACATCTCAAGCCCGTGTCAGAGACCATTAAGTGGCCGGGCAGCGCGGCCTGGAGTACCCCTTTAATTGTGGAGATATCATTAAAGAAAAGTTACGACCATCTATTGCTTGCTTTATTTTATCTTTTATCGTAACAGTGTATTTAAATGTCGGTCTTTTTGTTTAGTATGTAGAAGGCCCTTTTGAAAAATATTTGGAGAGATTAGAAGATCCCAAGGTAAGTAATTGGCGAGATATGTGCACAATATTGCTTGCACAAAAAAGACAAAAGTCTGCTTTGAGTGAATGGGGAAAATTTTCATATTCCTATAGTATAATGCTTTTTCCATACATATAAATGATAAATTTTTTATTAAATGTCACATAAAGAGGGGGGCATATTTTTGTTTTAAGCAGCATATACCCTTTGCTCAGTAATACAGCTAGCACAGTGGTGTGCAGACTGTGCTAGGTTTTAGTTAGGTTGATAGGAGGATAGTTATATCTCCACTCATCTCAGTCAAATAACATACATCAGACATAGCGCTGGGTATCATGTGATTTTAAATATATTCATCTATTAATTTTTATACTAAACTGAATTAGTTACTTTTTTATATAGAGGGGGTTTAGTTTGTGAAGGGGTTCTGTACCCCAGGCCATGTGCTTGTGGGTTTAGTGTTTGATACAAAAAGAGAGGCACTTCATGTGTAGCATCATACTATGAAACAATAGTTTTTGGCAAATAGTCATGTATCCTTCTCCCCCCTAGGTATGCTTTGGGTAAGTCCCATAGTAATATAGAGGGGTTTCTGCTGCCAGTCCTCAGTATCCTACAATCACTGGGAAATGCTGGTCATAAATATAACCATGAATATAAAATACTGCACACAGGCTCTAGCACTACGAATTGATTTTTGGAGAGACATTTGCAGTTCATGAGATTGTATACTGTGCAGTCTTCAATGTGGACTGCACCCATAGCTTAGTAGTCAAAATCAATTACTAGTGCTAGGAAACGTTACAGTATAGCCCAAGCCTAAAATTTAGTTGTCAGTGATGGGTAGGCCAATTGGTATACAATGCTGCTTGTGGTTCAGGCAATATAAATCTCTAGACACTCCCTTTAAAGGGGTAGTGCGGCGTTTCAAAATTATTCACTAAATAACACACATTACAAAGTTATATAACTTTGTAATGTATGTTATGTTAGTGAATGGCCCCCTTCCCCGTGTTCCCACCCACCCTAGACCCGGAAGTGTGATGCACTATACTCACCTGATTCGTGTCTACCCCCGTCCGTCATCTTCGGGCCACCAGCCAAACCGCTCCAGCCATCCCTCATGCCGGCCCCCCTCTGCCGCGCCATCAGCTGCTCAGCCTTGATTGGCTGAGCATAACTGTGGGGGTGGGGCAGCATGAGGGACGGCTTGAGTGGTTCGGCAGGCCTCCCGAAGATGACATCATTGTCCCAAGATGGCGGACTGGGGTCGACACGAATCAGGTGAGTATAGTGCATCACACTTCCGGGTGTAGGGTGGGTGGGGGGAACACGGGGAAGGGGGGCCATTCACTAACATAACATACATTACAAAGTTGTATAACTTTGTAATGTGTGTTATTTAGTGAATAATTTTGAAACCCTGCGCTTCCCCTTTAAGACAGTATTCGTTAAGAAAAATAAATTCTAAACTGGACAATACCATTTTTTGGAAACATTTATTTTCTTAAGACCATATTTTGTTGGATTTATTTTGGGGCTGTTAATCCTATTTTCCCCCCTATAGGAGAGCGCAGGTCAACTTGAGATAAATGCACTTTCTTCAATTTTCAAGTGAGTAGCAATTGTGACTTGCTGTAGCCTTCACAACACAATTATGTTAGACAGGGATGGGGCACCTGCAACCCACCAGCTGTTCCAAAACAGCTACCTTGTCAGCCCTCCAGCTGTTGCAACACTGTTGCTTTGGCTGTCAAGACATGACATGATGGCCATTGCAAACATTGTCAGGTTTTTATACTGTGGACAAATACAGTAATTGGAAAATAAATGGTAAAAAGAATTGAAGTTATTAGTGATGCGCAAGCTTGCCAAATGTTCAGGCTTATTCAAAAGCTCGACATTTGACACTCGGTGGCTGGAGAAGTTGGATGCAGCCCTAGGGCTGCCAGGAAAACGTGGCTACAGCCTACAGTCAAATGTTGAGCATTTAATCTGCCACTGCCTGCCACCCTTGCTGATCAGTTGTTGGCACTGGCATAGACTACAGTAAACATCCAGCCAAACTTCTGAACAGACAGTGTATGCGTTTTCCAACAGAGATGACTTAACTGCTCTGGTTTCATTTTGCCAGTGTGAATCAAGATATAAGACCCAAGACTTAAAGGAGAAGTCCGGCCAAAATTAATTTTTGATATGTTGTTACTTATGAAAAGTTATACAAATTTCTAATGTACATTAATTATGGGAAATGCACATATAGAGCTATTTCCCTTAATTTAGTAGATCAGGAAGTGTTAGAAATATCTCTGAAGAAGTGACGTCACGACCCAGGGTGTAATTCCTATGGAGTGTCCAGCAGGGGGCGCTCTCTATATAGAAGTCTATGGGACTTTATTGTTTCTATGGGTTTCTATGTAATGTAATGTAGTGTACAGTGCTTTATTGAATGAATACATCTATTGAATACTTTGGGGAGCAAGTGTCCTTGCTCCCCAAAGTATTGCATAAATGTATTCATTCAATACATTCAATACACAGTAAGCCCGCCGATCCGCCGCATTTCCGCCGAATTTCCGCCGCATTCCCGCCGATCCGCCACACGCTGATCCGCCGCATTCCCGCCGATCCGGACCATATACATTGAACTACAGCTCCCATCATCTGCTTCTAGTATGAACAGGTGATGGGAGCTGTAGTTGGGTAAGGGATATGACATGCCGCCGGGCGCAGGGGGGAGCCGCTCAGTACACAGGAGCGCTCCCCCCTCCTCCTCCTCCTTCCGTGATAACTTCCGCCTATACCAATGCTGACTCCCTGCCTGGCCGCCGCTCTCCGCTCTCCCCCCCATACATACCGGCTCCCGATGCATCCTGGTGTCCGCGCTGATGCCGGGAGCCGGTATATGAGAGCGGAGAGCGGCGGCCAGGCAGGGAGTCAGCATTGGTATAGGCGGAAGTTATCACGGAAGGAGGAGGAGGAGGGGGGAGCGCTCCTGTGTACTGAGCGGCTCCCCCCTGCGCCCGGCGGCATGTCATATCCCTTACCCAACTACAGCTCCCATCACCTGTTCATACTAGAAGCAGATGATGGGAGCTGTAGTTCAATGTATATGGTCCGGATCAGCGTGTGGCGGATCGGTGGGAATGCGGCGGAAATTCGGCGGAAATGCGGTGGATCGGCGGGCTTACTGTGTATTGAATGTATTGAATGAATACATTTATGCAATACTTTGGGGAGCAAGGACACTTGCTCCCCAAAGTATTCCATAGATGTATTCATTCAATAAAGCACTGTACACTACATTACATTACATTACATTACATAGAAACCCATAGAAACAATAAAGTCCCATAGACTTCTATATAGAGAGCGCCCCCTGCTGGACACTCCATAGGAATTACACCCTGGGTCGTGACGTCACTTCTTCAGAGATATTTCTAAC
Organism: Dendropsophus ebraccatus; assembly: GCF_027789765.1. Taxonomy (NCBI): domain Eukaryota; kingdom Metazoa; phylum Chordata; class Amphibia; order Anura; family Hylidae; genus Dendropsophus; species Dendropsophus ebraccatus. The sequence goes on from NC_091463.1 coordinate 56,928,978, forward strand.
ACTTCCTGATCTACTAAATTAAGGGAAATAGCTCTATATGTGCATTTCCCATAATTAATGTACATTAGAAATTTGTATAACTTTTCATAAGTAACAACATATCAAAAATTTATTTTGGCCGGACTTCTCCTTTAATGTTTGCTGTGGGTTTCAGGCAGGTTGATAAATCTGAGCCTTTGTATCTTTCTTGTATTTTGTTAATGTATATGATTTCTACATATAACATATGAATACTTTTTTGTTTGAATACTTTTTTATTTCTTATTTAAAGCCGGGACTTCATTCTTTACAAAAGTCCAGGGAAACCACCCACATATGCAACTGATCTTAACTGCGATGAGAAGGTGAGGTTTTTTGTAAAGTTTATTATAATGTACATATTTCTGAATTATATTAACAGGTCTTGTATAAATGGTGTGGTTTTCCCCCTTTTGGTGTTTATTTTGCAGATAATGCTATGTTGTTCCACCAATGGGCACTATGATTCTGTATTTACAAAAACCTTCCAAACAACTGCTGCTATTTGTCAAGGTATTTATATGTATTTATATTTCATAACATGAAACCCCTCTGCTAATCGGTGGCTGTAGATGCCGGATGTCTGCTGGGGTTGTATGGTGCAGACTCGGGAGCTAAGCCTGATAAAAACTGCAGCGAATAACTCCAGAATACGGTCTGTCGTGTCATCTAGGCTGTTAGATCCAGTCTGGAAGAACTAACCCTCTAGTATTTCCTTTTCACTTTTTTTTTTCTTCAAATAAAAGCCAAGTTAGAAATATTTTTCAAATAGAACTGTCGTATTAAAATGTTGAGGTAAAATTGTATGGGAATGTAAGGGGGCATTACAAATGACAACTGGTCCCACAAAGCGCTCGGGTTACCGATAAAGCTCTGGGCAGCTGGCCCTTGTGTAGCTTTTCATCAGCAACAGTTCACACCTTAGACTAGACAGCTTTTGTAATATACCCTTTCCTTGTGGTACCCTCCTCTTCCCCTTCCTATAGCTTATGATAAACAGCAGCAGTAATTTAATTTAGTCACATAGCAGTGGCAAGTAGATTCTGTCCTGTCATTGGTGAGAGAAATGAGAGGGAAAAACCTTCAGGTGTGACTACAGCTAGGAAGGAGCGCAGCTCTGGTCTTGCCCTCCTGAAATTGACATAGAGAGATTTTTGCACTATGGAAGGGACTCCCAGGGGCACAATACCATTAGTAAAAAGCACACTTTGTTTCAATCTAAAAAGGTTAGAATGATACCATGCAGGAGCTTTATACAGCTTATAAACACATCTATTGCCAAAAAGAACCTATGAAGTATCATGAACATGTCAAACGTTTATATGTTGGGGTCCCTCTCTTGCCACTCTGTTAGGCCCCGTTCCCACTGAGGAAAGGTAGCGGAATTCCGCGACGGAATTGTCCGCCGCGGAATGCAGTTAGCCTCCCGCTCATAATGGGAGTCTATGGGAGGCGCGCGCTCCTGCTCTGTCCGCGCTGAAGAATGAACATGTTTATTCTTCAGCGTGGACAGGGCAGGAGCGCGCGCCTCCCATAGACTCCCATTATGAGCGGGAGGCTAACTGCATTCCGCGGCGGACAATTCCGTCGCGGAATTCCGCTACCTTTCCTCAGTGGGAACGGGGCCTTAGAGCAAAACAGCCCTATAGACCTTATGTGGTTATCCTGGTCATGTGACACAGAGCAGGGAAAGAATGCACTAAGTGTGACTCTCAGCTCCTTCTTCTGATCTCTCACGGTCTGATCGCACAACCCTGATAGATTAAAAACCATTGGTAAGTGTCTCTGACATCGTTTTTTTGTGTGACTGTGTCTATTTAACATAATTGGATGTCAATCTAAGGTGCCAGGCTGTACAATCCTTTGGTCAGTTATTGACAGGGCCTTAATGTATTTTTCACAAAGGTTCTTCTCATCTTCCAAACCATACGTTTCTAAAATATTTTTGTTGTCCTACCATTAGGCCCATTTACACATACCGTATGGCATCAAATTACACCCTGTGCATTCCTTCCAGTCAAATCTGCTGTGATACTGATCACTGTAAAGTCTATAGCACTTCATTTTCTTTCTGCTGCGAGAATATAGTGCTATAGCTTTGTAGAAGTTAGCTATAGTGCTGTGATGTTAAAAAATGAGACCGTGCTTACCTTTCCATGCTCCCTTGATGCCATCCGAAGGTGTCTCCAGTTACCGGATTCGCAGCGGATTTCACGCTGCAAGTTTGTGAATCCTGGTAGTGTGATTTTCAATGGGGTTACATACCCAATGATAATTCTGTTGCGCGTATGTAACCCAGCCCCTTTAACCCCCCGCCAGCCGCAGAATACATTACCTTCTCGGCGCCGTGGCTGCATGGGAGGCTCCCGTCAGTCCCACTCAGCCAATCTGTGACTGCGGCGGGGCCATGCTCTGATTGGCTGAGCGGGAGCCTCACATGCAGCCGTAGTGGCAAGCAAGTAATGGATGCTGTGGAGGTTAAAGGGGCCGGGTTACATACTCGCAGTGGAATGAAAATTCTGCTGTGGGTATGTAACCCCATTAAAAATCACACTACCAGGATGCGCAGTGGATTTCACTGCAGACTCGCAGCGTGAAATTTGCATCGAATCCGGTACGTTTGAAGCTACCCTTATACGGTAAAGTGTAACTGTCATTTAAAACCTGCAGAAATAAATACTACAAGCTGTTTTAAGAAAATCTTTTATAGGTTTTATTAGGCCTAAAAGCCTCTTTCTGTACTTAAAAAGCTATTTTGCAGTCTTCCCCTCACATATCTATTCATTATTGAGGCAAAGTCACCTACAAAGTGAGGATGGGTGTACTGTGTCTATTATAACCTATGGAGGGGGAGGGGCCAAGGGGGATGAGTGAGCAGGGAGAGCAGAGAAACAGCCCATTCACTTTGGAGACTGTCTGGGCACATTAAACACTGGATTCTCTTGGTGCTGGTCTAGGAACTTGGTGAAGCTGGGCTACTCTCCCTGCTCCCTCACCCACCTCGACCCCTCCATAGACCATAATGGACGCAGAAGATCCTTCCTCTAAAGTGATGGGGGGGGGGGGGAGGCTGCAAAAACGGCTTTTTGAGTACAGAAGCAATCTCTTGCTTTATAAAACCTATTGGTGTTTCTTAAAATCGCTTGCCCTATTCTGCAAAGTGACAGTTAAATGACAGGGTACTATTACACGATAATAACTGTAAACGAGCGCCAATCTGCTTGATCGGCGCTAGTTTACTGGGCAAATTACACGGCCCGATCGATCAACAAGGGCTGCAAGGACATAATTACCGATGTACTTGCAGCCCATGCTTAAGCTGTATACATTACCTGTCCATGCTGCAGGACTCCTCTTGCGCTCTTTCTCCCCGGGTCCTGCGTGCTCCAGCTTCAGAGCGGCCTGTCTCAGCTGACAGGCCGTTCAGCCAATGACTGGCCGCGGCGGTCCCGGCCTGTGGTTGGCTGAGTGGCCTGTCAGCTCATACAGGCCGCGCTGAAGCTGTAGCATGCGGAACCTGGTGAGAAGCAGAGAGCAAGAGGAGCCTTGCAGCACGAATAGGTAATGTATTCTGTTTGCATATCGTCATCCGCCGGCCGCGCACCGCTATTATACGTAGCTATGCGCAACAATTATAGGGCCGAACCTATATCAAGGATCAGCTGATGATCGTTGTCATCGGCTGATCATAGTCTCTATACCACAGAGCGATAATCGGCCAAATTGGGCCAATTCGGCTGATTATCGCTCCGTGGAAGAGGCCCCTTACACTTTAAGCAAGAGGATATGTTAAGTAGCGGCAACTATGCCAGGCTTTTAATTGAATGTTGTGTTTGTTTTACACAGCTGTTCTGTATGAGTGTCTATACAGAGATGTGTTTGGAGTAGATGAGCGGGAATTGGTTGCTGCTGTTGAGCTGTTTCGAAGTGGGACAAAGAAAAACCGGAACAGTGCATCAACTGGCAGTGAGGATGCAAATTATGACTGCACTGCAGAACATAGCAAGGCACCCACTGATGGCAGGTATCTGATGTTACCTTGGAAATATGTCAGCTGCAATTCATTTTCCAAACTAGCCAATATGGTCAGATATATGAAAGGTACCATGTGTCTCCTTGACCTAAGGCCCCTTTCACACATCTGTTAATTCTGTCCCCAAATGTGGACAGAATGCATATCCATTCATTTCTAAGGCTCCATACACACATCCTTATGTGTGTATGTTCACCTTTTGGGAATGAAGGGGTCCGTACAAATGTGGACTGTTACAGTCCACATCTGCAGTCCTGTGTGCAGCTTTGGAGAGGGCTGCAGAGGTGTGCATGTGGTTTAACAGCTATTGAATGGTGTCAGCAGTTTGGAACATGAATTGCAGTTGACAGATTTGCTTTAAGCTTAAACATGTCGTCTCTGCATCTTTGTTTTTCTAAAAGACTACTAGAATTAGAAACTACATTTCTGTTTAGGCAGGAAGAAGGCGAGAAAAAAGATGTTGACAATCCCATGGAGGAGAAAACAAAACAATGCACAGAGGAAATGAAGGTCTGGTTTTGTGTGAATATGTTGATTTTTATGATTTGTATATATATTTTTGTGTATAATTCACAATATAGAGATATAAAAAAAAAATAAACTACCTATGTAATAGACTGTTAAAGGTATCATCTTCCTTAGACGTCAGAAAATCCAAACAAGATGCCATTCCCATACAAGGTCTTAAAGGCACTTGATCCAGAAATCTACAGAAATGTAGAATTTGATGTCTGGCTGGACAGCAGAAAAGGTGAGGCTTCTAAGCATTGTGTGATTGCAGTTCTATTATTGATCTGTGAATCTAATTGCTCTGCTTCAACTTTTCATTGAAGAGAGCAAACTCTATACACAGATCGCCCATCCAACAGGTCGGAGGTAAGTGGCTTTCCTCCGCTGGTCGGTACGAGTGATCGGGACTCCGGGGATGCGGATCAGTCAGTGACAGGTGTTTAACCTGTCACTGACTACTTTAAACGCTGCGATCTCTATAGATCGCGGCGTTTAAAGGGTTATGACAGGCTGCTGCGGGATTGCAGGTAGGAGGTAAGTGGCTACTTGGAACGATAATCAGGTTTGTATGCTCGAACCTGCTAATAGTTTTCCTGATAGGGAAGCATGTAACAGCAATAAGTAAGCATAAAAGGACCAAAAACTTTTGTTATCACCAGGAGTTCAAAGGTTGAATCTATACTGATTATAAAATTATAGCAAATCCTAGTCAAAATCAAAATGCGATGGTGTTATAGCAGTGTTACATGAGAATGCTTTCACTTCAAACAATAGACATTGATTCTCCACACTTGTATTGAATGCTTATTCTTTACTTTACTGGTTTCTCTATAAGTCCCATAGTTTTACTGAAGTCAGAAATGTTTTATATATCTTTAGAGCTTCAGAAAACAGAATATATGGTGTTTGCTGGAAGGCATTACTGTTTGGGTGATAAGTGTCAGGTGAGTGACAATCTTTTATTAGGAATTATAAATGTTTTGCAGATAAAACTTTTACCCCGAATAATGTGACAACTCTATTTAGAATATATTTCTGCAATTACAGGTGCGCTTAGAGCCAGGTGGACGATACTACAATGCTCATATACAAGAAGTTGGGCAAGACACCAATTCGGTTACAGTGTTCATTGAAGAACTGGCAGAAAAGTAAGTTAACAATCACAGAAGGGATGGGGGTAAAGGAAGAAATATATGTTCTGAATTTTATTACATAAAATTGCCTGGGGAAGGATTTTTATAACTTTGTTGCTTTAAGTTAACCCTTTATGAAGATAAAAATGGTTTTCATCCCAGTAATAGGTATATCCCTACCAACTATACCCAAAACAGTGCCCTTAACCAAGAAATGCCATATGTTAACTGAAGCAGAAATGAAATTGTCTTTTCAGGGGTTTTAATTGTCTTTAAAAAAGTCGCATTAAAGGAGAACTCCAGTATTTTTTAGTATGTTCTTGCATAAACAAAGACAAATTTCTAATGTACACGAATTATGGGAAATGCACATATAGTGCCATTTCCCTCAGCTTAGTATTTCAGGCAGGCTTCAATTACTCTTAAAATAAAATTTAAAAAAGTAAAAAAAAGTGACGTCACAATTCGAAAGTATTTACATGGAAGTGTCCAGCAGGGGAGCGCAGTATATGTAGACATTACATGGTAAAAGTAGCTGGGGTCTTTCCTGTGCTTTACTCACAAAATTCTTGTAAATACACCCAAGTTGTGACATCTTTTCTTTTTGAAGAAAATAGCACTATATGTGCATTTCCCATAATTAGTGTACTTTACAAATTTCTTACTTTGCTCATGTAATACCATTAAAAAATAAATTTTGGCTGGAGTTTTCAGATATTAAAATGGAAACATTGCTCAAACACTTTGGTAAAATACGGTTTTTAGCTGTAACATGGCACAAACAATATTTTAACCTTTAAAAATGGTCATGCAGGTACAGGCAGAGAAAGCTGTGCTGGGCATTAAGGCCCAGGATTCATCCAAATGGAATAAAGCTACAGTTAATTTATTTTTAAAACTATGCCATGCAAAATAGCGCTGCAATCCTGCTCAGTTTTGCTATTATTGACTAGTCAGACCAAGTACATAAGATGCAATCCGGAATAGTAAGTAAGAATAAAATAGTGGTCATGCCAGGTTCACACACAGCATTTTTTATCATTCTTGCAATACATCTTCAGCAGACCCACAGTATTGACATGTGCATTTAATACCCACACTGCAGTTTCGCATTGCTGGTTTTTCTTGGTGTGTGAATAACTTAACCTCATTCATAATGCTAATACTGTTATATGGTATGTATTCTGCTGAAAATCTGCAGCATACACATGCCAAGTAGCCTTAAGATTGACCTGAGTGACTTTGGCATGGGACAAATTTTGATGGCTAGATGAAACATCCTCTCCAAAAAGGCAAGTCTTAAAGGGGCAACAATATTAGAGCAAGTGCATACATTTACACAAAGCACTATGGACTAAAAACTGTTTTCTTAAGAGCATGAAGACATTTTCCTCACAATGTTTCATTGTTTTTTTGAGAAATTAAAATAACATTGCATGCTATGTGACCCTTAGTTTCTTCCCTTAGTTTAACCTTTCTGATGTTTGTTCTGAACTTGACAAGAGGAGGGTTATCTCTTAGGGTATATGCACACTACGGAGTTCACATGGATAACTTCCAGCGGATTCCGTGCGCACTCCCGCTTGAAGTTATGCCAGTCCCATAGGCTCCATTCTGTGCTCAGGCACATTGCGCTGTCCACCCAAAAAATTGACCTGACAATTCTTGGGGTGGGCCGCGGAAGCTGCCTGTGCATAGAATGTAGCTTATGGGGCGGGAAGGGGGTGTATGGGTGAGAGACGGAATCCGCTGGAAGCTGTCGCGTGATTTCCGTAGTGTGCATATACCCTTAGGGGTGCCTTTTATGGAGACTTCAAAAAAATCCAGTTACCAGAAAGTGTAATGACACTTTCTCTATCGAATTTCTCTATATAATGGGGTAAAAAAAGCCACCAAAAACATGTAAGGGGTGTGAAGAGCAGCTGTCTTATGATTTCTTATGCCTTATTCATAGGAAGCTAGGCCGTGTTTACATTGTCTATTTTGTTCTTTTTTGTATTATGAACTCCCATGTCTCGTTGAGTTCCCCATTCAAAACAAATGTTTATCAAAAATGCACAATGTAAACAAAGTCCAATGTGCATGGATTGTGTAAATCGCATACCTTTTTATTAATGTAAAGACAATTTTGCAGTATGGTACATAATACGCTAAACCAAATTGTATTGCTTCACAGGCACCTTGTTCCACTTGTTAATTTAAAACCAGTAACTCAAGTGATCCCTGTTCCGGCTTGGAATTCGTCAACTAACCGCAAGGGAACAGGTTACCAGAAGATTGCAGCTGGTTACCAAAGTGACATTGGTATGTAAATTAGAACTGGTTTGCATAATACATTAGGTTGATTTAAAATGTCTGCAATGCTTCCTGTGTTTTCAGAATCGTTAATAGTCATTGTATGTTATGAAAACACAGGAAGCGTTGCAGAGTGGGCATTACAGACATGTTCCCTGCAGTCAAGTACACATTTTCTTGGACAATCTTTTTAAATATGTCAATGTATCACTGTCAGACATTTTATACACCATTTTTTTTCAGGATTTTTGGGGGGATGTTAGGCCCTTGCCAACAGCCTTAATTGCAGGTAGTATAGGACCTGTTGTGTTCTATAGGTCAGTGCACATCACTGTCCGTATATTTACCTTAGACCACAAAAAAATAGAACACGTTATTGCAGTCTGAGCTCCTACAGTTTGTTAGGTGCATGCTCCCGGACTGTGGGCGGCCCACAGATGACTCCATGGGTTGAGTGTATTAGAGTCTACATGGCAGGTACAGAGGCCTTCAGAAGGCCTCCAACTGCCATTGTAATTGATAGTCATTGTAATTGATTGCAACATCTATAGGGCTAAAGTGACAGGTTTTGTCTGAAAAATAAGGGTTATTAAAAAGTGTGTACATATAGCCTGTAAATGTACTGTTGAGTATGTGGACATTCTTAGAACATCTGCTAGGTGTGCTCCTGGCTCAAACTCCTGTGGACCAAAACGGTCTTACTACAAAGTGTTGTGTGCCTTAGTTTAGTACTAATCTTCATTTATTTATTTTTTGCCTATAGAGCTTGATCTCAAATCCAGAAAACGGCTGTTTAAGAAGGTATGTACGAAGGAGGCTTGTAGGATGGCTTATAAAAGCCTTATTGCCACTCAGATATAGTACAGTGTAAAAACTTCAACCAGGACCAGTTGAAAACCAGTACAGCAGTCACGGAGCGCAGGTTGGTATATAATTCAATAACTACCGCGTGGAAACTGCCAGTGATATCCAAGCGAATTTCATGCAAACCGAATCTCCAACAGAATAAACTTTTAATTTGCAGCAACGTGCTTCGGCTCACTTGTATGGTAGAGCCTTTCTCAAGCTAACAGTCCATCTGGACATCATGATCTTAAATAACATACTGCAAAACAGATAAGCTTAACTCCTTCCAGGTCGACAGACTTGGCCCAGTCTAATAGTCAGATTCAGTCAATCCCAATAAACACACAATTGCACTTGATCATACAATAAACCTGTATCTCTGTGTCCTCAAGTCTCAAAAGTCCATGGGGTATAAGTTCATAAATACTAACATCATATAATCAAAATAACTTATAACGTCTGTGTCCCGTAAGCTTCAAGGTATGTTACGCTCCACTCTGTACTCACTGACTCTCAGTTCTCAAAATTCTTCTGACAAGAGCACACGAGGTATTCTTTTCCACAAAGTTCGTAATACCAATACGTTACTTAGTATCCTACCGCAACTTGCGTTACACTCTATCGCAGTTTGTCAGGTTGTCTTCCAAAACGTCTCTCCTCCAGCAGTAGATGAGACAAACTGGAGCATGCCTTGTTCGGTGGTCAGTCCGGAACCGCAACTAAACTAAAACCATATCGTTCAATGTAAACGCCCAAATATAGCACCATGCTTGGGTTGAGGGTTTTATTTTTCTATTTGCAGACTGCAGCCAATCTTGCATCATATGAACACTTCAGACCTCCCCAATCTCCTCATCGTCAGAGTCGTAACTTTGGAATCCCAAAGTAAGTTTTGTGGATTAAGTAAATTTGCTAAAGCCAATATTTTATAGGGTGTATATGACTTAGTTAATAAGCACACATTTTACCCCTTAAGGCCGCCTTCACATGTTCCATAATTGCAGATCCGCATTTATGGGCAAATTTAGAGCCCCTTGATTTCTATTTGGCCATTTACATTATGCGTAGTTTTAACAGTTCAACAATCCGTTAAAGTGCGAACCGTAATTATGGAAAAATTAGCCAATAGAAGTCTATGGGATCTTAATTTTTGGCAAAATTCATTAGTTTTTTCTGAAAAATTTACTAAATGTGTTAATGAGGTTTTAAGGGTACAGCCATTTTTTTCCTTTTTTTTTTGGCCTTGTCCTCTGATTGATTTTTCTGCCAGAGCAATGGAGTCTGAGGCACGGGCGGAAATCCGCGAGCGGATGCGAGCTGCGGAATCGGTGACTGGTTTTCCATCGAGATTCTGTAGTGTGCACGTACCCTTAGACCGGTTGTACTATAAGTAATGTAATGCAAGATGTATAGTTCTTGGGCTTCATTCCCATGTGGAATGCAAGTACCGCAGTCCCCCGGCGCCCCAACAGCATCTGCAATTATATACTGGTACATGCATTCCACGTCAGTGTTCCGTCAGGAACACTGAACGTGGGAATGCAGCCTTAGGCTGCGTGCACACTACGTCCGTAGTGTATTCCGTCGCTCGTCATGTCAATTCTTTCGATGGAACGCGTAATCCGCCCGTGCACAGAACAGTGTCTATGGCACCGGACGAAAAGCGCGCCGCCGCGTGCGGGGACGAGCGACGGAATACGCCGCGGGTTATACGCGGCAATTCCGTAGTGTGTACGCAGCCTTAGGCTGAAACAACTAGGATCAGAGATCTCCAGTCCTAAATGCTCAATGTCAGCTGCTGATAGCAGCCAGCATCCATGTTCTGAGCTTGCTCCACACTTCCCCAGTGGATTTTGCTGAAGGGGTTATTCTGTATAAGATTGTAATTGTGGGTAAGATATGCACTACACCAGGTTATCTTAAGTTATCCCTTCTGGCCTGTGTTATTTTCATGAGTAGCCCTACGTATTTGTATAGTTCCATGATCTTGCAGCATGAAAATTGCATTTTGTTAATGTTTTTCATCAGTATTTCCATAAAACATTTATGCAGTTTTGCTGCATGGTTCTTGGTTTTCCAGCGCACTACTGCAGTGTATCTGTAACGTGACTTATTTTAAAGGGAACTTTCTAACACCTTTTTTAAAAGATGATACTTACACCTAAAAAGTTAGCTACTTTTTAAAAAAATCTTCAAATTGCATATTCTTTCAGTATCTTCAATAGTTCTGTTAAAAGTACTAAAATAAAAGATTATAAAGAAGTTTTCCTATATTAACAGACATACTATTATGAGTCCAGAGATTCCATTTTATCACAGTCCTGGAAAGAGGTGCTACCAAAGCTTTGACAACTATTCCTACAGAACTAGGTAAGCTCTTACAGAACTAGGTAACTATATACTGTATCTTTGCAAATATTGTGCAGATATAATTTCCTGCCCCATTTCTCCAGCCCTTTTTTTTCAGGGGACTTATGAAATGTTGCAAAAGGCTCATAAAATATAAATATTTACCATTCCATTTACACCATGGTCACATACTCTATGCTGAACTTGGCATTGTGTGTTTGGTAGGAGGTGTTCTCCTGGAATATATGAAAATCAAACCCACCCTGTATATCTGCCTGAGCTATTGCTTTGCAACGCAGTGGTTTCATTTAGATGTTGACGCAAGGGCAAATAGAATTGATCAGGGCATTAGTATCATTTTGTTATGTAGAGGATTTCAATGAATGCCATTCTCACAAATTCTGTATAGAAATCTTTCTTTGCATGGCAGTTACATAGGTAAGTTTAATTGGGTGTCTTTACTTTTAGACATGGGGGAGAATTATCCTTGTGCGTCCCTGGCATAGGCCACTAAAAAAAGAGCAGTCTCACCCCTTTTGGCGTACACCTGCTGTATCCCATGCTCGACTGATGGGCAGCAGGGGTGGCGCGACAAGATGGGGAGGAAGTGTGGCCTCCTTCCGCGCCTTATTTATGAAGGTTTATGCCTGGAAAAAGGTGTAAACCTGGCAAAAATTCACACTGGAGCAGGTGTAAGGTATTGCCCCCCAAAAGTTGTAAAATTACCAATATTATAGGAAATGCAGTTCCCCCCCCCCCCTGGACTTACTGCTGCATGAAGGCTTCACTTCCTTGATAAAATGGTCATGTCACAGCCCGCTGGAACTCCCAGAGCTGGCTGGTGGCTGCTTGAGAGGATAACAAGGGGATGCTCATTGTCCCGGCTCTGTCCACTCTTGCTCACTCCGCCACTTTCACCCCTCTCTCCCCGCCGCAGGGGGCTCTGCTGCTGCTCTCCCCCAGCTTGAGGACCTCTCACCCTGCGTGCCCGCTCCCCATCCTGCTCGGATGTCCCCTGGGCGATGGCAAATTTGGACAACCTGGCACTGTGTTTGCACAGCTGCTACTGTCTCTCTCTCGCTGGCCAGGGGATGTGAGGAGTGGAGTCCCTGCAGGGGAGAGAGGCAGCGGCAGAATGAGCTAGAGGAGACAGAGCTGGGACACACTAAATATCTCCCTGCCATAATCCTCTCAAGCAGCCACCACACAGCCAGCTCTGGGAGTTCCAGCAGGTCATGACGTCACGTGCAGTAGGAAGTGCAGGGAAAAAAGCACTTTATGTGCATTTCCCGTAATAAGTGTATATTGGTATTTTTGTATAACTTTTTTTTTTGGGGGGGGGGGGGGTGCAATACAATATTATTTTAATTTTTTGCTGGACTTCAATTAGAATGTCATTTTTTTTCCCAGTAATTCAATTCAAAAAGTGACCTCATATATTCTATAGAGTTATTACATACAGAGTGAACAGTAAACCAGGTATTGGTACTTTTGGCAGTGTGGACAAGTGCCAAATCCTGCTGGAAGATGAAAATTCCATCTCCAAAAATATTTTTAGCACAGGGAAGCATGAAGTGCTCTAAAATTTCCTGGTAGACGGCAGCATTGACTTTGGTGTTGATGAAACACAGTGAACCTACACCAGCAGATGACATGGCTTCCCAAACCATCAATGATTCTGGAATCTTTACACTAGACCTCAAGCAGCTTGGATTGTGTGCGCCTTCACTCTTCCTCCAGACTCTGGGACCTTAATCTCCAAATGAAATGAAAAATTTACTTTCATCTGAAATCAGCACCTTGGACCACTGATCAACAGTCCAGTTCTTCTTTTCCTTGGCCCAGATAAGATGCTTCTGGTGTTTATTGGTCCAGGGGTGGCTTGACACGTGGAATGCAACACTTGTAGCCAATGTCCTGCAGACGTCTGTATGTGGTGGCTTTTGAAGCACTGACTCCAGCAGCAGTCTATTCTGTGAATCTCTCCCAAATTTTTGAATGGCATTTTTGTTACAATCCTGTTAGGACTGCGGTTCTCCAGGTTGCTTGTGCATTTTTTTCTACCAACTTTCCATTAATATGCTTTGATACAGCACTCTGAGAACAGCCAGCTTCTTTAGCAATGAACTTGTGGCTTACCCTCCTTGTGGAATGTGTGAATGACTGCCTTCTGGACATCTGTCAAGTCAGCAATCTTCCCCATGATTGTGTTGCATACTGAACCAGACCAAGGGTGCGTTCACCCATACAGGATCTGCAGCAGATTTGATGGCGTAGATTTGAAGTTGCAGATTTAATGCAAAGTAACTCTGGGCCATCTAATCTGCTGCAGATCCTGTACGTGTGAATGCTCCCTAAGGGACCTTTTATAACACTTAAAAAGCCACTGCAGGTGTTTTGGGTTAATAAAATTTTCTGAAATACTGACTTTTGGGATTTTCTTGTCTGTAATCCATAATCATCAACTTTAACAAATGCTTGAAAAAGTTCACTCTATGTAATGACTCTATAGAATATATGAGGTTCCTTTTTGAATTGAAATACTGAAAAAAAATTTGTTCGAAAAAAATTTTGTTCTAATTTATTGCAAACCACTGTATGTATTTGTGTGAAAGTAGATGATTATCCCTGATATTTTATATCTAATGGGCACCCAGAATACATCTTTTTATATTGTGTTGTCTGTGTTTCTTCAACAGGTCCTACACACGGAGTAGAAGACAGATGCCGTGTGTAAATAAGGAGTGCCAGTTTGGGTTTGTGTCAGACCGAGATGAGGAGCAACGAAGTCTAGAAGAAGCAATAACTTATTATGAAATTGAGGAAGGAGATGAATCGCCGTTCCCTCCCTTATCTGTAAGCATTTCTGCATGTTACTGCAAATGTGTATATACAGTGTGAGTCTAGTCTACGGACACACTTTATTTTAGAAATGAATGGTGAAAAACATGTGTAAAGCATAGTTTAAAAGATATGCTTTTCCAATGTGAAGCATCTAGCATGTCAGAAGACCAGAATTGTCTCATAAATTGCTTGCCACAAGCAGATTTGCAATATCTGATGTTTAAAAATTATCAGCACAGCAAATTACAACAACCGGGAACATTCCCTGTGATGCATGGCTATTTGACATGTTCAAGGTGTTGTCAGTGGTGCTGGACACATTAAGTTCTATGTTGCCTTTTTAACCACAAAAGATTGATTTGGGACAACCCTGGTATTCTCTGATTTGTTACATGACCAGCTTCCCATGGTAGTGGTGTTCTGGACATAGCCTAAAAATGATGCCCCCTCGTCCATTACTTGCTGGGGTATTCAGAGATGTCATTTTCCCTTTCATTTCTTAAATAAAGGGTGTCCTGAGATTTTTGACCCTGAATATTGCTAGCCTAAAAAGTGCCTGATCACCCTCAAACAAAAACAAGTAGTCTCTTCTCAAGCTATGGTGTACTATCATTGGGCATAACTCTATCCTATCCATATCTGCTGCCTTTTTTTTTTTTTTTTTAAGATTTATGAAATATTACAAATAGAGATGAGCAAACATACAGTAAAAAATGAAGTGAATTGCTTTGTTAGATCAGCAATCTGCTTATCATCTGGCTGCTTTTGAAGTCTGTGCTGCTCCACTCCAGGTGCCTGGAAAAGCTGGATCGAGTCCTGGGAAACTTCTCCGAGGACTGGATCCAGCTATCCAGGAACCCAGGGCAGAGCAGATTGCCAAGCTTACAAAGCGATTTACTTCATTTGTACTGTAAGGGTCCATTTACACACAAAGATTATCTGACCAATTATTCACCAAAGATTTGAAGCCAAAGCCAGGAATGGATTTGAAAAGGAGAAATCTCAGGCTTTCCTTTATGACCTGATCTCTGTTTAGTCTGTTTCTGGCTTAGGCTTCAAATCTTTGGCAGATCAACTGTCAGATAATCTTTTTGTGTAAATGGATCTGCTCATCTCTAATTACAAATGCTTTAAACAAAAAACGGTAACAGCAAGGAATAAAGTGTGGCACGTAACATGTTATGAGCTATTGTATTGATATAAAACCACACAAATTACCACACATATATTCTCCTCATGTTATCCGGATTCAAAAAGTCCTGGTAATGATCTGTGTTTCAGAATCCGGGAAGTCCAATGGTTCCTACTCCAGCTTTTTGGGTTGCAAGGAGCAGTCCTGGACCCATTGGCCCTGTCAAGCAGAAGTTGAATTCATCAGAGGAAGAGATGGATGAACCAAGCGATAATGGTAACATTATCTTTTATGGTTTTGACTGGTTTAACTGTGAGGTGATTAACTTGGTGCTTTGTTGATTCCTTTCTCTGTTTTCCTGCAGAGTAAGACCACTACAGTAGCATTAAATTGAACTCTATTTTTTGGGGGCTAAAATACTTTGGCTGCATGTTTGAAATATTACTAGGTTAACACTGTGTTAATGGGGTTAATGTCTTATAACTGAAGGTTAGTTTTTCACAGTACTTTGCAATTAAAGGGGTTATCCAGCGCTACAAAAACATGGCCACTTTTCCCCCTCTCTTGTCTCCAGTTCAGGTGTGGTTTGTAATTAAGCTCCATTTACTTCCATGAAACTGAGTTCCCACACCCCACCCAATCTGGAAACGAGAGGGGGAAAAGTGGCCATGTTTTTGTAGCGCTGGATAACCCCTTTAACCCCTTGCCGCAAAATGACGTTCCTGGAACGTCATGTAAAGCAGGTAGTTCCCGCAACATGACGTTCCAGGAACGTCATGGCTTCCCTGCCTCCCCCCGCTGTCCCTATAGAAGATCGGGCAGCAGGAGGATGCTATGTCACACAGCATCCCCCTGCTGCCTCTGCCCGGAGGGGAGCCGCGCTCCCCCCGGGCAGTTAACCCCATAAACGCCGCGGTCAATGCGACCGCAGCGTCTATGGGGAGATCGGGCGATCGGGCGGCGGGGGGAGGCTGCAGCACGTTGCCTCCCCCCACCGCCACAACTAGTGTGTCCCCCGGCCCCCTCCCCTTGTCCCCCGATACCGGAGATCACCGCTATTACCGTTATAGCGGTGATCTCCGGTACCGGGAATTACCGGCGCCGCCGAGAGCTTTCATCTCCCCCCACCGTGAATCCACGGTGGGGGGAGATGAAAAATATCCCCTCAGACCCCAGATCAGCCCCCCGATCAGACCCCAGATCCCCGTACCCGGGCGGCCATCAGATCCAAGATGGCCGCCCCCATCCCTGCGATGTTTGTTCGCAGGGATGGATATAAAATAATGATCAAAGCCCCATGCTCTCCGCCACCGGAGGTAGCGGAGAGCATGGGGCAGTGATCGGGGACCCCCCCGTGTGGTCCCGGAGCAGGCGATCGGCGGTATATACTATATACCGCCGATCGCCTGTTCCCAGTGCTGCCCGGCACTTTTTATCCCCTGTCACCATAAATCATTGGTGACAGGGGATAAAAACTGTCACTGTGCCCCCCCCCCAAGTCGCCCCCCACCCCCCCAGTCACCCCCGTCCCCCAGTCACCCCCCCTTCCCCATATACTCACCGGATCCTGGAGCTCCGTCCTCCTCGACGTCCTGACTGCTTCTGATGTGCGCATGCGCGTCAGAAGCAGTTAGCTCTGAAAATTTAAAGTGACAGAGACCAATTTGGTCTCTGTCACTAAACTATGATTACTGTGATAGAAAATATCACAGTAATCATAGTAATACAGTGAAAATGAAAGTGAAAAAAGAACAAGTGAAAAAGTGTAAATGTGAAAAAGTGAAAAACATACAAACAAAATAAAACACACTTTTTATTATAGTAATAATTGCGGTTTACTCCCAGATTACCCGTAACCACCGCAGGTTGCCCGTATCCGCCCCAGTTTGCCCGTAACCGCCGCAGGTAGCCCGTAAACACGCCAGATTACATGTAACCACCGCACGTTGCCCCTGACCACCGCACGTTGCCCCTGACCACCGCACGTTGCCCCTGACCACCGCACGTTGCCCCTGACCACCGCACGTTGCCCCTGACCACCGCACGTTGCCCCTGACCACCGCACGTTGCCCCTGACCACCGCACGTTGCCCCTGACCACCGCACGTTGCCCCTGACCACCGCACGTTGCCCCTGACCACCGCACGTTGCCCCTGACCACCGCACGTTGCCCCTGACCACCGCACGTTGCCCCTGACCACCGCACGTTGCCCCTGACCACCGCACGTTGCCCCTGACCACCGCACGTTGCCCCTGACCACCGCACGTTGCCCCTGACCACCGCACGTTGCCCCTGACCACCGCACGTTGCCCCTGACCACCGCACGTTGCCCCTGACCACCGCACGTTGCCCCTGACCACCGCACGTTGCCCCTGACCACCGCACGTTGCCCCTGACCACCGCACGTTGCCCCTGACCACCGCACGTTGCCCCTGACCACCGCACGTTGCCCCTGACCACCGCACGTTGCCCCTGACCACCGCACGTTGCCCCTGACCACCGCACGTTGCCCCTGACCACCGCACGTTGCCCCTGACCACCGCACGTTGCCCCTGACCACCGCACGTTGCCCCTGACCACCGCACGTTGCCCCTGACCACCGCACGTTGCCCCTGACCACCGCACGTTGCCCCTGACCACCGCACGTTGCCCCTGACCACCGCACGTTGCCCCTGACCACCGCACGTTGCCCCTGACCACCGCACGTTGCCCCTGACCACCGCACGTTGCCCCTGACCACCGCACGTTGCCCCTGACCACAGCACGTTGCCCCTGACCACAGCACGTTGCCCCTGACCACAGCACGTTGCCCCTGACCACAGCACGTTGCCCCTGACCACAGCACGTTGCCCCTGACCACAGCACGTTGCCCCTGACCACAGCACGTTGCCCCTGACCACAGCACGTTGCCCCTGACCACAGCACGTTGCCCCTGACCACCGCACGTTGCCCCTGACCACCGCACGTTGCCCCTGACCACCGCACGTTGCCCCTGACCACCGCACGTTGCCCCTGACCACCGCACGTTGCCCCTGACCACCGCACGTTGCCCCTGACCACCGCACGTTGCCCCTGACCACCGCACGTTGCCCCTGACCACCGCACGTTGCCCCTGACCACCGCACGTTGCCCCTGACCACCGCACGTTGCCCCTGACCACCGCACGTTGCCCCTGACCACCGCACGTTGCCCCTGACCACCGCACGTTGCCCCTGACCACCGCACGTTGCCCCTGACCACCGCACGTTGCCCCTGACCACCGCACGTTGCCCCTGACCACCGCACGTTGCCCCTGACCACCGCACGTTGCCCCTGACCACCGCACGTTGCCCCTGACCACCGCACGTTGCCCCTGACCACCGCACGTTGCCCCTGACCACCGCACGTTGCCCCTGACCACCGCACGTTGCCCCTGACCACCGCACGTTGCCCCTGACCACCGCACGTTGCCCCTGACCACCGCACGTTGCCCCTGACCACCGCACGTTGCCCCTGACCACCGCACGTTGCCCCTGACCACCGCACGTTGCCCCTGACCACCGCACGTTGCCCCTGACCACCGCACGTTGCCCCTGACCACCGCACGTTGCCCCTGACCACCGCACGTTGCCCCTGACCACCGCACGTTGCCCCTGACCACCGCACGTTGCCCCTGACCACCGCACGTTGCCCCTGACCACCGCACGTTGCCCCTGACCACCGCACGTTGCCCCTGACCACCGCACGTTGCCCCTGACCACCGCACGTTGCCCCTGACCACCGCACGTTGCCCCTGACCACCGCACGTTGCCCCTGACCACCGCACGTTGCCCCTGACCACCGCACGTTGCCCCTGACCACCGCACGTTGCCCCTGACCACCGCACGTTGCCCCTGACCACCGCACGTTGCCCCTGACCACCGCACATTACAGGTATCATCCCAGATTACCTATAAGCACTTCAGTTTATCCGTTACCACCCCGCGTTGCCCGTAACCACCCCACGTTGCCCGTGACCACCCCACGTTGCCCGTGACCACCCCACGTTGCCCGTGACCACCCCACGTTGCCCGTGACCACCCCACATTACCTGTAATCTCATTTTTTATTGTATTTTAGTAACTGCGCTATTCTTATAACTATTACTAGCTGCGGTTTTGCTCCAGCAAATTGGCGCTCCCTTCCTTCTGAGCCCTGCTGTGAGCCCATACAGTGGTTTATGCCCACATATGGGGTACCGTTGTACTCAGGAGAACCTGCGTTACAGATTTTGGGGTACGTTTTCTCTCCTGTTCCTCGTGAAATTAAGAAATTTTTAACTAAACAAACATATTATTGGAAAAATTCGAGTTTTTCATTTTTACTGTCTTATTTTGAATACTTTCCTCTAATACCTGTGGGGTCAAACCGCTCACTGCACCCCAAGATGAATTCTTTCAGGGGTGTACTTTCCTAAATGGGGTGACTTTTGCTGGGGTTCTATTCTTCTGACACTACAGGGGCGCTGCAAACGCACCTGGCACTCAGAAACTTCTTCGTAAAAATCTGCACTGAAAATGCTAATTGGCGCTCCTTCCCCTCTGAGCCCGGCTGGGTGCCCATACAGTGGTTTATGCCCACATATGGGGTACCGTTCTACTCAGGGGAACCTACGTTACAGATTTGGGCATGCAGCTTCTCCCCTGTTACTAGTGAAATTGAGAAATTTCAAACTAAACGAACATATTATTGGAAAAATTCTAGTTTTTCAATTTTACTGTCTTATTTTGAATACTTTCCTCTAATACCTTTGGGGTCAAAATGGTCACCACACCCCAAGATGAATTATTTGAGGGGTGTACTTTCCAAAATGGGTGGACTTTTGGGGGGGTTCTCTTCTGCTGACACTACAGGGGCTCTGCAAACACACCTGGCGCTCAGAAACTTCTTCAGCAAAATCTGAACTGAAAATGCTAATTTGCGCTCCCTTCTTTCTGAGCCCTCCTGTGTGGCGATACAGTGGTTTATGCCCACATATGGGGTACCGTTGTATTCAGGAGAACCTTCTTTACAAATTTGGGGGTACTTTTTTCTCTTGTTCCTCGTGAAATTGAGAAATTTCAAACTAAACAAACATATTATAGGAAAAATTCAAGTTTTTCATTTTTACTGTCTAATTTTTAATACTTTCCTCTAATACCTGTGGGGTCAAAATGGTCACCACACACCAAGACGAATTCTTTGAGGGGTGCACTTTCCAAAATGGGGTGACTTTTGGGGGGTTTCTCTTCTGCGGACACTACAGGGGCACTGCAAATGCACCTGGCGCTCAGAAACTTCTTCAGCAAAATCTGCATTGAAAAAGCTAATTGGCGCTCCTTTACTTCTGAGCCCTGCTGTGTGCCCATACAGTGGTTTACGCCCACATATGGGGTACCGTTGTATTCAGGAGAACCTTCTTTACAAATTTTGGGGTACTTTTTTTCTCTTGTTCCTCGTGAAATTGAGAAATTTCAAACTAAACAAACATATTATAGGAAAAATTCAAGTTTTTCATTTTTACTGTCTAATTTTTAATACTTTCCTCTAATACCTGTGGGGTCAAAATGGTCACCACACACCAAGACGAATTCTTTGAGGGGTGCACTTTCCAAAATGGGGTGACTTTTGGGGGGTTTCTCTTCTGCGGACACTACAGGGGCACTGCAAATGCACCTGGCGCTCAGAAACTTCTTCAGCAAAATCTGCATTGAAAAAGCTAATTGGCGCTCCTTTACTTCTGAGCCCTGCTGTGTGCCCATACAGTGGTTTACGCCCACATATGGGGTACCGTTGTATTCAGGAGAACCTTCTTTACAAATTTTGGGGTACTTTTTTTCTCTTGTTCCTCGTGAAATTGAAAAAATTCAAACTAAACAAACATATTATTGGAAAAATTCGTGTTTTTCATTTTTACTGTGTAATTTTGAATACTTTCCTCTAATGCATGTGGGGTCAAAATGCTCATCCTACCCAAAGATGATTTCTTTGAGGGGTGTACTTTCGAAAATGGGGTGACTTTTGGGGGGATTCTATTCTGCGGACACTACAGGGGCTCTGCAAATGCACCTGGCGCTCAGAAACTTCTTCAGCAAAATCTGCATTAAAAAAGCTAATTGGCGCTCCTTTACTTCTGAGCCCTGCTGTGTGCCCATACAGTGGTTTACGCCCACTCAAGAGAACCTGCGTTACAAATTTTGGCATGCTTTTTTTCTCATGTTCCTTTTGAAAATGAGAAACTTTAATCTAAACGTATATATTATTTGAAAATTTAAATTTTCGATTTTTTTACTGCCTAATTGTGAATACTTTCCTCCAGCCCCTGTAGGGTTAAAATGCTCATTATACCCCTAGATTAATTCTTTAAGGTGTCTAGTTTCCAAAATGGGGTCACTTATGGGGGTTTCCAGTATACAAGCCTTCTAAATCCATTTAAAAAAAGAACTGGTCCCTAAAAAAAATCAGTTTTGGAAATTTTCACAAAATGTGATAATTTGCTCATAAATTTCTAAGCCCCGTAACACCCTAAAAAAGTAAAATATGTTTCCCAAATTATGCAAGAATAAAGAGGACATATTGGTAATGTGATTTAGTAACTAATTTATGTGCTATGACTTCCTTTTTTAGAAGCAGAGAATTTCAGAAGTTCATAAAATGCAAAATTTTCAAATGTTTCTTGATATTTTGATGTTTTTCACAAAAAATACACAAAGTAGTGACCAAATTTTGCTACTAATATAAAGTGTCATATGTGACGAAAAAACAATCTCAGAATCGCTAGCATACGTTAAAGCATCACTGAGCTATAAGAGCATAAAGTGAGACAGGTCAGATTTTGAAAAATGAGCCTGGTCATTAAGGCCAAAACAGGCTTTAGAGGCAAGGGGTTAATAACTGTGCATTTACTGTGTGACAAAGTATGGTTGAAAGACACACATGATCATTTAAATGGAACCTGTCACACTGGGGACGAGGGAAACCACACAACTCCGTAATAAAAATTTTAAAATTACCCTCTCAGTCCCGGTAATGCTTTGGATACTGTGTCCGCATTGCCAAGAAATCCCTGCTGCTTTTCTTTGTGCTTATTATGCTAATCAGCAGAGATGAGTCAAAGGTGATTTCCTATGGGTGTAAGACCCTCTCTGCTCATAATGACCAGAGAATGGTGCGGTTTTCCCTGGTCCCCAGCATGACCAGTTCCCTTTAACTTCAACCAGGGGATGAAACATTGCTATATGATTAAATAGCTATAATATATTTTTTGCAGGAGAGTATCATGGAGACTTCATTTATACTTCAGGTTAGTAAACTCTATTTTCTCATACTTGTTAGGGGACCGTGCACACACAGCAAAAGAGAGGGAAATTTGAAGTTGAGCCCGAGCCATGGACGCCACATGAAATTCTGCCTGTCCAATTGATTCAATGAGATGTCTTGTGTGTCTACGCTCAAAGAATTGACATGTCAAATTCCATAGAATGAATGGGACAGGTAGAATTTCATGTGACATTGGCTCTGCTAACTGAAACTTCAGGATGCATTTTATTTATTGCTTAATAAGAGACTTGCTGGGCCTGAAATTGCCCCCTGTAATAAGAGACCAGAAATGCCAAGCTCATGGCACTTTACCTAATTTATGCCACTTCCTTAGCAAAAATAGAGGACTGAAGGGGTTGTAAAAGTGGCAGCTTTTTGCTGTAGCCTGACTGCTTAGCAGGCAGGTCCTTGTGGGTACTAGGAGCATTAGAAGCAGCTGCAAGGGACCAGAAGAGAGGAGTATAGCATGTTTATTTTTACACCATCCCCAACCATGTAGCAAATTACTCTTGTCAGGACAAACACTGCAGACAGGTCTTTTAGAGTATCTAGTAGAGTTTTACTTTCCTTTTGAACAAATCTGTGAGTTAAATGGTAAGGGTATGTGCACACTGAGAGAAACATGCGAAGGACTTGAAAGAGATTCCGCCACTCATCCCCGCGCGCTGCCGCTTCACTCTCCGCCTGTGCCATAGACTCCATTCTCTGCACAGGTGAATTACGATGTCCACCCAAAGAATGAACCGGTTCATGGAGGATGTGAAAATGTGAACAAAGAAGAATTTGTGGCTTTTTTTTTTTTATAGCCATATATAACCAGTAGTGCCACCTTCATGTCTTTCCTCAGGTGATGCATTTGAAAATGCCTCTATGTATAGTGCAACAGAGTCCACTCAGAATCTGGTAATTATATTATCATTTGTTTGTTTATGTGCATCATAGTGGCACTTGTCAAGGGGAGGGATATATTAGGCAGCAAGTTAATTCTTGAAGTTGATCTGTTGTATCTTGGTGACCTTGTCAAGAGGTGAATTGTAACGGCTAGATGACTGGTTTCTTGTTCTGGAGATGCTCTTATCCTAAACTTTGCTTTGGGGATTGACCCTGTATTTAATGGTTATTTCTAACTAAAAGGACGATAACTGGTGAACCAGAAATTGGGTCAAATGGGCTGAAAGCTCAATGCTGTACACAAAGTGAAATTGTTTGGCTTAATCTCAGACATGCTGCTAGTTCTAGTTTGGGGTTTATTTACTTGTGCCAGTTATATTTATACATCGCTATATATCGCTATCTAACTTTTTACCTGCTTGTTGGTTTATTGAAATTGCACTTAGTTCCAGAGCTACTCAGTGGCTTTATTTGCACAACCAGTTGACTAAAATATTTGTGTGACTTGTGTTCTATAGTAACAAATATCAAAGTTGCATGCTAAAAATCCATCAGGGATGTTTTTTTGTTTTTTTTCTATTGTGTTATCACAGTAGTGCAATCAGTCAACCTCTTTTACTAGCAATGTGTGTGATGAGTGAAAGTCGCCATGTAATCCTAGCCTTATGGTGTCCATGATCGCTGTCCAATGTAACAGATTGTCATTTGTTTTACTTGCTACTGCTCTCTTTACAGTTAAATCTGGTTTCTATAATGCCTTGTTTACGCATCTAGTTTTTCCGGTTTATGAACATGAGTCTTACTCTTACAGTCTCTGCAGGATGAGATTTCCCATGCTGTGCCTAATCAAGAAGATGGTTCTTATAAGTTCACAGATCAGGTGAGTACATAATGTAAAACAAAAAATGGTGTTGGTGCTTAAAGGGTTTGTACAACAGGAAATTTTAAGGAGTTTTAAAAATAATTATAATTTACTAAACCTAGTATTACTCAATTCACTAATCCACTGCAGTTCTGAAGCTCGGAGTCCCTGCTGATCCTGCACTTCCTGGGTCGGTCTCTAGACGCAGGAAGTGGTTGGCTAGTGATTGGCTCAGTGGGCATTTTAAGCCATTTAATGTGAGACACAGCCAGGAACTTGGTGAGCACCAGAATGGCAGCAGTCAGGGATTAGGGTTTCTAACATGTCAAAACAACCTAATCAACCTGACGAGGATTTTCCTGAAAAACCTCCTTAAGCCAACAGGCATTTTAAATGTGTGGAAGTGACTTAGCAGTTGTATAAGCACCAGATACACAAACTACCCAAGATGACAGATCTTGTCTGCAGTGTTTGCATTCGCCTACGTTTGTGGTTTATCGGAATTCCACATTTTATACGCACCTTGCACTTAATTTCAGGTTACATCTGTTATATCTACCTCCTGTGTGAATTCTGCACCAGCAACAGTAATCTCTTCAAGTTCTAATGTGGGCGTTCAATCCACAGTCACCTCCACTGTCCTTCCACAGACTGCCGTGCAGCCAATTGTGGTATCACAGTCACCTACTGGACGGCCAGGTAATCATTTTATGTCAAAAACTGAATCAATCTCAATGAGAGAAATAAGAATGAGGAGGTAAAAAAATGGGAGATCTCTAGCCCTTTACACAGTTGAGAATTAAATGTTAGCATCACATGACTCTCCTTTCCTGTTTTTTTTTTTCTCCTGCAAGTTACAGTATTGGTTAAAGGGACATAAGGTAGAGATAAGTGAATTTAGAGTAATAACGTAGTGAAGAACTTTGTTACCTCTTTGTTTGTGTGTGTATATATATATCTATATATATATATCTATATACATCTATATATATATATCTATATATATATATCTATATATATATATATATATATATCTATATATCTATATATATATATATATATATATACCTAATCTATCTATCTATCTCTATCTATCTATCTATCTATCTATCTATCTATCTATCTATCTAATCTCTTTTGAGTTTGTTTTTGGTTTTTTTTCTTGCCCTGTTCCACCTGGCTCTGGAGAAATGGGGGACTGTACAATCCCTTTACCTCCTCCACCCTATTCTTGTGATCCTAGTGGCAACGATCTACCAAGAGGTAAACCTTTTTTAGAATTTTTTTTTGCTCTCTGCTGGTGGTTTAAAAAATGAATAACTATTCCTTGGGTTTTTTCTGTTTCAGACACAAAGGTGCTCCAGTATTACTTTAACCTAGGCTTACAAGTAAGTTTACTTTTAGAGTATGTGGTTCACATTTTTCACTTTCCTATGCTGCTTGGGTAAAATATTTAACATCTCCTACACTATGAAGTGTGTTTGTGTGTATATATATTTAGTGTGTGTGTATACATAATCTAGCAGCACAGTACCAATATCACAGATCAATGCTATGTTCGGCAATGCAAAAATTGGATGCAGCCCTAGGGCTGCCAGGAAAACATGTACAGCTAATGGTAGGGAATCAACTGCATTGTCCAAGTTATGATAGATGTGCTGGCGTACCTTTTTAAAAGCGGTGCTTTTCTGATAAATCATATTTTAATCCATGTGTGACAAAGTCAGAGGTGGGGACTAGGGTTCATGTGCCCTAGGTGTGCTACCTCACTGTGCATCTTTCCCGCTCCCCATACAACTTATTCCCTCTGAACCCGATTATTGCACACAGCCCAAGCTGCCCGATGTGCCTTTGTGAAGCAGTGAATGCACGTCAGGGTGTCAGAAGTCTCTTAAAACCAAAGTGTGTCTCTTTCCTATGCCACAAGATTTGCCTAGGGCTGAGTGGTGTAATCCAGACCGGGGCATTGTTGTGGAGGCTCTGTGGGCTCAGGGTCACTTGGGCATTTTTCATGGTAGCCTGGAGTGGCGTTGATATCCACTCCTGGTCGGACAGGCACCGCTTTCACAGTTTTAGATGACCCAAGTGTAACTTGGTTTGTTGGTGCAGAATGAGAGTCCCATAGCTTAAACAGAATAACATCCGTTTACTTGGTTTCTTCTGTGCAATACACAAAAAATAGAGCTTCAGTAACTGCAGGTGCAGGCAAAAGGGAAAAGAGGTAGTAACTGTAGAAGTGAGACTAGAAGAGCATCTAGAGAGCCCTGTCCAAGGTAGCTGTATACTTGGGATAGCGTAGTTGAGAGGAGAATAAGATACTCATACTCATACTCGCATATAGATCTTTCACTTGATCTGACCGCCTAATGGCATGAACTGTTGGGTTTCCCGTCCTATAAGGGAAGTATGAGGTCCCAGATCCCTGCACTGGGTGAAGCAGACTTTCTGAAACCCTTTAGAACAGCTGTGCATTACGCAGTAGAATATGTAGGCTAGTTGCAGCTTTGTTCTACTAGGGTCAGTGCTTAACTGGATATGGCCCTGTACTGTGTTGAGGGTATCCCTTGCGTGAACAAAGGTGGTCCTCAGAGTACATCCTTTCCTCCTGAGGGGTCTAGCACTGCATACTAGTGGTGGTTACTTGCTTAAGAAAGCTCTATCTTTGTCTTTCTCCAACTCCTAACAAAAGACCAAACAGAACCACAGAAACCCCCAACCAAAAACTAGCTCCAACTTAGCCTAGTTTAGGAACTGGCCCCTAACTAGCCTACTTAGTTCCCTTAGCTAGCCTGTGATTGGTGGGGCTGTATAGTACAAAAGAAAGGAGGGTGAGAATAGGACAGAAAAAGGAGGGAAACAGGCCTGCACCTGTAACAGGAGGAAAATGAACATGTTACATGAACAGTTTAACCCAATGCTTCCTGCAGCTGTGCATAAAATAAGGCATACAAGAACACAGTAGTGACACGTAGTGGGGAACACACAGCACAACATCTGACCATATCCCACTGTAGGAACCTAGAACGAGTTCCTTTACCCAGGTGCAACAAAAAGTTAGTGGCACACCTGTTCTGGGACAGTACACTACCATGAAAAGGGTGGGAGAGTAACACAGTAAGGTGTAGCACGCCTATGGCACAGAAACTGTAAGCCCTTTGTCTTTGATATTGATACAAGGCATGTCTACACATCCTTTATTACAACCAAATCTGCTTTAAAATGCATTTTTTAGATCCTGATGCACCCGCATATATTGGGCTCATAGTACAGTTTGTCTAAAACACATGACTACCTTTTGGAAGTGTCTTCTAGAATCCATTTACAAGTACTTTAGAAGGGGGGGACTTGGGAGAATTATCAGATAACGCCCCAACCTGATCTGAGCCTGCTGCATGATAGATGAATAAATTTACACCTGCTTTGGAGCACGTGTAGATTTTTGCAGTGATTTTTGCTTGCTAGCAGGTGTAAATCATGATAAATCAGGCGCGGGAGGGGACTGCACTGCTTCCACTCTGTTGTGCCCCCTACACTTACATTAAACAAGCAGGGCGTACATCGGTGAAAAAGCAAAGATCTTTGCACAAACCATAGAGTTCGTGCAAAAATATGCCTTTTTTTACAGCGTACACCTGGGCGCAGGATGAGAAATTCTTGTCATGGAAGCACAGGTTTTATGTAGAGACAAAGAGAACTCAATTTGTCACATAACTATAGAGCTGTACTGCCTGCCTGTCTATGGGCCAACCACAATCGTAGATTGAGGCCAGTGGAAATTCAAGAGCCTGGGCCGCATGATGGCCTGTCCGGACTTTTTTTTGCAGTTTGCAGTGAAATCTAGGGTCATGTGCATTATCCCATAGAATTCAATAGGTCCTATATTGTTGAGCAAACTGTCAATAATTTATGTTTGCAAGGAGCCTCAGTCAAATGTGAGTTGTACTTTCAATAATATACTGGTGACTGTTCATTTTTATCACTTTAACGTGCAAATTTTTTTTATTTGCTTAGTGTTATCATCAGAACTTCTGGCACTCCATGGTATATGTGCAACAAGTACCATCCCCACCACATGTTGAGCCATACCAAGGCTTTCCAGAACCTGTTCCCATAGTTGACCAATCTCTGCCTACAGTTTACAATGAGAGCCGGCCAGTCACACTAGAAGCAGGTGGTAAGTACAATTGGTGGTGACTAGGACTTAATTACACTATACACCTTGGACTTTGAAACTAAACACAAGTACTATTTGCGACTCCTACTTTGTCCTGCTGCTTTTCTGCTAGGTACTTTGGCTAACAGATTTGTTAACCTGCAATTGTATTTCTTGGTTGAAAGTATAGTTTAGTATTATTGTAGACAAACCTAAATCCCCAACTGCAACAGCAGGCCGATGGTCTAATGTGTAGGGGGGCTTCCTGTCTCTCGCCTAATGTCTGTTTTATTTCAACTGCCCGACTCTGATCAAAAGGAGTCTGGCAGCAGCTTACCCTTCGCTTTTGGAAAATCATGAACCTTTTCAAGGTATTGTTCCCTTTAAAGTAAGTGTCTCACTCCAACCAATGATTCTTAATACATGACTAGGAATGTATGCAAAGCCAGAGATCATATCAGCAGAAGAAGAGATTACCGAACTGTAGACAGCTTTTTCCGGGGGGTTGCCCCTCTGCCGTACAGAGCAGGGTGCAGACTGGCCAGTGAGAGACCTGTTGTCATGGTACCAAAGGGGTAATGTGATTTGGGTAAAAATATGCTGCAGAAACATTGCATACATGTGTGTCCTAGTTCAGAAACCACCATCAATTTGTTTTGTGGGTCTTCCTGGCTAAATAGTTCGGTATTTTCTGGTTAAGCAGTTCCCAGAATGCATTGCTGTCCAGCACAATCCTCCCACCACGCCCAGTCCTCTCCCACAGCACTCCTGCTAGTTCTCAGCTCAAAGCTGTTGCACAGCATCACATTTACTGCAGGCTATCCCCTGCATTTGCAGCAGAAGCACCTACAGTATCTGCTTACAGTCTGCGCCTTCTGTAGCATCATTCATTACAGCATGTAAACATACTGCACTGTCTGTGCAAATGTTGCAATAAATATATGTATTTGACAAGGAAATGATGTAGGCTGGAGGGATTGGTCAGGAATGGTGACATCACTCAAGGGGTGGGGTCAGAGCTCAGAAAGCAGATAGCACTAGGCCTCCTGATTTGTTTAGAGTGAGAGAGTTGGGCAGCTGTAGATTCATTTTGTTTGTAGTTCTATTATCAACTTCCTGTTAGGGGTGAATCACACCAAAAACACACTGAAGCAAGTACTATTGGTGATGACACTGTTAGTAAGTTATATATCTTGGAGTGATAGTTTTAATTAAATAAATTTCTCTGATACTAAAATAAAGTTTCTAGAGTTTTAAAGACACATGGAAACTTAAAGGGCAACTCTGGGCAAATTCTATTTTTTTAATATGTTATTTCATAAACAAAGTTAGAAAAATCAGGGAGGCTAATTTATTTATTGATTTTTAATCTAAAAGAAATCCTGAACCTGATCAATTACTGCAACGGGAGAGAGGCAGCAATAGAGCACAGTAAATGAGGAGAGTTCATCCCCTGCACGGGAGGGGACTGGTGTGATCGGGCAGCCTGGGAAGGGGAAGAGTTGCACTACTGTTCCTGGCTGTGGCACAGGAACGGCCCTGTTATAATTTTTAACATGTAATTTTGTACATATACTGCACCCCCTGCTGGACCCTTCAGGTATAGACCGGGTTGTGACGATTTGTGCATTTCCCATAGTTGGTGTACATTAGGAATTTGTCTAACTTTTTGCTTAGGAAATAACATATTATAATAGATTTTGGCTGGAGCTGTTCTTTAAGGTCCCCATACACCTTATATGTTTATCGGCTGTACTCGCGTCACCTAATAATTCTGTAGAGATGTTGTGTGTTATACTAAGGTCTGTTAACACTGGTTTCCTTTTATTGTAGGTCAGTTTTCAAATGTGGAATCTCTGCCTCCACCACCTGGCCAAGTATATTACCCTTTTATTCCTGACCCATATAACCAGCCTCCTTTAACTGGTTTTGATTCTTGTGTGTCTGTTGTGCCTACGTATCACTATGTAGGACCCTGGCATCCTATAAGCCCTCCTTACAGCAGTTCACCCCGAATTCATAACACTGTAAATCCTGGCCACATTCACCAAGTCAGTTACATAGCGGCACCACCACCTCCTACGCACTTTGTGCCTCAAACGATATGAGAGCCGGTGTTTTATCGGTAGGTTGGGCAAGGCTTTTCTTCATGTCTTTTAAAATGTGTATATAAATATTTTCTACTTAAATGGTTAAGCATTGGTAGCATCTGTGGTCTGAATCTGTAAGCTGCAATTCACATTCCAAACTTCTGATACTGTTAGATAGCTGTTAGGGCAAGGAGATATGTGGTACCTTTTTTTTTTTTTATAAATCCCATCTGTTCCTCCTGAACGTTCTCTGGTGCACAGTGTCAGAGGTTTTTCCAAGCCCTAGGGTGCAGAGGCTGTAACACCGCCTCCATACTCCCTTTCCCATCCTTGTTCTTGCTTGACTGGCAGCCAACTGGTAAGAGACCTGCTTTCAAATCTCACACCTGCCCACAATTTGTGTGCAAGATTTGAATGCATGGTATATGAATTGTACCATGTCAGCTGTCAGTTTAGAGAATTGAGTGACCACTGAGAGATTCATTTTTCAACAAACCATTTTTTGGGTTTATGTGGTGTTGCCTGGGTGATCTGGTGCTCAACAGCCGGGATGATATGTCGGTGGTTGAAATATAGCACAGCCAGTTAGGATGTAGTCATGACGCTAGTGCTAACTCTGCACACAGGTGTGATGGTATACCTGCTTTTAGTTTGTGCGGCTGGCCATATTGACCCCCAATGGTCGGTGACCTGCCAGGCTGTTATGAGTCCCTTGGGCTCTTATCACGGTGGTCCAGGTGGAGAGATGACCCACCTGGAATGTCTGAACCGCCGCCCACAGAAAGGGGAAAAAGACCCAAGAAGCCTGTGTAGACCCAAGAGTCCCAGGAGAATAAATAAACTTATCTTTACTGACAAGTCTTTTGTAGTACAGGACAATAGTGACTCCCGAGATACAAACTTAAGTTCACTAAATCTGTGCTGAGAAATGCTGACTTGCTGAGGTAGACTAGAGAAGTTCTGGTTTAGCTGAGTGCTAAATATAAGACAAGGGTTCAGAGGAGTGGATAGGAGTTTGCCGGGAGAGCCCCAACCCAGTTTAGTAATGTGCTCTGCTGTAACTTTGTGAGAAATACTTGAGAGAAGAATACTTGTACCCATGTGTCGCTAAACCACCTTCTGCCCTGCAGTGTCAGTTTACCCGTCCTATGAGGGTGACACAAGCCACAGTCTTGGTTACCTGAGTTGAGCGAAGTGTCAGTGTGTCCCAGTGTCACCTGCACTGCGAGAGAGTACAAAGACCTTGGATACAGCTGCTTTGCTCTATCCGGGTCAGTTCCTCTTCTTTAGGATACCGCCCTGCACTGTATAGAGGTTCATGGCGTGGATTGGGGTGTTCTGACTTGGCCTCAAGTGTTTAGAACTGCATCTTGACTGTAAGTGTAGCTTTTTGAAAAAGTGTCTCTGCGTTCTCCATACGTGTGTCCACTATCACAGCTGATCTGTCCCGGAAAGGGAACCTGGCAGAGCCAGGCTCCTGGCTAAGTACAGCAGGGATGCCTGATCTGCGTGTCTAGCTCCACTGAGTATCATAGAAGAACGAACTGTGTTCCCACACTTCCCCTCTCCTTGTGACTACTTCCTACAGGGTACGTGTAAGTCCCTGTGAGTGGTGGTAAAGAGTGTGGGGCACCATATATACACCGCTTCAGAACATGAAGCTGCTGGCAGCCTACTCCATTATGTGGATAGTTTACGGTCGGTGTATAGACTGCTTGTAGTAAATATATCATAAAAACAGAAACAAGGCACTTTAAAGTGGTTACTTTCAAATGAATGTAAAATGATTTATTGTCAGGTTGTCTCCCTCCCTCCCCCCAATCAAAAAAACAAACTATTTGTAGGTATAGCCAGGAGAAGCCCATTGCAGGTGCTGTTATGCAGTGTCTGCCTTTTCAGATGTGTCAACAGACTAAAAACTTAAAGCATAACTATAAAATATTTTGACCATTCAGTTTTAGTTAGCTTAGGTCATGAAAAGAATTTTTCCAATATACATTAATAACCTAAAATGAACAGTTTCTTAAATACATGAAGCATAAAGTCCCCTCAGAGCTGTGTTAGCCTCTGAGTTATTTCTGCATTCCTGCTAGACACGCCCCTCCCAGGAGATCCGTACAGAGTAGCACCTAGTGTATGGACTCTGACAGGAGGATCAGATAACAGCCCTGCAGAAACATTAACAAAACCTCCTCCCCCACCTCCTAGCAGCACGTTCTCCAGCCCTCCCCTCACAGAGATCACATAGCAGAGCTGAGGGTGTTGTGTGTGAGGAGCAGTGCAGGGGAGGAGCTGGATGGAGGGACAAGTACCCAGTGCTTCACCCAGGGGGGACATCCCAGCCATGACTCCAATGTGCTGCATGAGGGAAAGTGGGTGAGTCACTGAGGGGAGGACTAAAAGTCCCAGCACAACACAGCTGTAGTCCTTCCATAGTACATATAACATTCACTATCAGATGTCTGCAGCAGGTGCCCCCACCTCCATGGCTGATATTATTCTACAGTGTTATGAGAGCAGATGACTGTATCTAATCCCTCTGTGTGTGATACCATCTGCTGGGGCTCTGTATCTAATCTTACATTGTGATACAGTATGCTGGGGCTGTATCTAATCCCACTGTGTGTGATACCATCTGCTGGGGCTGTATCTGATCCTGCTATGTGTGATACATCTGCTAAGGTGGTGCTCAGTGAATGGAGGGACACAGCCAGGGAGATGAGGGATAGGCCACGCCCACTTCCTCTCAGCCAGGAGAAAAATTCATTTATTCTTCTGAGCCAAACAACTGGGGATATCTCAGCGAGCGTACACGCTATTAACACAGTTTAGAGCTCGTTTTAAAGGGTAACACGTGGGCTTTTTATTTGCAAAATTTCACCTTTTGGCTTCTTAAATTATAGTTACGCTTTAACTTGCCTAGCCCTGGTCCCTCTCTGCTCCCCTGTAGTTCCCATTCTTCCTTCATTTGCCCCTTTTGCTGCTTCCAAGACTAGAGCTGGGAGCAGGACCTGCCTACTCTGCAAATCATCCACACTCTTGTGGATGGATACCTGGCTCTGGTATTTACAGAATCCTTACAAGTCACCCCTCTGCTAGTTCCATCCCTGCAGGCATAGATGGCTAGTTCCATGTTTCAAGACTCTTAATTGAGGCTCCACAGGCTCTTTTGCATATATGTATTTCCCAGAAGGCAATGCACCTAGGGTTTTACTGTGTTGAGCGCTTTAGCCAGCAGCCTACAGTGTTGTCTTTAGGTAGTCTCCCTGAGGACAGTGATAGTTTTGCTGTGACTGACAGATGATATTCACTATATACACCTTTTGTTCTCTAAGAGAACACTGGAACACTCCGCTGTGCCAACGTTCCTTGGTATAGGGCAGGCAGGAGACACAGCTGATGGCCGAACAATTGTTTGGCTGTCTAATATTGAAAGTGTATGGGGCCTTGATAGGGCTGGGCGATAATGGCCTAAATTAATATTGCGGATTATCGTACATATTGCCGCGGTAACGATAAATTGAGCGATAATTATGACACGCCCCCTTTTGAAAACCACACCCATTTGAAACACGACGTTTCGGGTCTCCTATGCCATTTTCAAGTGGCACTTCGGAGACATAGGAGACGCCAAAACCCTGTGGTTTACTTATGAAGTTTGAATATAGCATATAGAGTAAAGAAATCGGCACTCACCCAGGATGAAAATGTCTTCTTTATTGTAATGAAAAATCCATTAAAAAGTTGCAGGGAGAGGGAGCTAGGCAATCAGGTCACAGCGACGCACGTTTCGTGTTCAGCTGAACACTTCCTCTAGCTGGTGATTGACAGCATCATGTTACACATCACATGATTATATACTCCACCCCTGGGTGACGTACAAAATGTAAAACAATGTAACTTCACAACACATTAAAAACATTAAAGGAACACGTGTAGCTCGTTTCTGTCGTTCAAGCCTAGTGGACCTAAGGCTTCAAAGTAGGATATGAGGTATGCTTCTCTCTGTAATAATTTAAGGTGTCTGTCTCCTCCCTCTTTGGGAATCCCGACCCTCTCCAAACCCGCAAACCGTAGAGTATTGCGATCCCCATCGTGTACTTCTCTCATGTGGGTTATCATTCTCACGGACCCTTTTCCTGTGACTAATGAATGGCAGTGTTCTCTATACCGTATGTTTAATTGTCTTTTTGTTTTGCCGATGTAGAAATACTGACAAGGGCAAAACAGAACATACACGACATATGTACTTCTGCATGTTATTAATTCTCTCACTCGCCACTCTTTACTCCCAATCTTTAGACAGTTAGCAGGAATAAATTTGCTACAGTGTGTGCAATTATGGCACTTTTTGTTCCCTTTAGGTAAACTTTTTTCAAGCCATGTCTCCTGTCTCTCTGCACTATTCTGCTCTCTCAATTTATCTGCTACTGTACGATTGCGTCTATATGTCACAATGGGTCTTGTGTTTGTTTTGTCATTGAGTGTTATATCACTTTGTAGAATGTACCAATATTTATTGATGGCGTTTTTTATGGCGCCGTTCATGGGTGTATTATCAAAAGAAAAACAAAATCTATCCATTTTTTCTTCTGTTTCTCTTTTCCTTCCCTTCATTAATTGTGCTCTATCTTTCTTTTCTGCTCTCACATAAGCTTTCTGTAAAATGTTTTTAGGGTACTCTCTTTCTTCCAGTCTAGT
Organism: Dendropsophus ebraccatus; assembly: GCF_027789765.1. Lineage (NCBI taxonomy): Eukaryota > Metazoa > Chordata > Amphibia > Anura > Hylidae > Dendropsophus > Dendropsophus ebraccatus. The sequence goes on from NC_091463.1 coordinate 56,964,152, forward strand.
GAGTAGTTCTTTTGCTTGTTTCTGATAACCCTCTGGTTGGCTGTTCAGTCTCTTAAGTCTTAAGAGTTGTCCATACGGGATGGCCTTTTTTACTGTTAATGGATGCGAGCTCTTAAAATGTAATAAGGTATTGCTGGTGGTGGGCTTCCTATATCCTTCTGTAATTATTCTGTTCTGATTAATCCTCACCATTACATCCAAGAACTCCAGGCTCTGGTCACCAAAATTTCCTGTAAATGCCATGTTCATAGTGTTGGGGGAATTAAGGTACTGTAAAAAGTCCGAAAATTCAGACTGAGTGCCCTCCCACACTATGAACACGTCATCCATAAAGCGCAGGAATGTTTTAATATTCACACAGAAAGGATTACTGGCAGAGAATATATATCTTTTTTCAAAGATGGCCAGGAACATATTCGCGTAGGCACATGAAACTGGTGTGCCCATCGCGGTACCAACTTCTTATTGGTACCACTGATCGCCAAACCTAAAAGCATTATTACCTAAGACGAACAAAAGGGAATCACACACAAAGGAAATAAATTCATCCGACTTCTCTGTATCTCGTAAAAACTCCCCGATCGCCTGTACACCCGCATCATGGGGGATGCGGGTGTACAGGCTCTCGACATCAATGGAAGCTAGGTGGAATCCCTCCCTCCAAGGGACCTTTTCAAGTGCCTGAAGGAACTCACTAGTATCCTTGAGGTAAGTGGGGATAGTGGGCAACAGTGGGCGCAATAGCCAATCCATATATTTGGATAAGGCTTCAGTCGCCGAGCCGATCCCCGCGACAATAGGTCGTCCCGGGGGTCGGCTCAGCGACTTATGTATTTTAGGGAGGAAATACCATTTCGGTTTTCTGGCACATGTTGGTATAAGCTTTTCTGCCATTTTACTAGAAAGTAAGCCCTGCTCCACGGTCGTCCGTTACTTATGAAGTTTGCTGCACATCATTTTATGGAATAAATCCACACTTTCACATTTGTGCTACCATCAGAGTGCTGCAGAGTATTTTTTACTAGCTGATTTGATCCAAGGTCTAGGATTTGTCTGCTGGCACCCACAGTGCTGCCTATATTGTTTGCTATAGCTATCTATCGATCAACCTCTCTATCTATGATAGATAGATAATATATAGATATTAGAGAGAGCAGATATATTATAGATAGGACTCCTATCGATATATAATCTATCTTGTATCTATCTACGATCTGTATATCATCTATCTATAATATATCTCCTCTCTCATATCTATCTATATATCATCTATCTCCTATCTATATATCATCTATCGATCTAATATAGATATACACTCAGCGGCCACTTTATTAGGTACACCATGCTAGTAACGGGTTGGACCCCTTTTTGCCTTCAGAACTGCCTCAATTCTTCGTGGCATAGATTCAACAAGGTGCTGGAAGCATTCCTCAGAGATTTTGGTCCATATTGACATGATGGCATCACACAGTTGCCGCAGATTTGTCGGCTGCACATCCATGATGCCAATCTCCCGTTCCACCACATCCCAAAGATGCTCTATTGGATTGAGATCTGGTGACTGTGGAGGCCATTTGAGTACAGTGAACTCATTGTCATGTTCAAGAAACCAGTCTGAGGTGATTCTAGCTTTATGACATGGCGCATTATCCTGCTGAAAGTAGCCATCAGATGTTGGGTACATTGTGGTCATAAAGGGATGGACATGCTCAGCAACAATACTCAGGTAGGGTGTGGCATTGCAACGATGCTCAATTGGTACCAAGGGGCCCAAAGAGTGCCAAGAAAATATTCCCCACACCATGACACCACCACCACCAGCCTGAACCGTTGATACAAGGCAGGATGGATCCATGCTTTCATGTTGTTGACGCCAAATTCTGACCCTACCATCCGAATGTCGCAGCAGAAATCGAGACTCATCAGCCAAGGAAACGTTTTTCCAATCTTCTACTGTCCAATTTCGATGAGCTTGTGCAAATTGTAGCCTCAGTTTCCTGTTCTTAGCTGAAAGGAGTGGCACCCAGTGTGGTCTTCTGCTGCTGTAGCCCATCTGCCTCAAAGTTGGACGTACTGTGCGTTCAGAGATGCTCTTCTACCTACCTTGGTTGTAACGGTTGGCTATTTGAGTCACTGTTGCCTTTCTATCAGCTCGATACAGTCTGCCCATTCTCCTCTGACCTCTGGCATCAACAAGGCATTTCCGCCCACAGAACTGCCACTCACTGGATGTTTTTTCTTTTTCGGACCATTCTCTGTAAACCCTAGAGATGGCTGTGCGTGAAAATCCCAGTAGATCAGCAGTTTCTGAAATACTCAGACCAGCCCTTCTGGCACCAACAACCATGCCACGTTCAAAGGCCCTCAAATCACCTTTCTTCCCCATACTGATGCTCGGTTTGAACTGCAGGAGGTTGTCTTGACCATGGCTGCATGCCTAAATGCACTGAGTTGCCGCCATGTGATTGGCTGATTAGAAATTAAGTGGTAACGTGCAGTTGGACAGGTGTACCTAATAAAGTGGCCGGTGAGTGTATTTTATATAGATAGGAGATAGATGATATACAGATAGTAGATACTAGATAGATATAGATAATAGGAGATAGATAGATGGATAGATAGATATCAATCTATCTATTTTACCTGCTGTTCTGCCCTGACCCCTCCCCCCTCCCGCACATACAATTGGGGTCAGGTATGGGGTCGGCACCTCCTTGCTCTCCCGGGCACCGCTCTCTCCCGCACAGGAATCCTCCCTGTCACATATATCTGCTGTCAGTGTCCCGGGCAGAGCGTCACGCATGCCTGCTTCCAACACTGACAAATGATAACGGGCGCCGAGGATTCCTACGCGAGACAGAGTGCAGTGCCTGGTGGAGGGAGGATGTGCTGACCTATACCTGACCCCCTGCAGCCACTGTATGCGAGGGAGAGGGGGGGGCCACGGCTCGCTGTGAGTGCAGCTTCCAAAGCCGTCCGGCAGCAGCAGCAGCGATGAGCACACACTGGAGGGGGAGCTGCTACCTGGAAACAGCCTGTCACATCTCCAGCCTTCTTCCTTACCCCCAGCAGCACTGTTAAGTGTCCTGAGCCGCGCGTTACACATGGCTCACGCCCCCCCCCCCCCCCCCCCCCAGACAGCAGAATAGTTTTACCCAGGCAGAGGAAGAGGGACGCGAGGAAGCCTAACTGAGGGGAGCAGAGATAACGGCCGCTGGGTGAAGGGAGGAAAAATACCGCAGATACCGTCCTGGCAAAGTTAAGGTCGGTTAACCGACGCCAGTGACGGTATCGGTATTTTTGCGTTATACCGCCCAGCCCTAGGCCTTGAGAGAAAGCTGACAGGGTGAGATAATGCAGCAACATGTTCAACTCATTCTGTTAATCAAGAGGTCGTCTATGCACTATAGTAGCTACATCATTTACCTTGACAGGCTGATTTGTTTTTGCAAAAAAGAAAAGATTCAGCATTTAGTGTAATATCAGAATGATGGGTAAATTGGTATGGTTAATGGTTTGTTACATATGCAACATTACTCTTTTTAATTTGCATTCCTATGTTTTTGTATATAGGTCATCCTGTTTTCACACTATGGCTGAATTATCTGCGAAGAAAACACTGGTTTCTAATTTACAGATCCATTATGGCACTGAACTGGGTGGCTAGGACTGCAGGTGGAAAATGTAGATTACAGTTTTTACTGTACTTGAAGGGCCGTAGCTGGCTTTTTGTGGCAATTCTTTATCTCAAACAACCTCTGCTGAAGACTTCTCTGCGCTGATGATCTCCTCCATTCTGTCATGGAGGGTTGCTCCTCATCTTTACCACCCTTGTGTGCAGCATCCAATCAATATCATTGGACTACTTCATTCAAACCATTGGTGATGGTCACAAGTGCCCTTGGTCCATAAATGATACAAATGTTATGGAAACTCATTTTTCTGTTTTACCTGTCTACATGTTTTAGCATAGAAGCACTTTTTGTCTTTATATGTGTACACTACTATGAATATTTGGCTTTATTTATGTTAACTGGGTATCCATGTTATCTGTATGTCACATTTTCACAGTAGGGGAGTTAATATTGGTGGTGATGGTTCACAATCACTAGAAATAAATAAGAAAGCATGAAAACTTAATTTGATCTTGTATTCTTTTAGCTGTGATGCCTTGTCTTACAAATTCTAGATGTTTGCCATGTTCAGACTCCAGATCCTATACCAAATCTAAAACAATTTTGTGTAGTAAAGTGCTGGATACTGTGACTGAATGCAGAAGATCCCATTTATATTTATTGGGTTCTGTTGGCGATGCTGGATCTGGCACATGTCAAAAGCCAAAAATTGTGTATGATCCTCTCAGAGTCAGCCATTAAAACAACTTTTGGCATGCCTTCAGGCATGTCAAAAGTTAGGGTTAACAAGTGGGTCTTACTACTGAGACCTGCTGTGATCAGGAGAAATAGCAGTGGAAAGCATGGCACCTCCACTCACTAATTTCGACAATGTAGCCTCATAGATTTATATTCTCGGAAGTAGCTGTTACAGAGAGAGCCAGGAAGAGCATGCGCTGGCTCTATCTCCTGATCACAGCAGCTGTCAGCAGTGAGACCTGATTTGATCAATAACTGTTGACATGCCTAATAGGCAAAAGTCTGGAGCTGACAGACAGGGGAGAAACAATAATCTATCATAACTTACCTGTCCCTGTTCCTGTCCAGCTCTGGATTGCCACCCCGGGACCCTTGCCGGGCTCTGGCATCTCTTCTGAGCCTATGTCACAACCCAGCTAATGGACTGGCCGCTCAGTCAGTGAGTGCGGAGGGACACCGCTGCCAGTTTTTGAAAATGGACGGACTTCACCTTTTAATGATGGGAACTCTTCAAGGACACTTCTGCATTACAGTATCCATCATAGTGCTCAGTCATGTTGATATTCATATCAAGTAAGGGTAAGTTCATTTGTAGAAATTTAATTCTACGCCCTGATTATCAAAAGGCCATCTTCTATTGGCCATTAGGGAACATGTGACTTTGTGGATGTTGGGCATTAAGTGAAAGACCTGCGAGTTTCTACTGGCTGCTAAATTTCAGCTACTCGCATATGAGCTGTGATTGGGTGCTTAGTGCTGTGCTGAACATTCTGCCATTATATTCTATGGGAAATTTAGGGTCTTTAAATGTAAATTTCTTAAAACTTTACACATCCAGTTGAAACAAATACTTAGCACACCTGTCTCTGCTAAGGGCTTTGAAACACACTTTGAACAAAGTCTGTGCACAAAGGGGTTCGGGCTAAGCTGGAATGAATTACAATAGTGCTTTTTCAAGCACTATAATAAAGAAAAAAGATACTATATGATGCTTTATAAGCAATATAATAAGGTTTTAATTAGTTTTTATAAGTTTAAAAGACCTGGAATGAACAGGATATATCTGTAGTGTATAGTAGAATGAACATATACACCATAAAAATTGTACTACTTTTCCTTTGCCAGATACACCTGAAATGAACAGCATCTGTAGTCTGTGGAGGAATGAATATACAGATGTGTAATACTTTACCTGTGCTACATAGAACTGGAATGAACATCCTATTTCTGTAGTGTATAGTGGAATGAGGGTGTATTCCATAGAAAGAGATGTGTATTACTTTTCCTGTGCCAGATAGACCTGGAATGAACATCCTATTTCTGTAGTGTATAGTGGAATGAGGGTGTATTCTATAGAGATGTGTATTACTTTTCCTGTGCCAGATAGACCTGGAATGAACAGGATATATATGTAGTCTATAGTGAAATGAATGTACAGTGCTGGCCAAAAGTATTGGCACCCCTGCAATTCTGTCAGATAATACTCCAATTTCTTCCAATTTCTTGCAATCACAAATGCTTTAGTAATAATTAGAGATGAGCGAACATTGAGCATGCTCGTTCATCCGAACCCGATCGTTGGGCATTTGATTAGCGGGGGCTGCTGAAGTTGGATAAAGCTCTAAGGTTGTCTGGAAAACATGGATACAGCCAATGACTATATCCATGTTTTCCACATAGCCTTAGGGCTTTATCCAACTTCCGCAGCCCCCCTAATCAAATGCCGAATGCTTGGGTTCAGATGGACTCAAGTTTCGCACATCTTTAGTAATATCTTCATTTATTTTGCTTGCAATGAAAAAACACAAAAGAGAATGAAAAAAAGTCAAATTATTGATCGTTTTACACAAATTTCCAAAAATGGTCCAGACAAAAGTATGGGCTCCCTCAGCATAATACTTTTTAGCACAACCTTTAGACAAAATAACTGAACAACCGCTTCCCGTAACAATCAATGAGTTTCTTACAATGCTCTGCTGGAATTTTAGAGCATTCTTCTTTTAGCAAATTGCTGCAGGTCCCTGAGATTTGAAGGGTGCCTTCTCCAAACTGCCATTTTGAGATCTCTCCACAGGTTTTCTATGGGATTAAGGTCTGGACTCATTGATGGCCACTTTAGAAGTCTCCAGTGCTTTCTCTCAAACCATTTTCTAGTGCTTTTTGAAGTGTGTTGGGTCATTGTCCTACTGGAAGACCCATGACCTCTGAGGATGACCCAACTTTCTCACACTGAGCCCTACATTATGCAGAAGAATTTGTTGGTAGTCTTCAGACTTCATAATGCCATACACACGGTCAAGCAGTCCAGTGCCAGAGGCAGCAAAGCAACCCCAAAACATCAGGGAACCTCCGCCATGTTTGACTGTAGGGACTGTGTTCTATTATTTGAAGGCTTTTTTTTTTGCTGTAAACTCTGATGCTTTTTCCCAAAAAGCTCTACTTTTGTCTCATGTGACCAGAGAACATTCTTCCAAAATGTTATTGGCTTTCTCAGGTAAGTTTTGGCAAACTCCGGGTCAAGATTCTTTAGCCACCATCCCCACAATCTTTTGTTGAAATCTCTCATCAGTTTTTCTTTTCCGGCCACATCTAGGGAGGTTAGCCATGGGCTTTAAACTTCTTGATGACACTGCGCACGGTAGACACAGGAACATTGAGCATGGAGAAAAGAAAGAACTGTGAGGACTTGAGAAGCAAATTTGTGAGGAAGCATGAGCAATCTCAAGGCAACAAGTCCATCTTCAATGTGGTACACACAAGGACACAGGACAAAGTAAATTTTAATCCATTTCAACAGGCTGCTAGTGTGATTTAGTTATTACCACCTGTCATGTGCACAGATAGGCAACAGGCAGGGGCGGTCTTGGCATTTCTGGGGCCACAAGCGAAGTTATGCCTGCCCCCCCCCCTCGACACACGTTCCAAAACAATAGACCGCTGTGTGTTGCCCCCAGTAGTATATACCCCAGTAGTATATACCCCTTGTGCACTACCGCCAGTAATATATACTCCTTGTGTGCTGCCCCAATAGTATATACCCCTTGTGTCCTGCCCCCAGTAGTATATAACCCTTGTTTGCTTCCCCCAGTAGTATATAGACCCCTGTGTGTTCCCCCAGTTATATATAGCCCCCCCGTGTGCTCCCCCAGAAGTATATAGACCTCCTGTGTGCTGCCCCAGTTGTATATAGACCCCCTGTGTGCTCCCCCACTAGTATATAGGCCCCCTGTGTGCTATCTCAGGGGTATTTAGCCCCCTGTGTGCTCCCCCACTTGGATATAGACCTCCTGTGTGCTCCCCCAATTGGATATAGACCCCTGTGTGCTCCTCCAGTAGTATATAAACCTCCTGTGTGGTTCCCCCAGTAGTATATAAACCTCCTGTGTGGTTCCCCCAGTAGTATATAGACCCCCTGTGTGCCCCACCAGTATTATATAGACCCCTTGTGTGCTGCCCCAGTAGTATACAGACCCCTGTGTGCTCCCGCAGTTATATATAGACCACCTGTGTGCCTCACAAGTAGTATATAGACCCCCTGTATGTTCCCCCAGTAAGTATATAGACCCCCTGTGTGCTCCCACCAGTAGTATATAGACCCCTGTGTGCTCCTCCAGTAGTATATAGCCCCCCTGTGTGCTCCCCCACTTGGATACAGACCTCCTGTGTGCTCTCCAAGTTGTATATAGACCCCATTCTGCGGCCCCAAGTAGTCTATAGCCCCCCTGTGTGCTCCCCCTGTTATATAGCCCCCCTGTGTGCTCCCCCCATTCATATAGACCCCCGATGTGCGCTCCCCCAGTTAAACAGACCCCTGTGTGCTCCCCCTCCCATATAGTATATAACACAATAAAACAAACACTTATACTCACCTGGGTCCGGGCATCTCCTCTTCTCTTCACTCTTGTGGCCCCAGGAAGGGTTTTCCCTGCGATCACAAGAGACCGCACTCCCCTTGTCCTGGTGCCGATGCTCCAGTGATGTCACTAGAGCGCCGGCACCACAAGGACAAAGCTGCCACTTGTGACCGCAGGGAAAACCCTTCTTGCGGCCACAAGAGTGACTGACAGGAAGGGGGACAATGTCTCCCGCCCTGTCAGTGCTGCTGCATGTAACTATGAGCGCTCATTACGAGTGCTCATAGTTACAGTTCAGATGGCAGCAGCGAGCGGGGCAGCGGCCCTGTCCAGCGGTCTTGAGCACAAGAGCGGGGCTTGGGGGCCCCCCTGGATGTTGGGGGCCCCAAGCGATCGCTTGGGGTGCTTGGTGCCAAAGACCGCCACTGGCAACAGGTGCTGTTACTTACACAGATTAGAGAAGCATCACATGATTTTTCTAAGGGTGCCAATACTTTTGTTCACCCCCTTTTTATGTATTTTGTGAAATAAATCAATTTGGCTTTTTGACAATTTTCTATTTGTGGTTTTCCATTGAAGACAAATTAAATGAGATTAATACCGAAGCATTTGTGGTTTTCTGGAAGAAATTGAGTATTATCTGACAGAATTGCAGGGGTGTCAATACTTTTGGCCAGCACTGTATATGCCATAGAAACAGATGTCTTAATATTTTACCTGTGCTTGACAGATCTGGAATGAACAGGATATATCTCTAGTATATAGTGGCATGAGTGTATATTACATAGAAACAGATGTGTAATTCTTTTTCCTTTGCTAGATACACCTGAAATGAACACGATATGTCTATAGTGTATAGTTTAAAGAGCGTATATTCCATAGAAATAGGGTTCCCATTGACCGGAACAGAAGGTTTAATTTAGCAATATAAACAAAAAAATAGATTTTTTTTTTTTAGATTTCTAATATTTTTATTTATCACTATAACCATTTAAACACAATTCATGTTCATCAAAATTAATACAATACCAAACCACAATTCATGATCGTCATCAAAATTAATACAATACCAAAACCAAACCCCCCCCCCCCACCCCTCACCCACCCCGCCCCCTATTCTAATAGGAGAGAGAGAAAGAGAAGAGAAGAAAAAAAAAAAAAAAAAAAAAAAAATAGATTAATTTGTGGTATCTGGTTACCCTCTATAATGAAGGAACACACAGACCCTATTTTATAAATAAATTTGAAAAAAAAAAAAACATAGGGTTCCCTCTATTTCCATAACCAGCTAAATTTAAAAACCAAATAGCAGCGTAGTAGTACCAGGGTGGGCCTTCCCCAGCATAATACAATCCTGCCACCGCCCAGTCCAGGAGCACCAATTCTGATGCTCCGGGACTTCTGGTACTGGTCTCTTTCCAGTACCCCTGGTGCTGTGGGTAGTGGGGTAATAATTGGGGTGGGGGGGGGGTCAGTGTAAGCCATTTTGTACCAGCTTACACTAGGCCATTAACTTCTATCAGACCATTTCCACTAAGTCTGTAATTTAAAAAAAAAAAAAAAATCACCACACCCCTCGTTAAAGCTGGTCATTGCCATAGTCCACCAACTCCGATATCTATCTGAAAAAAGAAAAGCAAAGAAAAAAGCCAGGAGCAGAACACCCATTTTGACAGGTTCTGCACCTTACGGTATGCCGCATCTTGCCAGATGCTGCTTACAGTATGGCACATGGGGTTCAGTGAGAGTGCATGGCACCCACACTTAACCCTTTGTGTGCCAGGCTAAACAATGTGGCCCTAGGGGGTTAAGTGAGGATGGATGCCAACCTCATTTAACCCCATGGGGGCCTTATTGATATCACACTGTACCCATCCCAGCAAGGAAGGGGTTTAAGTGCCTCACTTCCTTGCTGGAATAGGTGCAGTGCTGGGGGGAGAAGAGGAACCCTGTTTATACTCGGCACAGACATCTTCATTCTTCACCAGAGCCTGGCACACTGAGCTACAAGTGTCGGGCTCTGGCTCTTCAAATCTTTCAACAGCAAATCAGCGGATGCATCTGCTAATTGCAGTGTCCCTGCTCAGCTGTTGATTGAAAGAAGGCCAGAGGGTAAGCAAACTCTCCCCCTGCCCACACCCGCCCCTTCACCCGTAAAGGAGTATAGTCTGGCCCACAAGTGGTTCATTAAACCCCTGGGGACCAGATGTGGCGTTTTTCGCTAACAAAAAAAGCACCATATCCATAGAAAACCAGCAGAGTTTGCTGAAAAAAAACACCAAACCCTCAGCCTGCTGTGTTTTCAAAAACTGCTGCAAAAACGCCATGAGGTAGACTTATCAAACATGGTGTAAAATTAAACTGGCTCCGTTGCCCCTAGCAACCAATAATATTCCACCTTTCACTTTCCAAAGAGTCTGTGAGGAATGAAAAATGGAATCTGGTTGCTAGGGGCAACTTAGTCAGTTTCACTTTACGCCATGTTTGATAAATCTCCCCCATGTGTGTAAGGAAAACTTCAATTGACTTCCAGCTGCCGTTTTTGCAAAAAAGAAAACAAACACCACCAGTGTTTTTACTAAAATCAAACAAGAGGCAGTGTGGAGCCTGCCTCACAACTAGATTGAAAAAGGTTAGCCCAAACCAAAGTCTGAATCTAGGTCCAAATTCAAATCTACCTACAGAGTCTACAGAAGAATGGACTGTTCCACCTAAAGTGGATTTGGTTGCTGCACAGCTATCAAAGAAGTCATTTTTCCATCAGAAAAATTCAATCTAAGATATGGGGGAGCTCACCAACAACACATGAAAAACAAGGGGTGTAGCTAAGTGTCCAAAGAAAACAACCCTATAGAAATAAGCAAGAAAAAAGCTGGACACTATAATACAGCGCACACCACTAATTCCAAACAGAATGCAAAATTTATTGGGACAAACAAAAAACACCACAACAAACAGCAATAAAATCAATTAAAAAAACACATAGGTATATGGAAACTAAGCAGGAGGACAATATACTCTCCTACTTTACCAGGGAATCAAGCATATTAGTGATGCTCTACATGTTCAAATGTAAGCTATATTATTATATTATGTAATTTATCTCAGCTATAAAAAGACACCACTTCATCCTAAGCTCCACCCCTGACGAAGTCACTGTGTGTGACGATATGCGTTGGGTCTACACCAGGGCATCTGCTCCCATGTAAATTTACCTTATGTTGCATATACGGTCTGGCACTTTTTGCTAGGTTAGAGGTTCATACTGGTGTTTACAATGATTTCATGACTTATTTGCATGTTTGCACTGTTGCACTTTGGATTGTTTACATTGTGTACTATTGTTTCACACATAGATCTCTTTTGTATTCTGCCAGCCACTTTATTTGTATGCACTTTATAGCTTACATTTGAACATGTGGAGCATCACTAATATGCTTGATTCCCTGGTAAAGTAGGTAAAGGTTTTTTAAATGATTTTATTGCTGTTTGTTGTGGTGTTTTGTTTGTCCCAATAAACTTTGCATTCTGTTTGGAATTAGTGGTGTGCGCTGTATTATAGTGTCCAGCTTTTTTCTTGCTTATTTCTATAGAGTATTTTTCCATCAGAAGACGACTCGTTGCTTGCTAATCCAATGGAGAGAAAAGCAGATTTCTTGTGTAAGAAACAAACTATTCTACTGCTGCATCCTCCTCTAGAATCTCAATGTCAACAGTTCCTGTAGCCAGAGTGCTGCTTTTGTGGTTGTGCCAGTTTCACCATGACATACAAGACAGTTTACATAGAGAGAATCTGCTTGATAACAGCATAACTCTACTGCCCCCTAGTGGCTAATCAGTGTATATTATACACTGATCAGTGGCTTTGGGGTAAAAATTATTTTTTTTTCTTTTTATGCTCCCTAGCGCCGCTGAGAGCTGATCAGCAACTCCTCCTTTTTGCCATATGGGTTCCCCCCCCCTTTTTTTTTCTATATCCTACCGCCACTGTCTGTTGATAAGTGCGGTACTTATCAGCAACTCTTTTCTTGGCGTAGGTTTTTTTTCTTACGGTTAAAAAAAAATAAATAAAAATGTAAAAAAACACTACATGAAAAAAGTTTTACACTACACATTTACATACCCCATATACCAATCCCTATATAAAAATGGCCCCCAGAGTGTTTTCGGCGTCTGAGGCATACGCTATTACTACCTCCGACACCGAAACAGCCAGTGAGGATGAATGGGGGGGGATCCTTTCTCCCTCCATTCATCCTCACCATCCAGTGACGTGTCTGGGGGTAGCGTAGCGTACGCTACCCCCCCCCCCCCCCCCCCCCGACACTTCTTTTCTACAAACTCTGTGAGAATACCTCAGGGTACACTTACAGATTTAGGGTGTGTTCACACCTACAGGATCTGCAGCAGATTTGATGCTGTGTTCAGTTATTTAAATGAAATCTGCTGCAGAAAATCAGCTGCAGATCCTGTAGGTGTGAATGCACCATTAGGGTACGTGCACGCTGCGGAATGGCGAAGGATAACCCTTTGTACATTCCGCAGTTGACACCTGCCGACGGACTGATGCGGGCGCGCACATCTCCGCCCATGTCATAGACTCCACTCTATGCATGGGCGGATTCCATGTCCGTCCAAAGAATGAACACGTTCATTCTTTGGACAGAGGGCAGAATCTGCCTGTGCATAGAATGCAGTGTGACACAAGCGGAGACGCGCGCCTGCATCAGTCTGCTGGCGGGTGCCAGCTGCGGAATGCACAAAGGGTTATCTGTCGCCATTCTGCAGTGTGCACGTACCCTTACAGTGTATGAAGGAAGGGACACCCGAATCCAGCCCCCAGATGCCACCCCATCCTCCGACTTAGTGGGAAGATCGTTTGGGAACTGATCTTCCCACTGCTGGATAAAGGTTACCACCCGTACGGGGATAACTTTTATACCAGCACCCCCTCTGCCTGTCCCTCGCTGCCCTGATCGCCATTATGGAGTCGGGAAGGAATTTTTCCCAGTGATGAGGCTACTGTCGTCTGCCTCACGAGGGTTTTTTGCCTTCCTCTGGACCAACAAAGGTTGAATTTGATGGACACCTGTCCTTTTTAACCTTATAAACTAATAATTGGCCTAATACCCCCAAATAAATTAAAAATTGTCCCTTTTCCCCAACTAAATAGGTATGGCCACCATTCCCATTACAAGCTTTCCATGATGCAATTACAAAGCCTCTGTGCGGCCAGGACATTAGAAACCCCCCACAAGTGACCTCATTCTGGAAACTACACCCCATAAGGAATCTAACAAGGGGGGCAGCGGGTATATGGCCCCCTGGTCACGCACACATTTGTGCCGTGAAAATAAAAAAAAATTGTATTTTTTTATTTTCCCAGCACATGTTCTACATATGTGTCCGTCACCAGTGGGGTCCATATGCTCACTGCACCCCTTGTTAGATTCCTTATGGGGTGTAGTTTCCAGAATGGGGTCACTTGTGGGGGGTTTCCACTGTCCTGGCAGCACAGGAGCTTTGTAATTGCGACATGGCCTCCATCCTCCATTCCAGCCTCTAAATGGTGCTTTATCTTTTTGGTGGCTTGCCCTGTGCCCATATGGCACATTATGTCCACATGTGGGGTATTTTCGTATTTAGGGGAAATTACCCTACACGTTTTGCGTTCATTTTATTTTAACCCCTTGTGGAAATAGAAAAAAGCTAGACCAAGGCTAGACCAACATTAAGTGTAAAAATTTTTTAATTTTTACACTAAATCATTGATCTTGTCTTGATTTTTTTCATTTTCACAAGGGGTTAAATGATTAAAAAAACCACAATGTGTAGAGCAATTTCACCTAAATATGAAAATACCCCACATGTGGACATAAGGTGCCATGTGGCAGCAAGACGAGCCTCCAAAGGGAAGGAGCGCCATTTGGCTTTTGGAGGCTAGATTTGGCTGGAATGGATTTCGAGGGCCTTTTTGCATTTAAAAGGCCCCTGTGTTGCCAAGACAGTTGAAACCTCCCACAAGTGACCCCAATATGGAAACTAAACCCCTCAGGAAATGTAACAAGGGGTGTAGTGAGCATATGGACCCCACTGCTGATGGGCACAAATGTGGAACAATGTAGCGTGAAAATGAAATATTACATTTTTTACACTATAATGTTGGTTTAGCCTTGAATTTTTAATTTTCACAAGGGGTTAAAAGAGAAAAAAAACCACAAAATGTGTAAAGCAATTTCCCCTGAGTCCGTAAATACCCCACATGTGGACATAAAGCGCCATGTGGGCGCAGGGCAAGCCTCCGAAGGGAAGGAGCGCCATTTGGATTTTGGAGGCTGGATTTGGCTGGAAAGAATGATGAACGCATTTAGAGAGCCTGCGTGCTGCCAAGACAGTGGAAAGCCCCCACAAGTGACCCCATTCTGGAAACTACACCCCTCAAGGAACCTAACAAGGGGTGCAATGAGGATATGGAGCCCTTCATGATGGGCACATTTGTGCCGTGAAAGTGAAAAAAATAATTTCATTTTCACGTCACATTGTTCCACATTTGTGCCCGTCACCAGTGGGGTCCATTTGCTCACTGCACCCCTTGTTAGATTCCTTGAGGGGTGTAGTTTCCAGAATGGGGTCACATGTGGGGGGTTTCCAGTGTTTTGGCACGAGGGCTCTGTAAATGCGACATGGCTCTTGAAATCCATTCCAGTGAAATCCAGCTTCCAAAGGCCAATTGGCGCTCCTTCACTTTGGAGGCTCGTCCTGCGCCCGCTTGGCACTTTATGTCCACATGTGGGGTATTTCCGTACTCAGGAGAAACTGCGCTACACGTTTTGTGTTTTTTATTTTCCTTTATCCCCTTGTAAAAATTAAAAATTGAAGGCTAGAACAACGTTTTAGTGTAAAAAATAAAATTTTTCCTTTTTCACACCACATTGTTCTGAAAATCTGTGAAGCACCTGTGGGGTCCAGATGCTCACCGCACCGCTTGTTACATTCCTTGAGGGGTGTAGTTTTCTAAATGGTGTCCCTTTAGGGGTGTTTTTTAGGTTTTGGCACCCCAGAGCCTCTGCCAACCTGAAGTGGTACAGTCACAAATGACCAAATAAAACGGAGGCATTGAAATTCACTAGGCGCTCCTTTATATCTGAGGCTTGTGGTTGCGTCACACAGCGCAATAGGGTCACATATGGGGTATTTCTATAAACTGCAGAAACGGGGCAATAAATATTGGGGTGCATTTCTCTGGTAATAGGTTTACAATTATGAAAAATATTGGATTACAATAAAATCTCTGCACAGAAAATTTAATTTTTCACATTTCTTACACACTTAGCTTTTATTTCTATGACTCTCCTAAAGGGTTAAAACACTTTCTGGATGTGCTTTTGCAGAGTTTGGGGGTGCAGTTTCTGAAATGGGGTGCTTTGTGGGGCTTTCTAACATACAGGCCCCTCAAATACACTTTAAACCTGAACAGGTCCCTAAAAAAAATCTGATTTTGAAATTTTACTGAAAATTTGGAAAATTGCTGCTAATGTTTTAAGCTTCCTATTGTCTAAAAAAGAAAGATAGTTTAATAAATGCTGCCAACATAAAGTAGACATGTTGCTAATGCTATTTAATATATAATTTATGTGGCATAACCATTTTCTGTATAAGCAGAAAAGTTTCAAAGTTGGAAAAAGTATAGACTCCAATTTACCAGAAAAGTAAACTACCATATGTCACAAGAAAACAATCTCAGAATCAGACAGATAGGTAAAAGCACTCCCAAGTTATTAATGAATAAAGTGACACAGGTCATATTCATAAAATTTGTCTCTGTCAAGGCCATTTCAGGCTCTGTTCTTAAGGGGTTAAACTTAATTTTCTTAAAAACAACAAATCCAATCAAAACCAAGAATATTTAGCACACCTGTTACAGCAGAGTGCTTCGAAATGCAGTTTGAACAGAGTCTGTAAGAAAAGTATTTTGGGCTGTATTCTATGCAGAAAATTAGCTGGAAGAAGAATAAAGAAAACGGGTTACAATATAATGTTTTTTCAAGCACTATAACTAGTATGCATTTCCAGGAAATGCATACTAGTTATAGTGCTTGAAATAGTTCTTGAAAAAAATCGCACCTTTAACAGTGACTTCCCTTTAAGAGAAACAGATTGCTGACCTCGGGGAGAGCAGCCAAACAAGAGAGACTTTTAACTCTTGATACCCTCCCAAAGGCTGACTTTGGTACCACCCATTTAAGAGCAACTTTGGTGCTGTCCCTTTAAGAATGACTTTTGTGCCATTCCTTTGAGAGTTACTTATTTTCTAACCCTTCAAGAGCAACTTATATACCATGTGTCTCTAAACTGCGGCCCTCCAGCTGTTGCAAAACTACATTTCCCATCATGCCTGGACAGCCAAATCCAAAGTTTTAGCTGTCCAGTCATGATGGGAGTTGTAGTTTTGCAACAGCTGGAGGAGACCCACGCAGTTTGGAGACCCATGTTATATACCATCCCTTCAAGAGCAACTTTGGTGTTGTCCCTTTAAAAGTTTCTTTGGTGCTGTCCCTTTAAAAGCAACTTTAGTACACTCCTTTTAAGAGATACTTTGGTGTCATCCCTTAAAGTGCGACTTTGGTAACACCCCTTTAAGAGCAATTTTAGTGCCCTGCCTTTAACAGCTACTTTGCTGTTGTCCCTTTAAAGGCAACTTTGGTGCCATCCCTTCAAGAGCTATTTTGGCACAGCTCCTTTAAGAGCAACTTATGCGCCGCCCCTTCGAATTTGGTGCCATCCTTTGCAATTTTGGTACCGTCCCTTTAGGAGCAAATTCGTTGCCATGCCTTTAAGAGCGACTTTGGTACCAACCTCTTAAAGAGAACCAATCACGGGCGAAGATGAATTTTTTTTTATTCCCTAATTAGATGTAAATCCTAATTTTAACAATATTTGTAAATATAATTAATTTGAAAGCTGCGTTTTTTTAAATATTTCTGTTTTACTTTCCTGCCTCGCGCCGGCTCTTTTCAAAAGAGCCGACGCGAGACAGGAAACTCCCGTCATGCAGAGCGGCAGCAAGGCCGGTGGGGGCCCGCCATCTTGATGACGTCACTTGCGTTCCGCCGCTGGAACGCAAGTCACGTCTTCAAGATGGCGCCCCCCCCGGCCTAGCTACAACAAACAAGCGGATTAGGTAAAGTATAAGACTGTAAAGGCAGTCTGTATCTTCATGAAGTCTATTTATGAAGATACAGACTGCCTTTGCAGTCTGTATCTTATGCCTTATCTACTACTCTGTGCCGTTGCAGCAGGGCCGGCGCCGCCATCTTGATTACGTCTTTGCGTTCTACCGCTGGAACGCAAGTTACGTCATCAAGATGGCGGCGCCGGCCTTGCTGCACAGAACAGAGGATTAGGTAAAGTAGAAGATACAGACTGTAAAGACAGTCTGTATCTTCATAAATAGACTTCATGAAGATACAGACTGCCTTTACAGTCTGTATGTTCGACTTTACTTACTCTGTTCTGTGCAGCAAGGCCGGTGCCGCCATCTTGATGACGTAACTTGCGTTCCAGCGGTGGAACGCAAAGACGTAATGAAGATGGCGGCGCCCGGCCCTGCTGCACCGGCACGAAGTAGTAGGTAAGGCATAAGATACAGACTGCAAAGGCAGTCTGTATCTTCATAAATAGACTTCATGAAGATACAGACTGCCTTTACAGTCTGTATCTTCTACTTTACCTAATCCTCTGTTTCTGTGCAAGCAAGGCCAGGCGTCGCCATCTAGATGACGCAACTTGCGTTCCAACGGTGGAACGCAAATGACGTCATCAAGATGGCGGCGCCCGGCCTTGCTTACACAGATACGAAATAGTAGGTAAGGCATAAGATACAGACTGCAAAGGCAGTCTGTATCTTCATAGATAGACTTAGGGAAAGATATACTTTAATATTAGGGACAGTGAAATTTAGATGATAGGTTCTCTTTAAGGGTAACTAAATGAATGAAAACAGCACTAAATCCGCACTTACAAATCTGCTGCGGATCCGCAGCGGATTTGACAGTGCGTATTTAATGCTGTGTTCATTCATGTAGTTAAATCTGCTGCGGATCTGCAGCGGATTTTCTACTGCGATACGGTAGGTGTGAAGGCACCCTAATAGTGACATTCACAGCGGCCTTACAATGGTAAAAAAAAATAGCTTGAATTGTTGATACCTGTATTTAAGTCAGTGAGGCAAAATCAAAAAAGCTGCCATCTTCTATTGGCCAGTAGGGGACATGTGACTATGTGGATGTTGTCAGACATTGAATGGAAGACCTGCACAGTTTCTATTGGCCTCTACATTTCAGTTATTTGCATGTGTGCTGTAAGGGCTTCAAATGGCAGTCTGTATGCTAAGCGGTTTGGGCTGTATTAATTGCCGAAATGAGCTGGAAAAAGAAGAATAAAGTAAAGGGATTACAATATAGTGCTTTTTCAAGCACCATAACCAACTTGTCCCCTATCAACAGGATAGAGGACAAGTAAGAGATTGTGGGGAGTCTGACCTCCGTGCCCCCTGGGGATATCCATATTGGCCCCCAGCTGCTTTTTTTAATAGAACAGGTACGGCATGTGACCTGTATTCAAAACAAAGCAGCCAGGGCCCGATATGGAGATCGCCGGGGGTACAGAGGTCGGACTCCCCACAATCTCTTAACTGTCTCCTATCCTGTGGATAGGGGACAATTTAGTTTTAGGGTGCCTTCACACCTACCGGATCCACAGCGGATCTCACTTCTGCGGATTTGAAGCGAGAACCGCTGCGGATCCGGTATCAATTCACCCCTATGATAGCACATATTCGCAGCGGGATTGATATCCCGCTGTGAATATGTGCTTTAACTCCCTGGTGCCCGCAGCCCTGCCGCCGCATCCCCCATCCCCGGCCGCATCCCCCCCATCAGCCCACCCCCAGATAAGCTGAGCGGGACCGGAGCCGGGAGCCTCACTGCAGCCGCGCTGCCGAGCAGGTAATGTATGCTCGCGGCGGCGGGCCGGAGATGAGCTGATGGAGGGATGTGGGATGCACCGGCGAGGCTGCGGGCACCAGGGAGTTAAAGCACATATTCACAGCGGGAAGTCAATCCCGCTGCGAATATGTGCTATTATAGGGGTGAATTGATACCGGATCCGCAGCGGTTCTCGCTTCAAATCCGCAGAAGTGAGATCCGCTGTGGATCTGGTAGGTGTGAAGGCACCCTTATGCTGAAATACCCCTTTAAGTGAAAGGTGTAATGGATCTAGATGAGATGCTTTTTATTATGGATACATTGGATATACCTCTTAAAATTGACATTCCTAAAATGACACATCAAAAGTTTTGCCATGGGTTCATAATATTCATTGTCAGCCACTATTACTAGGTAATATCAGTGCGTGCTTATACCATGTATGCCTTTGTTTACCATATACAGTATGTAGTATTTTCTTAACCTTTAAGGGTACAAACACACACAGCGTATACGCAGCAAATACGCAGCAGATCTGCAGCAGATTTGATGGTGCAGATTTGATGCTGTGTTCAGTTATTTAGATCTAATCTGCTGCGTATTTGCTGCGTATCGCAGCAGTAAATACGCTGCGTATACGGTGTGTGTGTTTATACCCTAATGGTACATTGACAATTTGGTCCAGTCTGCAGGCAGCATGTTATAGATCAGGAGGAGCTGAGCAGGTTGATTTGTAGAACTATTCTGAGAACAGACGTGAATGGTGTAAAGAGCAGACAAAATCTCCTTCCTTGCAATATGTATTAATTCCACTATAAACTACAGATATACCCTGCTCATTCCAGGTCTATGAAACTTACAATGAATTAATTTTTTTTTCCCAATGGGGAAAATCAGGTTTTAATTTCATTCATTTTTCTTGATTCTTTTTATTCTTGATTCATTTTTCTTGATTCTTTTTTTATTATGTCCTGACACAGCCCTGCACCTCTCAGATAGCTCTGCTATAGGCACCTTACACATACACAGCTCTGCTATTGCCTCATTTTGCATGACAACTGTAGCACACACATTCCTATAGCATACACCACACAGACAGCTCATCTGCATACATCTTACAGTACTGCAGCACATACACGGCTCTGCTATAGACACCTCACACATACACGGCTCTGCTATAGACACCTCACACATACACGGCTCTGCTATAGACACCTCACACATACACGGCTCTGCTATAGACACCTCACACATACACGGCTCTGCTATAGACACCTCACACATACACGGCTCTGCTATAGACACCTCACACATACACGGCTCTGCTATACACAGCTCACACATACACGGCTCTGCTATACACAGCTCACACATACACGGCTCTGCTATAGACACCTCACACATACACGACTCTGCTATAGACACCTCACACATACACGACTCTGCTATACACACCTCACACATAGACGGCCCTGCTATACACACCTCACACATAGACGGCCCTGCTATACACACCTCACACATACACGGCTCT